>NC_082341.1:116293254-116617976 GCF_027477595.1 Haemorhous mexicanus
TTTCTAAATTTGGGGTTTTTCGCTTCCCCCGTCCCAAACTTTCAGTGCAGAGCACAGCTCCCAGAGCATGCTGGTGTTTGAGAGTTAACTGCTGTTTAATGAAAAGTGTTCTAAAGTGTTCTTTTTTTTTTTTTTACTTTAAGTACAAATTTTGGGCTTGGGTTTGTGGTATTTTTAGTTGCTTTATCAAACATTGCAGATTTTTGATCAGAATGCTAGTAGGCCACTTCCAGGTTCAAGAGAAAAAGATTTACAAGACTTTTTAAAAATCTTGCTAGCTGCAGAGTTTGATCTGAAGGACAAATATCACATAAGCATTTTTACTTTGGGAAAAGGAAAATGAGGAGACTATGTTTAATTTAATAGTATCTTAAAGGACAAATTTCTAAATGCTTTTCTGTGATGTTGAATTAACCTCTATGATTTTAGCATTATCTTGTCAGCTTTGAGCTTCCCTTATATTATAAAAAAAGGGGACACACATCCCACTCATGGATTTTGTATTTTCCATGTGTAAATACTCATTGACATGTGCTGACAGAATAGAAAAGAAAATGACAGTTTTCCATTATTTTTCCCCTCCCTTTCTGAAGCACTGCTTTAAGAATGGAAGTGAAATTGAACCATCATAATCTCTCAGTCTGGTTTGAGATAGTGGAGGCATGAATCCAAAAGTGACTGCCATGGATATCAGTCAACAATTGCTTTTTCAAGTATGTTAAAGTGCATGACATGCTCTGAGAGTCTTTCTTTCTCTTTGCCTATAATTGAGAAGAATTACCTTAGTTCTTCTTAATAATACTAATTTATGGAAGCTTTATAATCCTATAAGAAATGCTTAATACAAATTATAGTTGTTTGTATTTCAGGGCTCCTTTCTTTACAAGTTCTCCATGTCAGCAGCTAGCCTGTTCTTAGAGAATTATAGTCCATTGCATTTAGTTGTGTAAGGATTGTATTTGATTACTGGGACATTTCAGGTGTATCTTCCTAGTAAGTTTATGTGTGTGCTTATTTTCTGCAAAAGTTTTAAATACCTGTGATTATCTCCATGGGCCCTACAATGTTGTATTATAGCCATGTTATGGCAGTCATGTCACTGAATGTAACGTAACACACCTATATTACAGCACACACATTTTTATTCTAATCTAGATCTCAAAGGAGTTTTAAAGTCTGTACTTTGAAATCTTTTTAAGTACTGTGAACAATGAGAACAGCTAAGTGTGTCAAACTTAAGACAGCATTGTAGCCGTTAGCAATTTTGACTCTCTCAATAAAGTGTGTATTTGCAGCAACATTACAATTTTCAATCACAATGCCTTACCCAATTGATGGTTACTTTATTTTCCTTCTGTTCCCCCAAAGTTTAGGCACATTATCTGAAAGAAAGTCTGTAAACTTTGGGTTGGGCTTTGTTTTCTTTGTTCTTTATCCAAATAGAACTAATTTTAGCTGTGTACATTTAATGTATTTTTCAAAGTAATTTCATTGTTTGGTGTCCTTTGGCTTACTTGGGAAAGCAGTTAAATGAGTTTTCTGTTTCTTTAGCCTGCATATAGGTGCTCTCATCAATGTTAGAAATCTGTTTAGGTGAAGGTGGCGCTTTTGTGTGCCTGCACACACTGTCATCACTGACACAGTATTTCAGACGTGGTAAAACATTTCCTGCCCCGAAATGTTTGCTGTTTAAAATAGTTTGAACAGTGCAAAACCGCAAAATGATCTAGAAAAGGTAGGCTGTGGAAGGACTTCTGGAGAGGAGGGAAAGGGTTGAAAGAAGCTGGAAATGAAGAGGAGGGAAGAAATGAAGGGACTATTTTAGGCTTTGGGGGCAGTTCCGCAGGAGTTGTGAAGCAATAAATGGGGCAAAGGGAAGCACAGTCAAGTGAGAAGAATGTGGAGTGAGTGGGAGTAGAAGAAAATGAATGTAATGTGCTGCACTGCCTGGCAGCCTGGTGTCTCCTTAAGCTGCTGGTGCTGCAGCCATAAATGCTGGCACTGCTGCAGCTGGAAGTGCAGAATCTCAATTTCAAGATGTTTCTGTGTGTTCCTGTGGATATTGTCAACAAAAATTTTTCCACCAAGTGCTGAGCAATATTGCAGAAATTACGCCTTTATTGCATTTGTGTTATACAACACTGTGCCAGTTGTGTTTCCATTCTCTCTCATTTTCTTTTTGCTTTCCTTTTATGATAAGTGCTTTTCTGAGGGTTTTCACAGGAAGCTGCAGATCAAACAAAGAGATCAATCGGTGTGATTAATTTTTGCTTTCCTGAATACCTGTGTGCAATCCCTCATTTAGCTGATTATTCTGGAATTGCTTCCTTTAATCTCAAAAATAACATGCTTGCAGTTATCATCTACTTTTGGAAAGAATACATAATAAGAAAGATTTGAAAGTCTTTGACTGTTCTCTGATCTATCTATACAGTGACATTACTGTGAGAAGCATTTTCTGTTTTAGAAACAGCTTTTTTTAAAGCCTGCAAGATAGTTATAAAATTCATAATTGTATTGGGTAAAATGAGAGAAGCAATTTTATAAGGAAATATTTAATTTGCTTAGGCCAAACGATCTGTTTGGAGAAAGAAACACCAAACTTTTGAGACCTACGGATGGCCTTAGTGCTAAATGCTTGTCTGCCTTCCCAGAGTTATATCTGTTTGTGTAGTAAAAGTTATTACCTCCCATTGCAAGTATTTGTTCTCCCTGAAGGCTTAGGTTAAAACAAAACAGTTGCTTGAAGATGGAAATGTATTTCCTCCTTTAACAGTACCTATTGAATCCTGCAGGTGTTTAGTCTAGGTGCTTTAGGATTTAGTTCATAAATAATAATTTGGCTTTTAATCATGCCTTTCAGTTGAGCCCTCTTGTTACAGCCAAGCTTTAACCGGGATGATTACCATAACATCACCTAAACCAGAGACAATAAAACTGAAGTTTCATGGCACGGATCCACTCACTTTAATAAATGAAACTGAGTGAATAACTATAAACAAAGAATGTGAAAGTAGGTTATCAAACCGTGTGATAACATCTGTTCCTTGGAAACATGAAAGTAACTATTTCTGTGTCAAGAACGAAACCCCGTTTAAGTGGTATTATAAGCTGACTACAATTTTCCTGTGTGCCCAGACTTCAGTGTATAATGTTGAGGCTTCTGTGCGAAATGATGTAATTATCTGCATGCCCTATCAGAGTCAGGTATTTATATTTGAAAGCCTGTGTCTCTGTCATCTGGAGGATCCTTATCAAGATGAGAGCTCAACTGCGTGGGATAATATGCAGTTGCATGAGAGGAGACCTGGTTCTGTCCCTGAATAGTTTGCAAGATGCAACACGTGAAGTGGCGTCTCCCCCTTCCCCTCTTTTTTTTTGAAGAAGGGAATGGAGAGCAAGGGTTATGGTAATTCACTTGAATGTAACATTGGCTAGCAGTGTGCACAGATTGTCCAAACTGTCTCTAACAGCCAGTCATTTTCCCTGAGAGAAAAAGGAAGATGTCCTTGTATGATAAAAAAAACATTAGACAAAGTAGGAAAAGTGCTTGTAGGTTGTCCATGTTAACATTTTTCAGCATTATTTGGTCTGTTAGAAGCTGGGTATTAATCAGCTGGTAGCTGATTACAGACTAATGGTGAGATCAGTGGTACTGAGAAAATATTAGGAAGCAATAGATTGAATTCTTAATGATAAAGAAGTCAACTAATCTACTAAAATGATGCTTTTAAGAGATGCAATTGCAGTGCAAATGCTACAGATGCCAAGATCACAGCAGGGTCTATACTTTACAGAGTACAAGTCAGTGACCCTTAACTAATGTTGAGTGATTTTGTTTTGTGCTCATTTTTCACTTTACTAGCTCACTATCCCCTATTATTCTTTCCTGTCCTTGTGCACAGCAGACAACAGTTTTGTTCAGCCTTACCTTAGGGATTACTATTTAATTCTACATCTACAGAGCACCCTCAGAAAGAAATAGTGCTTCTTGCTTTGCGGGCCGATTTTGTGTAAAAAGGCACTTGGGCTGAGACGAGAGCCTCACCTGTTTCGGTCGGCTGATCCATGCCTCAGAACAACCTGTTCTGGGAGAGGCAGGCTGGAACAGCTTGTGGATGGATCTCCAGAGGTATAGCCTGCTTAACCTGTTTGCCTTGTGAAAGCTGAGGTTTCTGCTCAGGATTAGAAGTTACGGCTTCGATTTCATCTTTCTTACCACTTGTGCATTCTTTACTTGGCTTTAAAAAAAAAAAAAGTCAGTAAATACCATCTTTGCATTAAGTCTATAAAAAATCTGGTTTGTTGTAATTTTAATTACTCTTCTCCCAAAGTTCTTCTTTTGAAGATCAGATTTTCATGTTGATTTTTGTGTTTCTGTGCAAAATCTTATTTTGATGTTATTTTTTCAGTTCTCGTTTCCTACATTAGCGATGATTAGTGCTACATGCAGGATACTGCCTGCCAGTGGTGTATGTGTACAGGATTGTGTGTGAGAGAGCTCAAACCAAACAAAAACACACACCTCTCCCCTGACAAAAAAGAATGCACAGCCAAACATACTGCATGCAAGCATAATCGTCACCTCATTTTCCACTTCAAGGCAGTATGATCTAAACAAGATATGGGAACTGATAAATGATGATACAAGTTATTTATTTTGTTAATTATTATTTCATGTGTGATATAAACCACCATTTTGTGGGCTTATATACTGTGCTTCAACTTCCTCACCCTGTGAAGTGGAAGAGGGAGTTTTCCTGTCCCTCTACAACTTTTCTTGGTTTCAAAAATGATGCAGGAAGCCCAGCATCAGATAATTGGCTCTTGGATCTGACAGCAGCCATACCATTCCATTAATTTCTGCAGAGTTCCATGAAAGCCCTTTCAACTCCTTCCGTGTATGAAAGCATCTCTGAAACTGTCCCATTTGCTTTTCTTTTGATAACAGCTACTGGTATTTTTCCTTTGGATTGAATCCTACTTTTGGGGTTACCTTTTAAGACAGTGGCTAATGCAGCTGTATTTTGACAGGGCTTGTAGAATAAATGGTGTCAGACATGGGTAAGACTTCCCCAGGAGCTCTTCAAAGGGAAGCCCAGCAGTGGTGTGTAAGGGTTGGTAGCTGACCTGCTTCCTCAAGAGATAGTCATGAATCAATTTCCTTTACGATAGGAAGCTCTGGGCTGCTGGATGCAGTGACTCCTTTTTGATTAGTCATAGAAGAGAAGTCCTAACCACTTGTTTAAAGGTCTCAAAACACCATTAAAGAGGAGATGAGGGTGCAGTCTGTGACCAAATTCTGCTTTGAATAATTACAGTGTTGCTGCCTACACTTCTCCTCCATATTCAAGTAGATACCACATTCTTCTTTGCTACTCGGCATAAATGATTTTGTGTGCTAATAACTACTGCATTCCAGCCCTGGGGTGGTGGCAGCTGGGAGACAGCAGAAATGATTCCCATGTCTGTGTGAAGGGAGATGTCGCTGAAGTTTAGTGGTGGCCAAGCAGGGAGAGAGAAGCTCGGTGGTGCTCGCTCTTGGAGAATCCCAGAGAAGTGCTCGAGGTGGCTGTCCCGGTGCTTGAGGAGCACATGGCTCTGTTTCGTGTAATGGCAGCCACAAAGTGCTAATGTGTGTGGAGCAGGACATGTCATTTCCTAGTGCACTGAACCAACACCACTGATAAATATTTAGGACAGATCAGATGGTCTGAGTGCGTGTGCTGGGGAGGAATGCAGTACTTGGCTAAACAACCAGGCATTATCTGAGATCCATTTTAAATATGTGCTGTCTCTGTAATAACACTGGGTGGTTGTTCCAGATACAAAATTTCAGTTAATCTGCTGTGTCAGTTTGGGCTTGCAAGTCCAAAAATACCTTATTAGTGATTTATGTCTTTCATTGTTCTTTTTTTCATACGATTATCTCTGCCCACGCACTGCTACCTAATCTTGTATTTTTGCGTGCTGTTCCTGTGGTTATTCCATGAGAAGAAGGCTTGGTGTCACCCACAGAGTTGCACATGCCTAACTCTGCACTTCAACATAAAGTTTCTTGTATGAAGGAATATTTAAATTTTATCCCTCTAGAGTGGAAGTAGCTAGTTTACCAAGATTAGTATACCAAATTATTTCTCTAGCTACTAGGAAAGTATATTTGGCATAGACTTCAGTGCCTCAGTTAAAGCTTCAGAAAACAGAGAGCTTCGAAGAGAACTGCAAGCTTTAAATCCTTTGTATCTTTAATTATCCATATAGAGCTGAATAATATCCTCTACTATCTGTGTGCACAATGCTTGAATTAATTTTGTGTTGATTAATTAAGGGAAAACTTCTTTTCTTTTACCTTTACCCTACTCCCTGTAATCCTGCAAGCCAGCTTCTGGTGGAGTTAGCTTCGAGCATTCATTAGCATAGCCTGGGCCTTTGACATACTGCACTGATGATTTATGCTTGTGAATATTCATTGTGCTAAATCCAGTGGCTTTTCTGCTCACTCTTGTTTTTTACAGAGTACCACGCAAGATACAAAGTCTCCTTAGAACCCATAACCAGCTGCCTGGGGTAGAAATTGGCTGCATTTGAATCCTTTTGCATGCATGACAGCAAAGTACCTGCAGTGCAAATGCATGGCAGACTGGATAAAAGAAAAAGCAGTAGGATAGTTACCTGAGTTCACCGTGTTTGTTAATACTGGTCATACTGTTAGTACTGGTCAGCTTCCACCATCCTGAGAACTGTCATGGGAGGGCAGGTAGGGGGATTGCAGATCAAGTCTGAAAATCATGAGGGAATCACAAAAGGGAAGAAGATAGTCCATGAAAGAACAGGCAAGGGGTAAGAGAAAAAGCTTCCAGAACCAGAGGCAAAGATACGTGAATGGACAAGCAGGAAGGAGATGCCACAAGATTAATTTTACTCTGTGTGTACAGTGATCAGAGCCTGAAACTCTGAAATACTTTTTCTGTTTCTGACATAACTTGGCTCCGTGACCTTGAGAAAGCCTGGTTCCCTAAGGGTGCTCTGAGAAACCCTCTTAATTCTGCCATTTGAGCTAGGCTGTGGTAGGGTAATAGGAGGTAAGAAACTTATATTATTTAGGGAAGGAAGTGACAGACTAAGTGACCTTCATCTGCAAGAAGTTATATCAATATCTATATAGAATTTGATACCCATTTGTTGTCTCTAAGACATACTGCAGCATGCTCAAGTATCTTAGTTTCAGCTGATAAACTTGTTCATAGTATCTGTGAACTCTTATTGAGAATCTTAATGCAAAGTATCTTCATATCTACTGGGAAATATTTACAATATTAACTGAGTGTGTGCAGCTGAACAAATGAAAGTGTTTAATAGTGACGAAGGTGGGGTGTGGACACTGATGTTTTTCTGCAGAAATCACTGAGTGATGAATCTTGGGAGAAGAGACAAGGGAGATAAAAACCCACACAACTGCTCATCACCTTGCCTCTGATTAGCAATCACTGTCTGAAAGCCTTTTTTAAAAAATACAGATTTATTATTTATTTTAATAGGATTGATCTGTTAACTTTCTTTTTGTACAAAAAGCTTTGTAAGGTTCTGACTTCTATGTTAAAGCTGGAAATTTCAAATGGAAATGTAACACTTCTCGTGTTAACTTACTGCTATTTTATTGATAAGAAATATCAAGTGCTTATTTAACACATCAAATACTTGCTTCCAAGTATTTCCATTACTTGCTTCCATCACTATTGAAGTGAAAAGGTGATTTTTTTCAGGCCTTTTAGAAGCAAACACTGTGCACATTGCCAAGGTACTGCCAGAGAACTCACAGGGTGTTCAAGGTGAAGCAAGGGGTAGCTGGAGCAAATCTCTTGAGGATGAGGGAGGGAGTAGTTAGTCACAGAAGTAATAGCATGGTATCTTCTGTGCTGCGTGTGTGCAAAATCTATGTGCTTGTGGAATGCCATCTTCATTCCACTGAAGCCAAGAGTTTTGTGTTTGAACAATTTGGGCTAGGATTTTAGAGTTTCTGTGGTTTGTTTTTTGGTATTGTTTTGTTCTTAGCGAATGCAGATTGATACAGGCAAATATACGTGCTTTAGCAATATTAGCTGCTTAGTTGGGAAGGTATTTGCTGTTTCTCATTTTGGTTTATTTTTACATGTGTACCATCCTCTTTGTTAACTAGTACCTGTGAGTGCTGTCAAAAATATATCATTCATTAATCAATCTTGAGAGCTCTTTCTTTTTTGATGCATTTTGATTTTAAAATGCTTAACCTTAAAATATTAGGTCCTGGATGCTCCAATACAGTACTCAATGACTTCTTTGCTTTCCTGTAATCGAATCTTGACAGAAAGACATGCAACAATCTGTATGTTTATACTTGTCATTTTCTCTTAAAAGAAAGAGCCATAAAAGGGGAGCATTTATAGCTTTTCAGATGACACAGTCACAGAGAAAATAGATTTATTTTGAAATCAAACAAAATGAACTATGTTTATTGTTTTAGTGATGAAGATTGAGGTCAAGCACTGATTTTTTTTTTTTTTCAGTCAGCCCCTGGATATGGACAAGTGGCTTACATGGTATAGAGAGGGTGTTGTGGAGAGGCCATCATTGGAAATATAGGTATATCTTAGAGAACAGTCTACTACTAAGTATTTGGAGGTATTGGGGTATATGGGAGACAGTCATGAAAATCCCCTGTATCGGGATGATTACATTGGGATCAGGGGTCAGAGGAAGAAATTAGGTGGGGAAACTGAGCCTGTGTGTGGTGGGAAGCATTGTACTCTCAGCCACTGCAACCAAAATTACTGTATTTCAAAATAATAAGCCTTGTGAAAAAACAGTTAAATTTGGCAATTCTTTGTGCTTAGCAGTGGTGCTCTTCTGAAACTCAAATGATATTGTTGGGGATATTATTTAAAAAAATCAACAAAATAGCAACAAAACGCTTAAAAATTCTTTGTGATTTTTAAGATATTGATTAAAAATGAAGAATTTCTTCACTATTTATCAGTGATTGTTTTAAAGTAAATCAAATAAATATTTTTTTTTTGCCAGCTTTTCCCACCCTATTTTTGGTAGGCCTGCCACCTTGTTTACTGGATACTTGAAAAATAATGTTTGGTGTGTGTTTTGAAAATATTTTTCTCTTTAGACTAGAATTCTGATCATGGCTACAGTTAAAAAAATGTACAGAATTGGAAGGCTAAGTTTTTGTTCTTTGTTTTTCTTCTGCATTTTTAGAGTTTCCTCTTTTAAGAAAAATTTCCAACTGACCAATTAAAAAACCATCAACAACAAAAAACCACTAACAAGTAAACAAAACAAAAACTCCAAAGTACAGTTTCCTTGGGGAAGTTCAGTCTAAACAAGTATACAGCAATAAATATTGGCAGAAATTATTTATTAGACAATCTTTAGTTAGGAAAGCTTCTTAACGCTCAAACAGTCAGTGGGATTAAAACATGCTTAATTTAAAGCACTTCCCAAGGGCTTTTCTCATTTGCATTTCACTTGCTCCAAGAACTTCAGGTTCAAATCCTTTTTTTAGGTGCAGTGGATATCACAGCTATTTGAGAAAAATTAAAGCATTCCTAAAGCAACTGAGTGCATTGGAATGGTGTTTTAAGAATGAAGTGCTTGCTTACTGCTTTCAGAGTCTTTGAAATCTTTTATTTCTGGCTCATTTCCAATATGGAAGGAGTTTGTTTTCAGAGAAATATTGTTGCCAAGGGACAGATGTTGACTGTGTTGTGTTTAAAGCAGACTGATATTAATTACATTCTTTTAGCTATTCTACTTCTCTGGATAACTTTAAAAGGTCCTTCCAATTTCCAGAGTACTTAGGTAAGCTCTCAGAACATGAACACAGTGTCTCGGCATTTACGTGAAAAATGTATCAGAGAACTGGCAAGAGCTGGACTTATTTTTGTGCACAGTTGAGAAATGCTGTTTTCAGATGATTACACTAATTAATAACATGGAACAGCGAATTTAGTGAATGCTGCAATTTCCCTCCCTTTCCCCTTTTGCCTTTCAAGTATTTATCTGAGCCAGTTGTCAGACAACCTGTGTGGAGCACTACTTACTGCATTTTACCAGAGGAATGGGGTAATTTTTTTCTGTGATTGAGGCAGCATGCTCTGGAGCAATGTCAGCCTATGGGGTTTCCCAGTTTCCCACTGATAATGCAAAGTTAATGTTTTGTGTTTGGGGTTTTGGTTCTTTCAAGATCAGTCTGAGTAACTTAACTCGTCTTGTCTACAGTTTTATGCCAGTTTACTTGAGCTGGCCTAGTGCTTCTGGTCCCAGTGACAGGACTGTCACTGCCCCACCAGAACCTGAAGACAGTGTTGGTTTGGTTGTTTTGGGTTTTTTTCAACTAGCTCCTGAAGACTGAGCCCAGCTCATGTTTCTTAGTCCTCTGCCTATTTCAGTGGTTTAGATCATTTTGTTCTGTACTTGGTAAAATGTCACTTTCCAAGTATTTTTGCTCAATACTCAGTACTTTAAGAAACACTGGGTCAACAGAACATAATGCATGTAGCAGCTGTGCACAGCTCACCTTAGGGAGCCAACCCAGTAGCCTTAACCTGCTTCTGCAGGAGCCCTAGAGGGGAGTAAAATAAGCTCAGCCAAAGCAGGTGAATTTTCCCCCCCAGCCCTCTTCTCACCCTTCCATGTCTCTACAGAGTTGTTTTTTCTGCCCTCTCAACCCTCAGTGGGATGAGCTCATTGTGTCTTATGATCTTCTGGTAGAAGAGCTCCAGTGAGGTTCCGTGGGGCTGAACTCCAGCCCTGCTGGCTCCCAGCCCTGACTGCTGACCAGTGATCCATCTTCCTTGGAGCTACCTAGAGACAGCCCAACAACTTATGCTCAACTTTTGAAACCTTCCTGGGAAGCTGTAGGCCTGCTGGATATGGATGAAGGCCTGCTTTAGAGTGTTCAAAATCATGTTTTAACAAAAGGTTACGAACTTGTTGCCAGCTACAAGCTGTCAGTAGAGGCGTGTGTTTCTTCCTTC
Source organism: Haemorhous mexicanus (assembly GCF_027477595.1). Taxonomy (NCBI): domain Eukaryota; kingdom Metazoa; phylum Chordata; class Aves; order Passeriformes; family Fringillidae; genus Haemorhous; species Haemorhous mexicanus. The sequence goes on from NC_082341.1 coordinate 116,304,279, forward strand.
CATTCAGACTATGGAAGCTGACTTTCCTGTTTGCTTGAATCCCAATATAAAAGCTCTCTTTCTTTCAGCTGTCAGTCATGATCCCTGTCACTCGTTAGCCTCTCTCTGCTTCCCTCAAAACTTGCCTTAGATAAAAACATTAGCCTAATTCTCTAGACCTAGTTATTAAAAAAACCTAAATGTTTCTCATCTCAGTTGTCCCTCAAGAGATGATCCTTTTATTCAGGAGCTGATGTTGACTGACAAAAGATTAACATGCATTTACAGTGGAGTTGTCCAGGTAATAAATTGGCATTCCATTTGTGGGTCACTGGGTAACATAAACCTGCCTACATAAAGCTATACCCCCTCACTAGCATTCTGTTCAAACAGCTTTTTCTCTTTATTCGTTTAGGCAATTTCGACAGAAATATCTGAGTACTCCTCCGATAACGACAGCCTGGGAGAAGGAGAGGCCACCCTGGCCACCACCACTCCAGGATCCAGTAAGGGATTACAGCCAGGGTCAGGAGGGGACACGGGGGATGTCACAGCACGACCGGCCAGCGAGTGGCTGAGGTCAGCACAGGCCCTTCTCCGCACCCCAGGGAAGCAGGCGGGAAGGGCCCCCAGAGCCCCCGCCGAGTCTGCCAAGAAGAGGAAGCTACTGAGGTAAATGAACTGTCCTCCTCAAGGAATTCTTTATGGCTGTTTATTCTTAAATTATAAGTAAAACAATACCTGCCAAAGTGTTGGAGTGTGTTTCAAGGGTAAACATTTTAGAGATGCAAATACGAATAATTTTTAAAAAGTCATTTATCTGTAAATAAGCAAACAAGGCAAGAAAGAAGAAATTTAAAATCTCTGGTGAAAGCTCTCAGTCTTGAACTCCTGTTCAAATTGATTGGTTTTTGCACTTCTAATAGTGCCTTACCAGATGTGTGAGTGGACATACTTCTAATAATTTCATTGCTTTGTGCCTCTGAAGAAAGTCTGCAAAAATGCTGTACCTCAGGTTGTAGGATTTTTTTTTCAGTCCTCTTCAGATTTATCAGGGCAAAATTATCCAAAATAATGTAGGAAAGGAGTGGATGAGCAATAGTTCTGAAGAGTGTAGGACAGAGAGCTATGAAGGCAATGGGAAGGTGTATTCCTAAGGTGAAATTTAAATGTCTGTGACCAAGTTAAATGCATTAGAAAAATATGTAACTGATGAAAGAAAGTAGCCTGAAATGGAGCAGTTGAAGCCTGATGTTTTAGCTAATTATAGTGCAGAAATGGTCACTTCCTATATTGAATTAATGAAAGTTCTGTTAACTTAAGTGGTATATGCCTCAAGCTGTGGAGACCACAATTACAAATGGTGCTGCTCTACATCCCTGTTGTTAGCAGTGTGCTTCTCTTACAGCTGAATCTAGGTACAGTAATCAGTCAATTACTTAAAAATTAGTTAATAGGCATACCTTATTTTTCTCTGAAATGTTCTTGGCTATTTCAAAATGCTGTCTGAGGAAACAGGTTTGGAAGTCCTAATTACTGAGGCTGTCTATACTTAAAAGTGCTTTGCTTGTGCAATCAAGCTTTATTTCTTGTCACTTTAGAAAACATGCATGCTCAGCTGTGCTAGGTCATACCACAGCTGTAAGCCCCAAAAATGCCTTATAGTGGCCAAAAGCAAGTATGTGTGAATGTAATAAAAACAGGACAAGTGTACAGTGGTATTTTGCCCAGGTGCACTTCCAGCTTTAAGCAATTCCTGAGCTGTTTGCTACCATTAGTGGGTTTGTCTTTTTCTAAATTCCAGCTTCATTTAATGACCTTTACTATCAACAGTCTAAATGCAAAAAATGTTTTATGGGAAAGATACTCTGACACAAGTGTATAAGAGAATAGATTTCTTTAAAAACAAACAAAACAACAAGACCAAACCATCCACAATTATGTAGAATGTAATCTGTCTGGAGTGGCCAGAGGAACAGAGCTTACAGGGCTTTTTACCTTCCATCCTGTGGTTCCACTTTGGATTCCTTTGGGAACAGGGAAGCAGGCAGGAAATTCCTTAGCTATGAGTGTTGTTTATCTAGTTATTTTTCTCATCCAGGTAATTGTCATCTTTTCACTCTTCCTGTTCAGGGCATTAATTCCATGTGTCTCTCCCATCCTTCCTTTTACTGCTGACAGAGAACATTTTCATTGGTGTGGTAGCAGTGGATGTAAGTTTGCATCCTCAATAGGAAAGCACAGATTTTCTGTGCTGTGGATTGAAGGCCGGTTTGGGGAAAGGTTTGTCAGCTTCTTGATTGATCGAGTGACAATCCCTTCTTTGTGGTTAAATAGCTAAAAGCTACAAAGCAGTCATGGCCTTGTCATTTCTCCTTCCTTCCTACCTCTGCTGCAGCTCAAGGCCACAGCAGAGAGAGCAGTGGGCGGGGGAATCATCCTGAAGCTGGATCTGGCCTGTGAGCTCCCATGCAGATGGACCATTTGGAACTGCTCAGTAGGTGGAAGAGAGCCATGAGTCCCTGCTTAGCTGGGCTCTCTTTCTCCAGGCCAGTGCTTAGGGAAGCGTGGGCTGAGCAGAGATGGTGCAGGTGTAGAGCTGCCATCTTCCTGTGGGAATCCCTGTGCAGTAGGTTCAACTCCAAATCCAGACTGTGTTGTGTATGCTTTTTTCCTGGAGGAGTCCTTATGTAGGTAGAGTAGGTCTCCTCCCATTTTGCTTCCCCTTTGAAGAAAATAGGAAATATTTATATTTTTATATCTCTTAGATTTACACATGTCAAACAGCAATCTTCAAATAGAGAGATATATTTTCAAGAAATTTTAGCTTATATTTTCTGTAGGAATCTTAGTCATGTTACAATCTTCATTTATGTTTGCATTGCCTGATTGGAGCTATGCCTCTGTTACATCAATGGGTACATTTTTCTGTGTAGCTTAAAAGAAATCCCCCTAAACCCCCAAATCCCAAGCAAAACCAAACCAAACCAAATAAAGAAAAGAGCCTTAACAGTCTCTGGAAAAATTCAGATACGTTCCTTTCTACTGTCCTCTCTTCCTGGAAACCTCCTGGTGCTGAAATGGAAATGGGTAATTGCCTGGATGGGAGGAAAGAGTATTGTTTGTTTGACCCTATTACAGATGCAGTTGTACACTAAAAAATATTGAGATGCAACCAAAAAATACACTAAAAAATATTGAGATGCAACCAAAGCAACAGAAATCTTCAGATGTAAGCTAATTATGGATGATTAAAATAAATTTTTGTGATCCTAGCATTGGCAATTTGACTGTTAATTCAACACCTTTGAGTGTAAATAAAATGAGAAGCCCATCTATGTCCCCAGATCAACATGCACAATATATAGTGCTGCTGCTGATGACCAGATTTGAAGGGGCATGTTGCAATTCTCCTCTGTTAGGGGTTAAGTGGGGTTTAGGAAAACAATTGGTGTCTGAAGACAAGAATGATGTGGTGAAAGCAATTTCTCTCCCACCATATCTACTGCCAAATTCTCATGTTTTCTTGTATCCCTGTAATGTTAGTTTTTGTTTTCAAAAGTGTCCTAAGTAAAGATTATTCTTCTTTCTACCATGGTCCCTAGGGGAGAGCAGGTAGTCTGGATGGTGGGATTTGTCCTTCTGGGGTGTTGGTGCTTCTGAAGAGCTGTGCTGCAGGAGATGCCAGTTTGTCACACTGGAAGCAAAGCAGATCATCTCTCACTCACAGCCATCAATGCCACTGCTTGGGCCATCCTCCCCTTAAATGCTGATATTATATGGCTGTGTAGTTGCCTTCCTCTATTTAAACAAGATTGTTGATGGATGCAGTGGGAATACCTAATTTTGCCAGGTGCACTGCCAGATCCATGGCCTTGGACTGCAACTTGTGAGCTCCTAAGTGAGTTGAGGATAAGGTGCTACTAGTGGTACCTGGTACTGAGATCAACAGCCATGGTGATCAGGTCAAGAGCGCTTGGGTTTACATGCTCCTGCCCTTTTTCCATCCCAAAGCTTCAGTTTCTCAGCTTGAGTCAGCACTTCATGGGAAAATTATGCAAATGATTTGTAAACCTGAGGGGAGAGCATATATATTGTGAAGAAGAGTCTTCAAGGAGCTCTTGTTACATTTGAAGTCCATGTTAATGCTATGGGGTTAAATGTCTAAACTGTATTACTTCCAATTCTTCAAGAAAGAAATGTAGAATATTGCAAGTTTGAACATTTATTACATGGATTAAACAAATAACTGGCTTAATTCAGTATTCGTAGTGAATAAAACTCAAAATGCATATGCTCAGCTTCTCTTGTCTGCAAGTAAACCTTTCTTAAATGTTTTCTGAGTTGTTTACTTTTTCCATTAAGATTTTATTTTCATCAGAAAAATAAGTCTGAGGTTATTGTAGGAAATAAATAAGTTATAAAATGTTAACTCTGTGTCTAAATCTGTCATGTTGCAAGAGCTTATGATTGTGAAGAATAAGCTTTTAGCTTTTTGTTTGGTTTTTTAAATACTTGAGTGGCTGTTTATAGTTCAAGAGAAACAGGATTTCCCAAGATTTTATTTGAAATTATCTTATATCTGCTTGTATGCAGACCACATACAAATCTGATCAGCTAAAATTAACTTCCGTTATCAAAAGAGGAGAAAATTACAGAATGTCCTGGTACTATGTGCAGTAAAATGAAACCCAGTTGTCACATGAGGCCAACTGAGGTCCTGAAAATAAAGGAAATTGCCAAGGGAAGAGGGAGCTGGCACAAATGAAGCAGATTTTTATTCTAAAATTGGGACTGTTCCTTCTTACATGCATCCACAAGTGGCATGAGGGTGTAACAACAACAGACTAGCCCTTTGGATGGTCATGTTCTTGTGCTAATTTTAATCATTTCTAGAACTATTTAACTTTTCTTTGCTAGTGAATTTCTTGTTGGATTAGGAAAATAGAAATGAAGAATATCATGGCTGCAGTACAGATGTACCACTTGTCATTACTGACAGTGTACACAGTAAAATTATTTTGCCATTAGAGAAAGTTAAATTGTATTTTCTCTTTTTGAAAGTGTGGATGGTTTTACTGGGCCAAATGTTTGGTGCTAATGGGAAAAAAAAGTGCTGTGTTTGTCATTGGTCACAGCCAGAACAGCTTCATGAGGGAGAAGTCCTGCTTGAAAACCCTTCTATGGCAGGGTAGCCCACCTAGTTGATCTAGGAAAGCCAGTAGATGTGATGTGATCTTTTTGGACTTCAAAAGCAAAACTTTTGGTGCTGTCTCTCACAGTACCCTCCAGACCAAATGTCCAGCACCCAGCTGGATAACCATGCTCAGTGATGGGTGAGCAGCTGGCTCACAGGTCAGGCACAAAGGGTTACAGTGAATGGGGTGACATCAGGCTGGGATCTGGTCACCAGTGGGGTTCTGCAGGGCTCCATCCTCAGCCCAGCTCTCTTCAACATCTTCATTAACCACTGGGGTGCAGGATTCAAAGGGACACCAAGTAAGTTTGCCGAAGATACTAAATTGGGAGAAGCTGTTGACTCCCTCCAGAGCAGAGAGGCCCTGCAGAGAGACCTCGACAAATGGGAGGACTGGGCAATCACCAACTGCACAAAGTTTAACAAGGGCAAGTGCTGGATTCTGCACCTGGGATGGGGCAATCCTGGCTCTGTGTACAGACTGGGGAATGACTTGCTGGAAGGCAGGGCTGCAGAAAGGGACCTGGGGGTCCTGGTCACTGGCAATCTGAACATGAGCCAGTGGGGCCTTTTTTATTGATTCTGCAAGTGCCCTATGGAATGGAAAGAGGTCTAAAGGGACAGCTGAGTGTTAGTTACTTCACCAGTTAATGTGAAGATTTCTCTCCTACGTTAACACCAGTTAATGTAGGAGAGAAGATTTCTCCTTGCTTTGAAATGAGAGAAAATGGAAATTGCCCAATCTTGAGATGGGGATATATATTTGCTTTGAATTATATGGAGTCCTGTGTATACTGTGTACAAGGAAGGAGACAATTCAGTAGAGAGTGTTGACTTCAAATTAAGTCTGTAAAGGGGGTTGTTTTTGCTAAGTGCCCTGCTGAATGGAAACCTTAATAAACACAAGGAGATCTCCAGCACTTCAGAAAGTTTGAAAATTACTTTTCAAAACACAACAGACTCACCAATGCTCTTTTGTTGTTGCTTTGTCTGAACCTCATTGGAGTTGTGAGATAGGAACCAGCCTGGAAGTCACAGATCAGGCTCAGTATTACTTTTTGGTCATAGCTGTCACAAAACTCTTCAGTCTTGCTGTTAAAGTTTGTGGGAAGGGCAACTACCAGAACCTGAGCTGTTGTACAGGATGCTGAGCTTTCTTATGGTCATCAAAGCTGTTTTTCGTGTGGATATGTTGGACACAGACAGAAAAGGCGATGTGTTGTTTTAAATACAGTGTTTCAACAAGCTCAGATTTAGTATGGAAATAGGACATGAATGCTACTTTTAAATCAGTCTGCCTTCAGGGAATTAAAGGAACAAAATAGTTGTTCTGGAAGTTTTGTGATTAAAAATAAAAAGGTTGTGGGCAGTGGAGATTGTATCTGAGCAGCTTGACTTCACTGAACAGCCTTTGCATTAACAATTTGCCAAATGTGTTCAATTTGCTCATATTAAAACATTTAGGGGGCAAGTTTGAAGTGCTGGTCAGGAAAGTATACATCCTAAACTAGTTTTTATTATTTCAATAAAATAGTTTGTGAGTTCCCTTGATTACAGAATTGATACATTAGTAATCAAAATATATTTGTCAATTTTATACACATACCCCCAGATGTTTGCTTACATCTTACTGCACAGCCAGGAGTGACTCTGACTCTGTATTGTTCACAGTATGACCCAGTACATGCACAAGTGTTTTACAGTGTGGGCACCTGTACTGTTTTGGAAGGAATGAGTGGTTTTCAAATGGTGTTGTCAGCAAATCTGTTACCTTGTGTACCTGAAATCACCTTTTCCTTTGTTTTATATGTTTGAACTAAAAAGGGGGTTGATCCTTATGGGTTGTGGTGGTGTTTAACCTCCTTTGTTTCTACCTTTTTAAAAGAAACAAACCATAAAGTACCAACTGTTGCTCTGGCCATACAAAGTCTTTCTGTGTGTGGCATGTCCTTGAACTGTGTTTTCTAATTTCACGAGCTATGAAACAGTATAAAAACAACATTTCTAGTGACCAGCTGAGAACCACTCATAAATGCATTCTTAGTTATATTTTGTTTTCTGCAACCAAGCAGAGGCAAATTGCTTTATGATGTTTTCTGTTTAAACTATTTTTAACCACATTTGGAATGTGAATGGAAGGATGGTGGTTAATAAATATCGGTGCACTTAGCACAGAGGGCTAGTAAAGAAAGTCAGAGGTTTACTTTTCATGGACCTTTGTGATAACTGGTGTCCTAATGCAGCCATGGTCAGCAAATTAGTAATGAAATTGTGAGCATCAGTGGAACCCTCCTGGTAGTCATATCAGGCCTGAAACAGGAATGATGTCTTGCTGTTGAGTGCAGTAGCCATGGAATCTTGCTTTCTTTCCTTCATGCTACAAGGCATTCCTGCCATAGGTGTAACAGCAGTGGGCTTGCAGAAGAGTAGGAACTGATTGACTGGACACAACCATAGCCCTGTTCAGGATAAAAAGGTGAAATTAGGCTGTAAGCCAATAATAGCTGCTCTCTTCTGCAGGTACTTTAAGACTTTCTTGCACTTTGAACAAATAAAATACATTTCTCTGACTGGCATCTGTGGAGGGAATGAAGTAGGAGAACACTCCTGTTGAACAGTTTTCTTTCAGCAAAACAAGTGTTTGAGCTACTAACTGTGTAGTGTATTGCTCCAGTCCAACCACAGAGTGCAGATGCAGACTCATGCATGCAAGACTTTTAAACAAGCAATCTGCAATGCATTTTACTGTGGCATTTTTAAGCCTAGCTGAGCTGACATCTACCAATTCCAACATGGCTCATGTAGGCCACCCAGCCAAGCTGAGTTATAACTGCATCTGTGAATAGTTCCCTGGTAAGAAGAGAGACTGGGTGGACAGTTAGTTGTAGTCTGTAGAACTGTTTGCCTACAGGCATCGTGGTGTGGTAATGCTTCGGTGCTCAAGGTTGGGGGGAAATATGGACAAACACAGTGTTAGCAGCAGAGTAGGTTATCCTGTATGAAGTCTTGTGCTTGACTGTGCTGCTCTTGGAACCAAAGCTTCCATTGCACTTCTGTATTAGTATGTCAGTCTTAAAGTCCTTGCTGAAACCAGGATTAAACAAGGTTGCTCAGCTTACTTGGAACTTCGCTGGAGCCCAATATTTTCCAAATATTTTTGTTTGTTTTCCTTCTTAATATAGCATGGTTCATAGCTTGTTAAGTGTAGGTTCATAGCTTTTTAAAGTCTGGGTTCTCAATTTTGAGGCTTTGGGGATTTTCTTCCTCTGAGTTTCTTTCCTCTCTGCCTGACACCAGCCATAGAGATGTAGCAATGTAAACGGCAAAACTTCTATAGGCCATTTTGGCTTAAATAAGGCTCTTGCAATTTAGAGTTCATTCTGTGATCTACTACTTAGATGTTTAGCCATTGCATCTGAAAATCCTCGTGATGATTATAATTTTGCAAAGGATATAGTTGTTCATTAAAAATTCAGCTGACACTGCTAACTATGTTTTATATAATGTGTTGGCTTGTCTGTAAATGAAATTTCTTAATAACTGGTAACTGAAGAGAGATGTTTTTCTTTTTTACAACTCACCTGAAGTCCTGCTTAGCCTTTTTAGCTCCTTCTCAGTTTCCACAGGTGTGTGTCTTCCCAGTTTCACATTTATGATGTGAGCTTTACCAAGCTATTTGTCTTTTTTAACTAAGCCAAAAAATGTTCATAATGTGCACGAACAGTCATAAGGTGGTTGTATGCTATCTCTGTTGATTCCTAAACCAGTTTAACTCAAGGATATATTTCACCTTGGTAGAAATCTTTATTAATATTTTTGGTAGTACTTGTGGAGAAACTTTATGCTGCAACAAAAGAATGAAGTAGGTCTTTATGCAAATAACTTCTTTGAAGCCAAAGAAAAATGCTCAAACACTCCCACAGTAGTCCAGAGCTCTTTGTAGTAGCCCAAAGACAGCTTCCAACACATACATCTTCTTGTTCTTAAAAGTGAGAAATTATGTCTTCTGGCTTTGAATCCAAGGGTAGGAATTGCTTTAGTGTTACCTTAAGTGTATTTGTGCTAGATGCCACTCCTCTGCTCCTCACCTTGGGAATGCTAAATTAATTTCATCTTGGAGAGTGTTCAGACCACTGAAACTGCACACTTGACCCAGCTTGTGAAATGAATCATAGGGTCAAGTATGGGTAAAAGAATATTTTTGTGATCACTCCTTGCCAACAGACAAACAAATCTGTGAGGGAAAAAAAAACCCAACCTGTTATAACTAGTGGTTACACTGGTTTGTTTTGAATTTGCAACTGTCTCTGGTTTCTAATAGGATCTGTTTATAAGTGCAAGGGAAAGTTAGAAACCTTTTTTTACACTCCTCATACTGGAGACAGGACTGAAAACATGAAGATTTTGAACCCCAGATACTGAAAACGTTTTGTTGTGTGTATTGACCCTAGCTGTATGTTTTGTTGGGAGTAACTCCGTTGGAAAACTCAGAATTGGGAGAACTAATCTACAAAACATAGTTTTACTGTATGATTCTGTTTCTAAGGGTCAAAGTATACATACATACATATACATCTGTCCTGTGGCTTGTCATTTGGCTAGCCAAATACTGATTCCTGGCAAAACTGAGCATTCCTTTATTCTCTGCAGAGGCGGGCTAGCTGAGAGGTTATGTCGGCTCCAGAACAGAGAAAGATCTGCCATTAGCTTTTGGAGGCATCAGTGTCTTTCAGATGATAAAATCCCCTCAGGTAAGACACAACACAATGCCACTGTGAAGGTATTATACCTACATGTATGTATCTATGGCCTATGTAGGGGGAAAAGTGAAGTTTCTATTATTTGCTGGTCTTTTCTGACTTGGGTTTAATGCTATAGTGATGGTCTTCTGAGCTAATCATTGCATTCTGACAAATTTGAAGGTTTCTAACAACTCAGTCATCATTTCAATATGTAAGGTAAAGGATATATTTTAAATAGCCTCCATCTAAGTTCTTCACAGCTCCTTGATTTCCAACATCACATGGAATGATACTGTATTCAGCAGGTTGTAGGACAATTCAAGTTTTAATTTATGGGTGTTCAGATTTTTTTGGTGGCTTTTTTTCTTTCTTTATAATCAACCTTTCCTCTTGTTCTTTTTGCTTTGTGATCACTTCTTGACAACAAACAAACAAATGGATAAAAATTCATGGGTAAGTGCTGAAATTGTGAGTGGCACTAAGTGTGAACAAATAGTGCACAACTATGAAATGAGTGTGAAGCATAACTACAGTGTGGACATCACTTGAAAAGGAACAGTGGGAGTCATGCAAATTAGTTACTGGTGACTGATAGCACCACCTTTCAGTAGTGTTTATTGCACCTTTCAGTAGTGTTTATTGAGAAGTAATGGGTTCATAGAGTTTAAGTATAAAGAAGTAGTTAAGTTTTTTAATCATCTTCTGCGTGTGTGACCATAGTCTACAAAATGTCAAGTATTTATTCTGTATTAAGCCAACTGCTTGTTTTTGAGCATATATTAACTTGCATTTATTTTTCAGAAAGTCCTCTGGTCCTAATTTGAAAACACATGGATAAGTGAATCTAAGTGAATCTATCATTTACTTTGAGAGTTTGTCCCCAGTTCTACTCCCAAATTTTTAAAGGTGGTTTTTCTTCCAAATCTGAATTTGTCTGGCTTCAGTTCCCCTTTTTGTTTCTTCTTTCTCCCTTAAAGAGCTCTTTAGTATGTGACATTTTCCCTTTCTGGCACTTGCATAGCAAAACCTCTGCTGCCTCACAATTTTCATAAACTAAACAGACTGAGCTTTTTAAGGGTCTCCAAAGCATTTTTATCAGCGTTCATGGCTTTTTACTGTACCTCTTGAACTTTTCAGAAGGGTCTTAAGAACAAGGATAGCAATTCTATGTGTTCTTCATACAATACATAGCAATTCTATGTGTTTAGTCTCATTAAAATCATTGGCCAGGTCCAGTTTGCTTCTCAGCCTCCAGGATATTCGATGCCTGTGAGAAGTGTTTGAGTCTGGTTTGGCTTTGGTCACAGCATGGTGCTGGAACTTCACCTGGAATTGATTGTCCAGTATGATTTTGTAACCTCTACAGCTATTTTTTTCTGAGATGCTGTTTCCCACTCTCCTGCTACTTTTTCTGTTTCTTCTGCCTAAACACAGGGAAGTATTTGTGTTGTATAATGGCTGATTTTACGTAAGCAGTGCAGCTAACCATGCAGTTCAGATCACTGTATAGCCAAAGCCTGTCCTCTTTTAGTCACAGATTTGCTTGAGTTTGTGGTATTCACACAGTTCCCTTATGTCACTGATGAAACAATAGCATGAGTGTTTACTTGTAAGTCCTGCTATAACTGCTGTTACTCAGTTGTAATTCTCCCCTGGTAAAAAGCTCTAACTGTAATTCACCAAGTTAGCTCTCAGGATTTTAAATTATTTTTTTGCATTCCACTCAAAGGGTGCATTACTCATAGTGAAAATGGTTGATTTTTCATAAGAAGGTTGTATGATTTAAAGTTACACCCAAACTCTTGGCCAGAGCTTGGTCTGAGTTTCTCACTGGAGTTTTAGAGGGCTTACCTCTATCCCTTGGCCATTTGCATGCTCTGTGTTCAAAATGCCACCCATGCAGAATAGCACGTTGTATTTCTGGCCTTAATTCCTTACTTATTTTTCCAGCCACTTTGCCTAAATCTGATGTCAGGCTAGTTGGTCTCCAGTTGTTGTAAGCCACTTTGTTTGCCTTTCCTGAATAGTAGCACATTATCATCATCCTTTCAGTCTTCTGGAATTTCACCAGTATCTGAATACACTCTAGAAAGTGACATCAGGGAACCAGAGGTGTCTTTAGCCAGCTCTTTCTAGAAATGCTATGCTGAAAATTGTACAGGCATGCTTACTTAAAACCATGAGAGGTTACTTCATCATTCTTATGTGGTGTGAGGACATCCTCTCACTTCTTCTCAAATATGGAACAGAAATAGATATTGAAGAGGCTTGCCTTTTTTAATAAAATGAAAATTTTTAATGCACTTTGTAGTAACAGACTTCCAACATTGCTAATATTCTTTTTGTCCTAGTTTCACATGTGTCATTACAAAACCTTGTGTTTGGCTGCGCACCATTTTGTTAGACCAACTTCTCAGCTGAAATATTCCATGCTAAACATCTGCCCCTGGCTGAATTCCTTTCTTTGATTCTTCTTCTTTCTTTCAGAAAATGAGTCAGAATTCGTTAGCATTTTATGAGAAAAAAGACTATGGGAAAATACCTTGCTCTGTTCTTAAGTACATTTAAAAAATTCTGATGAGTGTCTTTAAGATTATTTAGTTTTGGCAGAAGATGAACTGTTTCTGGGATATGCCTTTTCCATCATAACAAAAAATGTACAAGAAGTCTTTAGGACAAACTGCTGTTTAATTTGCCCTGCAAGCATTTGCTACAATTTCTGAAAAATGCTGAACATGCCATAAATTTAGGAATACACTTCAACTCCACAACTTCAATTTCACTTCAATTTCACTTCCAATTCCAATCCTTATTCCAAAGTATAATCATTATAAAATAATCATTAAAATAGCTGTGATAATATTTTGGGGATACTTTTTCATCTAGAGCAAAATTTATTTTTGATAGCTGTATTCTTAGAATGGCCATAATATTTTGTAACACCAAAATGAAATTGGTGTTTGGTTTGGAGAACATCAGTTGGAATGGCTGAAATTTTAGTAATGTAACTAGATAACCTTCTCTTTGCTTCTAGTCAGGAATGTGAAGTGTCAGCACAGCAAATGCATGCCACTTTCAGCTTTCATCTCTTTAGGTTCAAGTTAAGGGTGGCTCACTACTCTAAGAATCTTCTTGAATTTTGTTTCCCCTCTGTTTTGCCCAGTAACATTTCTAAGCCATGCTGTTTCCAGGACTGTTTCTGACTTCGGCACAGAGTTAGAGGAAAGAACTTTTCAAATAACAAACTCATTTGAGTCACTAAAGAATCCTGAAGATTAATGTGGAGGATTGAAGCAACTTAGTTGCTGGGAGAGCTGTCACGTCATTTTGGATATCCCATAGACATGCAGACCAGAAGTTCATTGCTAAAGCAGCGGGGAGCAATTTCAAATGAGATTGGTTTAAAGTCCTCCTTACGTATGAGATTTAAGGAAAAATGTTTCCAGAAGTTCCAGCTGTCACCCCTATTAGACATTTCAAAGTGCAGAATTTTATGCCTTCATTTTGCTGTTACTTACTTTTAGGTTGTATCCATGTCCATATTACTCAAAACCCCCTAGTTTTCGGCTTTGTCTTTTTAAAAAAGTCCTGTCTGTTACCTCCCTGACCCCTTTCTGTAAGTAACCATTGTGGTTTGGCTGCCTCTTGGTCACTGGGATGAATCACTGCCCAGAAGAGAGCACCTCCTTTCAGAGAGCACGCACTTTCTGGTGTTTATGCAGCGCACAGGGTCTCACTTTGGCTGACTCATTCTGCAGGGTAGAAGAAACCTTTGTGCTTTCTCAGATTTTGACGGTTTTGGGCCCCAGTCACATTCTGCAGCTGGTCCCTGTGTTGGGATAGGCACTCACTAAGGATATGGGTTTCTGCAAGGTGAACCCCACTTCTGTAAATCAAGGTAGAGGCAGAGACCTGAAGGGAGGGAAGACCAGAGTTTGCCCGTGCTACACAGCATTGGTTGGATGCTTTCTGTGGTTCAGCTCTAACAGAGGTGAATGTCAGGCTCTGCCACAAGTCCAAGATTTTCTGTTCTTCTCAAGATGTAAAAGAGGGGCTGAGGTGCAGGCCATGTAACAGCAAGTCTCTGAGCAGCCAAGCTGATGGTTTGAGGGTACTCTGTGCAAGGGCTTGTAGACCATTTGCAGGCTTTTTTCTGTATGCAGTGCTGCAACTTCCCCATGAAGTTTCCTGTTTGGGCAAAGAGGAGATCTGGACAGCTGAAAGAGAGAGAGAAAAAAAAAACCAAACCCACAACAAAAACCCAAACCTTTTTCCTGTCAACATCTGCTGGAAGAAAAAATAGTGGTTTTCTGAGTTACAGTCAGACAACCTTCCTGTCTATAGGAGGGGACACTAATAATATTTAAAGCAAACTCATGTAGATTCCTACTGTAACTTCTGAAATTCTGCTTCCCATACATCCTGCCTTCCATTGGTTTTGTTTGTCTTGCAGCTGTCGTCAAAGCAGTTCTTTACCTTAAATGCAGAAACACTTTATTCTCTAGCATTTGTAATCTGGTGCAAGATTTGGTATTTTTTGATCCAAGGTTAAGATTCATGATTGTGTTACAACCGAATTTGAGTATTAAACTGGCAATAAAACAAAACCATTGATCTTTCCTTCCAAACTGCTCCTTCCTCTCAGGGAAAAGTGACCTTCAAGGGGCAACAAATTTTCAGTTTACTGAGGCAAATGGAATGCATGCATGAGGGGAGGAGGGTGAAGCCCTGGAGATGAGGACAGGGTTTCATGTCACGCGTTCTCGGGAAGGGTTACAGAAGAGGATGAAAACAATCTCTCCCTCTCTTCCAGTTTCATTGACTAGTTAAGATGATGGGAAGAAATTATTTTAGCAGCTTGAATGCCAAGAAATTTGTACTTGATGAAGAAAACATGGGTAGCCCTTAACAGGGTTTCCTTTACTATGTAAATTTTTTCTAAAAAGACAGAAATCTGAGATTTGCTAGATGTTGCTTATTTCTTAGTTCTTGATGGTTTGTTTTATTACTTAAGAGTTAATACTATAAATTAGAGACAAGGCAAGTGGCCAATTTTTTTTCCCTGGCCAACTTTCTGAACTTGTTACAGCATTGGAAAGGAAAAAATCAAAAGTAAACTTGTCTTCTTCAATCAAGAATTCTTTGTATTGTTTTTGTTTTCCTATGAGAAACAATAATGACATGCATAGTCTCTTTAAGTAGCTTACATATGTTCTTATAAAGAATTTGTAGTGTTTAAAGCACAGCCAAATTCAGCAGACTTTTAAAAATTTATATAAATGTGGCAAGAAGCCATCATGCCTATGAGAGACTTGGTGTGTTTCTGAAAAAAATCTTCTTGAATGGCTTCAGAGGTTACCAGCCCAGGAAGAATAACAGCATGTATAGATCAGAACAGCAAGCAGATGGTTTTGTGCAGGCTGTGAAAACTTTGAAACCCAGACCTGGTTTTCGGCATTGACTTTGAATTACAAGGGTCTGCTTGGTGTCTGCCTGCTTGCTGAGTTTGTTGTGCCTGCACCTGCAAGTTATACATGAGGGAGGAGAAAGAACAATAATGGGATGCCAAACAAAAGAATGTTTTTGTTTTGATTTGTGCCTGTAATTTGGCATTTTATACTTTCTACGCTTAAGAATGAAAGTAAAACTTTGTGGCTTGAACCAGAAAGTGGTTGGCCATTCTTCCACTGCAGATAGTATGTGATGTCCCAGGAGAGTGTCTACTAACTGCAGTTTTGGAACCACATTTGACAATTAGAAGTTAAATTATGTTGGGATGAAATAATGCCTTTGAAAAACAACTGAGTGAGACAAATTTGGAAGAGTGTTTCTAGTTGGTTTTATTAAACGTGGCATGAAGTGGAATTTTCTTTGTTTCCTTTATAATTCCATAATGTGTATTTGACCTATTCATCTGAACCAAAGGCAAAGAGTGACTTTCATTCTTTGTGCAGTGAGTACTATTCCCAACCTTAATTGCCCACAATTCTTTGTACTTTCAGTAGGAAAGTTTATTTTAAAAAAGATTTTACCTAAGATTAGTAGAAATTTGACTGGTGTGCAACACCTGTATTTTCATTACTGCATATTTCTAAAGAATTTCCCATTTAAGAGAATGTATAACAACTTCTCAACCATGTATTTAGAAATCTCAGGTACAATAAAAATGTCATTCTAAACTGCAGTTCATGTATACTATTTGTTTGATAGTTCTTTGAGCAAAAGTAACAGTAATTTGTTTTTCTCAAAAGTATCTGTCCTTTCCCCATATCATTCAGATATCACTAAGATAAAGAATTGTGACTGTTTAGCTGATAAGAACAAGTTGCCTTCACTAATTTTGCACAAAACATGTATTTGTTAGCAGTTTTTCACATACTAATGTGGCTTCAAGCAAGCTCATCTTCCTCCCTTGTGTCTTCTTATGAGTTTGTAATGGCTTTATTCAGAAAACTCTACTTGCTGCATAAGGGTAATGTTTTAATTTATTTAAAAGGAGGGTGGTGAACTAGTCTTCTTTTTGCCTCTTGTCGTGCTTGCTCGGTCTTTTTTATCCAAGTCACTTGAGAGGTAAGTCTTGTGGCTGAGGAGTTTTATTTTGTCAGTCTTGCTTTTCATGATAGTACACATGTATACTTGTAGGTATGCATATGGTCCTTTATTACTCTGGACTTTTTATTATCACAATAGTAATAATTTCCACTCCATTCTTCTTCATGCTTAGATATAAGTTGGGTTTTTTTTCTGGAATGCTCAGTGCAGCAGAACCATCCACTGCTTGGCATTTTCCTACATTTCAGTTTTCTTTTGTGTTTCTAAGTGGTCTGTGTTGTTGTAGTTCACTGTTTTCTGCATTGGTACTGTGGCCTTTACGAACTTGTTTCTGCCTTCTGTCATGTTGCATTCAGTTAGATTCAGATGGGCACATCACATCCTTCAGCCCTGGGGGTGAGATGCATTCTTACAACATGGCAAGACTTTTAAATTTTCAGGAAGAAGGGAAAATTGAAAAATTCAGGAGTACCTGCTGTCATAGACTAAACTTGGCTTTGTTTTGCTCTCGTTGATGTGATGGTGTTACTGTTGTCTCTGCTGGTCTGATCTGCAGGGGCATCCACTGCCTATCCCAGCTGACACATTCAAACCATGCAGAATTCAGTTTGCAGTCTGAAACACTTTGTCTCACTCTGTAGGTCTTATAGAGATTGCTCTGCTGCTGGAGTTCTATTGACCATCTCTAAAGAGAGTTTCTTCCCTTTGAGAACTTTCCATTTAAGGCTACAGGTGCTCTTTTGGAACACTTGAGCAGTAGCATTTTAGCAAAATTCAGTGGAGTAGGGTGAAACTGCATGTGGTCTTACTGATATTGACATTTGATGCATTTCCATACATCAAGCACCATGGATTCTCTCCTTGCAGTGTGTTCAGCTTCCTGTCACTGTCACTAGAGAAACATAAAATATGTGGCTCCCAAGAGATCATAATTTCTATATTTTCCTCCTCATTTGTCTTCCTTATTGGTAGTTACAGAGTTATTAAAACAAACTTTAGAGCTGTATTTCAGGCACTGAAGCCAGAATGTCTGAACATTTGTTTTTTTTTAATTGTGCTCCTCAATGTTTTTTTCCTTCTCTTGTCTCCAAACTGCTTTTTGGTTGTTGAGAGTCAAAGCAGGCTGGCTTTCTTCTTAGCCTTGCTCCTAGGCTGCCCTTGGCATGGCCAGTGCATCATCTGTGACCATGTGCATTCAGTGTTGATGTGGCTTAAATATATGTGTCTGCTGTGAAGCCACTGTGTTAGGTCTGAAGATTAAGGGCATTCTGTCTGCCAGAGACTGTAGAGTCATCTGAAGTCTTCAAAGGGCTCAAGACCTCAGGGTCTGTGAGCTCCAAAGGAATGGGGAGCTTTATTTTTTGTCCTTCCCTTCAGTCCCCTTTTTTTTTTCCTTCTTTTTGTTTCTTTTTAACCCTTCTGGACTTCAAAGTAAATGCAGAAATCTGCAAAGTACTGCGTCAAAATATATTTTGATGTCGTGGTGTATGACATGGTATATGGCTGAAGGGCTGCATCACCCTGTGTGCTAAAGTAATAAACAAAAATGAAAATAAGTACCCAAGGAAACTGATTCACTGTGAAACATTCACTGTGAAATTTGTTTGTTCATCTCCCAGGCACTGGAATTATCTTTGAGCTACTTCATGTCTGGGTTGCAAACTGGAGTGAGAAACCAACATCCCAGAGGACACCTGGAATTAAATAATTAACTGTGTATGTCAGAGCAGATCTCTTAGGTGGTTAAATCAAAGTGCCTCTAGCTTAGGATCCTGTTTCTGCCAGTGACAAGAGCTATCCAAATGCCTTGAAAAATGGCTAACACTTGATGACATTTCCCCAAAATATTCTCCCAAATCCCTCCCACAGATCTCTGACTCAGGGACTTTGTAAACCAGAATTACTGTCTGTGTTCTTAGTAGTTCTAAATAAGTTTTTCTCCTACCAAAAAGTTACTGGTTGTTTTTCTGAACCCATGCATGCAACATAGACCTGTTGTGATCACACTATTATGGATCATCAGGCTTTTTTGGAAATTATGCCCAAGATCATTGCCAGGTTTCCTCCATTACTACTTTTGCTGAAAAGACCTTTCCCTGTGATTTCAAAGGTTCTGCTAATAGTAGCAGCGAGTGGTTGATGTTCCATTTGCCCAGGTTTGGATCAGGATTTCTTCATCTTTGTCAGAGCTTCTTGTTTCTCGTCTGGGAGGTGGGGGAGGTTCTTACCAATCACAGCAAGGCTTCACCAAAGATGCTTCCCTGCTTAAATGGCTCATTCCTCCCACCAGTCAGTCTCTCTCATGGATTTCACTCCTTCTGGACCACCTGCAAAGTGTGAAGGAACTTATTTGTTTGGTCATGGTCCATCTAGCAGTGGTTTCTGTCTGTTGCTTTCCAGAGGGTGGCATTTATCACAATGGTGCTCTGCAAAGGGTGATGTAACTAATCTAGCTCCTAATTGGTACCTGATTTTTCTTGTACACTGTCCTTTCTGTGACCAATATGTTGATTCAGTAGCAGCCAGGATGTTATTGCATGTCTTTGTGAAGATTTCTCTTCTTATGGAAAATTCTATGAGAAGTGAGGGAGCATTGCAAGCTTTGGTGGCTGATCCCCTCCTTTCAGTTGGTGTTCTTTAGAGGGCACATGTTGTGCATCTCAAATACCTCTGCAAAATTCATACTCTGCCAGATTTATCAGTGCCCTTCTGGCTTTCTTTGTGGCACCTTAAGCCTTGTGTATCAGTGATTGAATTACGCTTCATGCCCTGGGATGAATAAACTCTCTGGTTTTACTCATGGGGCCAGATATTTCAAATGATCCTTGATTCTGTGTCAGCGGATGTTTTTTTTGACTTTCCAGCTGGCTCTGTGAAGGCTATGGAGAGATGCTGGAAGGGGCAGCTGTCCATGTTAGGCTGTGTTCCAGGACCAGTAAGCTGCAGCAGCACTCTGTCACCGGAGCTCAGAGCACCCAGGGCTTTCCTGAGAAATGCACCTGTGTCTCACACTGGTCAGGCTGATCTGGGTTTCCATCTTTATCTCCCCCGAGCATTTCACTTTGCAGAGGCCTCTGGAACCAGATTGAATATTTGGAGAAGGTCCTTCACTGAAAGTGTGGTCAGTCATTGGAATGGGCTGCCCACAGCACCAAGCCTGTCATTTCACAGAACATTTTTTGTATGATTTAGTGTTAGGTGATCCTGTGAGAAGCAGGGAGTTGGACTTGAGGGTCCTTATGGGACCCTTTCAACTTGAGATCTTCTATGATTCTGTAAGAACTTTGTTAAGCAGTCCTGAAATTGCTGATTGCTGCTTCATGGAAGATTTCTAAATGCATCCAGGCAGCTGTATGCTCACTCTCAGCGAGTGTGAAAGTGTGTACTTGTCTTTCAGTGGGAGAATAAAGGTTACCTTGAAGTAAGTAAACTGAAGTGGCTTTGCAGTTAGCTGAATTAGCTCATTAAGTCTTTTAGACGCTAACCCTGAAGAAATCCATGAGTATTCTGGGCAGCAGAATGGGAAATGAAGAAATTTGCAGAGTAGGAATGGGCATAATTGCAGCACAGTTATTGATTGCACCTTTTAAAATGCATACAATTGTAAGGTATTCTTCCTTATTTAAGATTACTAGGTATTGCCATGAAACGTGCACATCTCTGCTTCTGAATTTCTTGAGCTTTAATTCTGCTTTGTAAATGAAAGTAAATGAATGATAACTTCAGCAAGCAAGTGGGAATTTAAGTTATCCGAGGGTGAAGGAGAATAATGCAAAACCCTAAAGTGAGCTTTTCACATGGATGAACAAACAAGTAAACTCTGGAAAGCGTAGAATTTGCAGTGATCCAGCCTGTCTCCTCACCCACAAATTTGCCCTTCAGTGTGCAGCCACATATGTTTGATTTATTTTTGATTGACATAACAATACAAGAGCCAAATGTATTTAAACCAAAGCTACATTCTGAAATTTGGTGTTTCATCATGTGCCAGCAATTCAGAGTGCTTTTCCATGTTGTTCAAGAGAACACTATCATCAGCAGTAATAACAATTTCAGAGTAATTAAACTAAACTATCTCTGTGCATCTAAATAAACAAATAGATTGTGGTTCTGCAGAATGTGCATGTGTGCCAAGTGTGAGACTTGGCTACTGGTCGAAATTGAGATGCTTTTAGTGTAGAAGCATTCCGCTTCATTTAGAATCAGCTCCCAGTGTTTCCATCAACTTTAGGCTTGCAAGAGACTCTGGTGTCATGGTAGGATATTTTTTACTCCAATGTCTTTTAGAAATTTTCATACAGATACAATTCTTGATTTGCCTAGTATTTTTAACTGTTTTACAGTCAGAAGTATTTAAAAGAAAAATATTATTAGGCTGTCATTCATTGTCTTCAACCTGCTGTATAAAATGAGTAATGTATAAGCTGCTGGCCAGTAAGAATTGTCATAAAATTCTGCAAGTAAGAAATGCTTGGTTCAGAAGTGATGAGCAGTCTCTCTCACAAGTTGTCTTAATGCTTTTTTTTAATAAGCTGTTGGTGCGTTTGAAAATTGATACTGATTTTTTTTTTGTGTGTGTGTGTGTGACTTGGTTTTTAAAGTGGATGTAAATGCAAATTGTGCTTTATGTCTAGAGGGAAGAGGTAAATGCTTAGTTACTTTAAAGGATGAGAATTTTTGTGGTTAGCAGAATTTGCTTATGCGTGCCAAATGACTTGGGGTTGACAGAGGACCACAACTGCAGCTAGTCAGGCAAAAGAGAATTCAAGTGTGAGTATTCTAAGCCCTTCCCTTCAGGCATAGAAAACTAGTCAGTTCTCACCCTTGTCAGAATTTTCACATAAGCAAATATTATCTCAGTGTAGTGAGTCTCTGCAGTGGCACTGTGATGTTCCAGCTTCCTCTGAGAAGGTGACAGCGGTGAGGAGCAGCAGCAGGCACAACCATCTCTCTTCATCAGCCAGTTTCAAAGGACTTGGCAGAAAGGGTTCATTCTCCTACTTCTCAGATCTGGAAAAGGAGGTCAAGCTGTAATGGCTTGAACAAAGTGGCTTATGTACATTTTGTGTCAGACTGTCTGGTGGAACCCTTTACAGAGCTGGAAAATACCAGTTCAGGGGAAGCAGAATGCTTTGCAGAAGCATGTTGCATGTGATGAAAAATGGGTTCGCATGAAAGTGGTTTTGAGAACAATTTAGTTTTAGATTTCCAACTTGCTTTATTTCAGTTTCAGTATGAAATTTAATAAAAACAGGGACAGAATTTTTTATTTTACTTTTGTATAATTCGACTTTATTGAATAAATTTGAAAGGTTTTAGGGCCCAGTTTCTTTGGTTTGGGTTTCTTGAGGGTTGGGTTAATTTTTTTTTTGAAGTTTCTCATAAGCTCAAACTAAAATATTTTGATTTATTTTCCAGAGGAAAAACATTCACAGTTGTGAAATGAGCCTTAAAATAAACAAACAAATAACTAGTACAGCTCTGCTGTTAAGTTCCAGTATCACGTTCACTGTTCCTCCCCTGTTTCTTCTTTGCTGTGGGAAGACAATAATTTATATCAGCTGTTTTTCTTGGGATGTTGTGTTTTTCCCAATGCAACTTGTAAATCAAAAAGGGTAGAACTGGGGCTCTGCTGCCCTTGTCCTCTGGGACCCTTTTCTGCCCCACTAAATGCTTGCAGCATTCGGCAGGGTAACAGCATTTCTCCTCTCAGTGACCAGAGTGCAGATCTGAGTAAGGCTAGGTGAGAATGAGAATAAATCTTACGTAATCTTACAGCTCAGACCAAGGTCTGTCTGAGGAGCTGCTGCCCTGTGCAGAGTGCAAAGGGACCCAGGGGTAATTTCATTTCAGTGCAAAGTTGTTTCTTGTTCAGCAGAGACGAAAGTGCTAAGAATCGATCTGTGTAGATGCTTGTATCTGTTCATGTAGCTTTAAAACAACAGAGCCTTCTGACTACCCTGACTACCCTGACTCCCTACTGATAAAATGGATGATCAGTTTTGCAATAATTATTTTTAGGCAGTGCGTCTTACGCCTTCTTTCTCCACATTTGTCCCTCAGCGTGAATCATCAGCTTTTAGATGCTTTGTATTCTTCTAATTTGGTTCCTGACAGCTGCTGCTTTGAGAAAGGTCAAGGAGGGCCAATACAACTTCACTTTTAACACAGTGTTTGATTATTCTGTTTTTAAATAAATAATTTTTTTTGCAGTATGTAATAAAAAAGACTGAACAAAGTTGATGAGTTGCAAGATTTAAAAGTTCAGGTGTGGTAGGAGAGGGTTTCTTGTAGGGAGTTTGTGAATTCATTGATATTTGGAAGAAGTGCAGGTGAGATTTTTTTTTCCTTAGAATTAATAGTATCTGTAGAGAAAACAAAAATTACTGCAAAAGCTTAACGTAGGTCTTTTGATAAGGCTGTGTATTCTACTCATACGTGGATTTATCACGGTCAGACAGATGTGCAGAGCACAGAGGGATACACATCTTTAGAGTGCCAGAACTTCTTTCTTTCACCTCATCCAGACTTTGCATTTTTATTTTTCATTTTTGCTTTCTTTCCAGATAAATCCGGTGTTTTAATTGTGAGGATCTTAGAAATATTTGAGGAGTGCACGATACAAGTTGCCATCTGCCAGCAGCTGGAACAGTCTCCTGCTACACTTTCACCCGAGGATGCTGTCATCAATGCAGAGGAACCAATACTCAAAGTGCTCTTCACAAGAGAGACAGCAGCTCACCTGAAGAGCAGACCACAGGATGTCATCCACATCTATCCCCCATGGTGAGTAAGGAGAAGGGGCCACACTTGCTGTAGCACTGCACAACAGAGGGGAGTCGGTAGTGTGCTGGCTGCGCTGCTGTAGGAAAAACCTTGGGGGTAACGGGAGAACAGGGCATTCTTGTGGTCATCTGTCTCTGGCAGCTTGAGAGACTTTGACAGATACCTTCAAGACAGCTCAGATAACAACTAAATGTATATCATGATGCCTCTAGTGTTGCTCAGGGCTTCAGTTGTGTTTTCACTTAATATTTTCATGTTTAGAGCAGTAGGAAGGCCTGAGCAATGTCTTATCAATGATAAGGCCAATAAAGTGCATACTTTCTGGTAGCAAAGTACTTCAGGAATGCTCATCTGTTGTTGGGAGCATGGGTATAATATTTCAGTGGAAAAGTCTCTATTAACTGTATAGCATTCAGTCTTCAGTTCCCTGAGTTCCTCTTCAGCACAACCCTTTCTGGAATTCTTCAAAATGTTTGGTCTACGCTTGTGGTTATTTTCTGAGTTAGACTATTTACCTGAATTTTAAGGGGTAGCAAAAATTAATGAGATTTCTAGTAAAGCTGCTGGTTGGTAGTGGCTGTAGGCTGGAAGGACTACTCTTCATAAAAATTTAGGGGAACTCTGAAGTGGGAACATTACTTCTCTCTTCACTGCCCTCCACCCCAAATTATAAAAGAGGAAGTACTTTTCTTATGTATTTCAGTTTTCATTACCTGAGTTTTAGCCTCCAGCTGTCTCTCGTATCCTTTTGCAAAATACTTTTTCCTGTTTTGCAAAGGTCTGTATTTGGTTTTTGTCTTCATTGATAGCTGCAAATCTTTTCTGAGTTCCCCAATTTATAATCTTTTGCTTCTGAAATGTTTTTAACTCTTTTTGGATGCAATTCAAAATCTAAGGGAAGATATTTTATTGAGGGTTTTTTATGGCTACAGATACAACTATTGATAGTTTAGATGTAAATAGATCGGTAGCAAAGGGAAAATGAAGTTCAATATTAATTAAGTCCTAGTCTGATATGATTCTGATTCACTGCCTTCTTTTGTTCTCATTTATCTTTTCCTTCACAAGCTTTTTTTCATGCTTTACATTTGGTTTTGTTTTCCTGTTTTCTTCTTGTTTCTCTCTCCTACAAACTTAGTTCCGTTTTTCTCTTCAGGTTTCCTCTGTCATTTTTAAACCATGAGGTTTTGCATTTATGCAGCTGTATCCTTCTGTGTAGACCTTAGCCTACATGAATATTTTTTAACCAGAAAAATTGTTTTAAGTAGGGTGTGATTCAACTTTTCTCTTTGTTTCCTTTTTTCTTCTCCTGACCTGTTACTGTAGAATGCTTAGCACATGTAAGTCTCGGACTGCTGCAGCTTGTTTCATGTCTGCTCTGGGAAGATGTAAATCTGCAATGATCTGATCCTTTCCAGACTACAGACATCTGCAACTGTGATAGTCTACTCTTCTCATTTGTTTAGATTTTAAGACATTCTGGACAAAAAGCTCATTCCTGTATGCATTAAACTGAGACTTCTTTAGGAAGCTTCATAGCTAGCTGTCTTCCTAGAAACTCTGCCTTTTATTTGCTTTTTTATATATATATATATTTAGTAGGATGTGCTTTTCATGTAGGAAAAAGGTTATTTCATGAAACCATAGTGTTTGGACAAGAGGATACATCTGCATTGTCACTGTTGCTTTCCTTACCTATACGTCTCTCAAGGCACTTCATAAATACATCGGTTAATTGCAGCAAAGCTGCATTAAACCTCATCTCTAGTCCTATTTTCTATCTTTTTGAAATTATCTTAATGTCAGTTGTCCCTTTGTTTACTCAACCAACTTCAAAAAAAGTTGGGCTGGATACTGTTAAAATACTGGAGGCAGGGAGGGGAGAGAATGAGGGATGTTTTTGTTTTAGATTATAATTTGGCACTTTTAGTTTACATTAATTGGAAATTGGACTTGTATACTTAGTGGAAGTTTCCTCTATCACAGTTCCAAGCTTCTATTCTCTTAAACTCTTACTTTAGAACTCTGAATGCTGAAATCTTGTTACTCTGCATTGAATTTGTACTTCTGTTAAAAACAAATGCTGTTTCTGTTAAAACGCTTGTCTGTCAATTCAAATGTGTGACTAGTAAAAAAACAAATTAACTAAATCTAATCCTGTCATGGTGAAATAAGCATTATTTATGTGTCTTATTAACATCTTATGTATCTTCTTAATATCAGTCAGAAGCAAAAGGGACCAAAAAAAAAGTAGATGCAAGGGGAGGCAATCCTTGAACTACCTGTGTGGTTTTGGGATACATAATACACTGCACATTGTTGTCGTGTATTTTGAGACAGTTGTATGGCAGGACAGAGTGGGACGAGATGGGGTGTTTTGTAAGTGGCCTGCTTCTGGTGCTGTTGTGTCCTGAGAGCAAAATTTCCCATTACCTTTAAAATAAAACTCCAGCATTACATTCCGACTTTGCTTTTTGCTCTCTGACCAGGCGACCAAATAAGATGTAGACACACAGGCTGCTGGCTCCTGGAGGTGATTATTCATGTCAAAAATTGAGCACATCATTTTGGAGCCTTTGTAAAATTAGACTTTGCTCTTGGAACTGTACTTTGTAACTGTACTGTGTGTGCTGTGAACTCAGTGCATAACTGGGTATGTGAAACATCTCCAGCAGTAGACTTGCATTAAGTACTTCAGGAAGCAGTGTTTAGAGAAGTGCTGATATGCTTGTTGGTATTTGTTCGCAGGCAGAATCCCATGAAACTTCAGCACTGCAGTATAAGCAATTTAATTTCAAAAGTAAAATATTGACAGGGGGCTGGTTGTAAGAATCTTACCACTAGACATTGCTCATGAGAACGGTCCCACTGGATTTCAGAGGGGCTTTCTGTCAGGGCAAGAATTACCAGGACTGAACCCTGATTTCTTTGTAACTAGATATTAATTTCTTTGGGTCCAATGTCTTAGGGTACATATTTGCAATCTTGAAAGCAGAGGATTTGATGTGAGAAGCGTCAGTTGCTTTAGGGAAAGCAACCCCAATAAACTGATAAAAGCTTTCAAACCAGTGTGTGTGGTGCAGGACAGAGCTCAGCTGCCTGACCACTGAGACATCTGACAGGAGACTGCTCTGATCTTGTGGCTATGTGGAAGTATTATTGCAGTGTTGTATCTAAATAAGGCCTATTAGCTTGGACACATCACATGAAAATGATTGTGTGTTTTGGGCTGGAGCTGGTTTCTGTCTGGCCAGCCGGGAACAAAACAGGCAAAAGAACTCAGCCCTGCCTGCCCCTGCCTGTGTAGGCTTGCCTTTGGTTTTCTTTGCAGTACCTGAGCAACTTCTTGGATTGAGATTTTAAATGAACACCTCATAATTTTTCACAAACTAAATCTGAATCATTAAGTGTTTTTAACACCTGGAAAAGAAAAAAGTTTATTCCTGAGTTTAATTAAATTGATTTCTAAGTCTTTATTCACTTTGCAGAAATACATATCCAACAAAAAGTAAAGATTGCCTGCAAAGACACAAGAGAGTGGAAACAAAGGCTTCCACTCTTCCACTGGTGGTGATTTTATGGCTTCAACGTACCTGGGGTTTTTTTCTGTTTGTTTCATTTTAAAAATTATAGAAATAATTTACCATACCTGACAGAAAGTAATGAGAGTTGGTATTTTTAGAGATTCCAGGATTCATTTGACTGCTGACAATGCAAGGCTTGGGGAGAGACTGTTTGCCTTAGATACTCCTGTCTTCTGCTCATAGATATGCCTACTAGTTAATATTCAAGATAAACTGACCTGAAGAAAATGATGCTGATAGAATTATTTCCCTTGCCAGTAAGTTTAACAACTTTGAAATGTTTTTCATGTATTTCTGAAGTAAAACTACTCAAAGTATGTGATATTAATAGAGTTCTTGGCAATAGCAGTATAAACCACAGATCACGTTTGATTTGGACAGGCTCAGAGGTTGAGCCATACCTATTGAATGTGAATATCTGGTATGAAGCCTCTAGTTCAGGAGGTTCATGTGGTGCTAGTTACTGGGGGCAGGGGCAGTATGAAGGGGACATAACCACTCTGTTCTGTTCTTACACTGCCTGAAAACACTGCAGAAAACAAGATCCTTGGCTGGATAGCCGTTATTCCCCATGCAGCTTCTCTGAGACAGTTTATTTTAGGAACTTGGTATGGCAAGTACATAAAACACTTAAATCTGTGACATCAACAAGCAACTTCAAAGTTGTTCTTTAGTTTCTCTTAACCTGTGAAACCACGGGGAGTCATAATTACTCAACTTTGAGTGTTCCAGTGCCTGGAGAAAGTGTTTAATGTGGACTTCACATTTCTGTTTGCATAACGCTAAATTCAGTCTCTCCTCAGTGAAGAAGTTTTAAAAGACTTTGAATTATTTACTGCCAAGAAGAACGACTCATACAAAACATTGCTACAGATCAGCTGATGTACAGGGATGAAATCTTGTATCTTAAGTCCTTTAATGTAGGCCAGTGGTGGAAGTTGCTGTAGAAATGTGCAGGCAAACTCTGAAGAAATTTATGTACAAGAAGCAATCTAGCTTTGTGGATCCAGGTAGTATTCTACTTTAGTATTATCCTGGGCATGCTGCAGGCTGTGTTGTTGACTCAACAGCAGCATTTATGATAAATTAGTATGTTACTGTGATTTTTGCATTGCCTTGCCTAACACTGTCTTAGGTCATCTGGGTGAGAAACAACAGAGCAACACAGGGAGCTAACATGAAATAGGCATTTAGCATGGCTCATGTTAAAGAACATTTGGCTTCCATTTGATGAATTTTTTTTTTTTAAATCACTGTTGCTCTCCTCAAGCAAGGGAAGCATTTAAGAACATTTACAGAGTACCTATCACCAGAAAGTTTGTGTGAAAGCGGGATCTAGGCTTCACATGTTAATGAAGTGCAGAAATGATCTCCTCCTGCTGCTCTGCAAAGAAAGCATCTCTATCCTTCTAAATTTTCTCAAATTAAGGAAAGACAAGTATAGAACATCTTTCACATACATTCAGTTTCTCTGGTTATTCCACAGAGAGGCAGCTTCTTTGAATGCTTGATAGATCAGTTTTGCTCAACTGGTCAATGTTCACCATCTTCCTCTCATGAAATCTGGGCACTTAAATATAAACATATAAATATTCAAACGGATGGAAAAGGGGGAGGGGGCAGATCACCAGTCAGATCCCCCTCATTGGAAAGATGTTGGCTCTGCCTTAACATCTTCAAAGAAAGAATGCAACAATAGCAGAGTGGGAGAACCTGATAAGAGGGATGAGGCTCACTCAGAAGATAAAATTCTACAAAACTGCAGAGCTGTAAAGCCAGTGTGGGCACTATTTCTAAAGTACATATGGGAATGGCCTTGGAGCCAAAGATCAGATCATATCAACTGCTTGGAATTGCTTCTTGGAGATCATGCAGTTGTGAAAATTGAAGTTCCTTTCAGAAGCAGCTGAAGCAGCAGCAGGTCTTTTTGCAAGAATTTACTTTTTGTTTTGCTCTGATATACTCTTCCTAGTGCAATCACTTCAGAAGAGGTGTTTTGTCTTTTGAGAACAGAAATGCACATACTTTCTATGAACTGAAAGTGGTCCTTAGCAAGCTTTTAATATAATTTCTTCAGTGTTTCTTTTGCTTTGTCTTTTCTTGACAGAATAGTCCTAGAAAAGGATTTTTCTCCTTTTTTCTTAAAAAAAAAAAAAATTCTTTTGTCCATCCTCTCATGGAAAGGGAGAAAATTTTGCCTTTATAGCTGCTCAAGTATATGCTATTTGATATCTCTAGAATTGAAGAGATGAAGCAATTAATATTATATGAGTTTGTTTACTTCGCATGTAGAAAATCAAAACAGCACAATTTCTTAGTAATCTAATCAATGAATAGTGGTGTTCCTTCATAGGTGGATGACATAATTGGAAAAATGCAGAATTGCACAGCTCTGATTCCAAGAGGAGAAAAATTCATTGATGTAATTTCTGTGATCTGCCACAACCACCTGAAGCAACAGATATCTGGTATTTCGGATGTGGGCTATGTCTAATAAACACAGTAACACGATCACATTTTTACAGTGAGACAGACATGCTTATTTTTACAAGTGTGGCATAGATAGACACATTATACAAACGCCATATAGAAAATATAAGTACCCTGAAAAACAAAGATGAAAAACCTGCTCTCTCTAAAAGGGGTTTCCGTGGAGAAAAGAATGGAAACACAGGAAGACGGGAGCCTCAAGACAGTAGATATAGAGTTGTGTAGAAGATTGAAACTGGATTTTTAAACACGACTGCCTGTCTCTGGATTAATAGCTGATGGTATCTTGACACGCTGAAAAGGGGGAATTTCCACTGTATTGTACCAATGAGTGCGGGGGTTTGTTGATCCGTTTGTTTGCTTTCGGCCAAATCAGAGGGGTCAGAAGCGAGCGGTGTGTTTGCAAAGCAGCAGCTTGGTTTTCAGATCAAGGTTGAAATGCGTTGTTGCTGCCACAGAAGCCTCCATCAGGGTAGAATACCTCTGGTCTCCCTGACCAGACGTGTGTCTGAACTGGGCACATCCAGTCAGGTGTTGTTCTCCTGCCTCACACCCCCGCAGCCTGCTCCGAGCTCACCCGAAAGGAGCACTGCATGTTGCTTTCTGGAGGGAGTCTCCACCAGGATGACTTTTTCCAATATGGGCTTACAAATAAAGCAGTTGTTGAAAAGAGGAAGGGGATGTGAACTGCCTGGTTTATGCATGGGGTGTGTTTTTCTACATTTTTCCTAAATAATAGATACTGTCGAACTTAGATCCTACTGGAATAACTGCGGTGTCCAGTTAATGGGAAAAATCTGAATCACCTCACTGTGTTGCTTCCATGTTGAGGAATTAGCATGCATTTGTGTCCACAGCTTTTAGCAACAGAATAAGAAAATTGTTTTTAAACTTCCATTACGTACAGTCAGTGATGTTGTTTATGTCCGAAAAATTACTGGAAAAAAATATTCAGTGAGAATGCAAATGTCTTCTCCTAATATTCACGAAATAATCTTATCCTGAAAAATCTAATAAAGTTTTGTTTTGTTTTTTTTTTTAATGAAAAGTCTGTACTTGAAACTTTCCAGCTTTTATAAGTGAGGAAATTCCAAGCATTTTGTAGTGACAGATACTGTTAGTGGGTAGTTGTCCACTGACGTCAAAACCAGAGGATGGTGAACAGCTTTGTTCGAGTCAACGAAAAATGTACGGTCTTGGATAAACTCTGTGTTAGCAACGGAGCTATCATTGATATACGAGCAGCTTCACATGAGTTCCCATGTGTATTCAATCCAATGCTAAATTCCAGATCTTGTTTAATGAGCAACTGATGGAGCCAAGACCTGGCACTGCAGTCTGCTTTATCCAGTCATGAAGGAAAAACAAGCTAAATAAGTTCAGATGAACAAGTTCAGAATTACTGCAGGGTTATTAAAAAGTTGTGATTTGTATTCCTCTGCTAATGTTTATGACTAACAGATTTGGGACGTGTAAAACAATACTTAATTTGTAAAAAGACTGTGTGCCAAAATTCCTTCAGTAGTTTAACCACTGAAGAGCAAGTTTTGACTTTGTGAATGGGTTTCTTTGAATGTTTAAGATTATCAGTAATCAGCTAGTCTCTTTTTTTTAAATTTACATTTTGAAAAATTATGGTTTCTGCTTGTTGGATTGCTGTTCAGCACTTTCACTTCATGAAATAAAATGTATTTCCATACCTCTCTGTAGAGAGGTAGTTTTCAAGACAAGTGCCATTGTCTTTATTTATCAGGTGTGATTTGCTACTGTAATGGTAGATATGTATTTGGAGTATGATTTTTCCGTGCAGTTCTGTGTGCAGTTAGGCTGGGGCTTGAATAAGCTGGATATTTTCTGGATATACACTGGATTTTCATGCTAAGGATGCTTTTGTCCTTGGGCAATTTTGCGTGGGCAAAGAGATGGATAAAGCGTGAGTTTGCCAAATTATCCTGTGTGGTCATTCCCTACAATATCAAGGTATGCTTTGTCAGATTCCTCCTCCTGAATGTCATATTTAAGTGTAGGGAAGCAACAGTTAATTACTGTAGTCCTAGCAGAAATAGTAATTAAAGCCCCAAGTATTTCAAAAGGGGAATGTGGCTTTCAGATATTTGAAAGATTTGGAATGTTGCTACCCAAAATACAGTATTTAAAACATCTCAGCTATCCTGGGGGGCAGGAGCATGGGAGGGCAAGGGGGAGAACAAATTGTACTGTTACTTCTACCAGGCAGATTACTTCTCTTTCAGTAAAAGCTCTTGGAAAAAATACCTGTAGTTTTATGTATTTTTGGCAGAAGAATGTACTTTGGTGTATGAAAAAATTTATCTATGAAACATTCAGTGTAGCCTTTTGTGTGTTTGATGAAGTTTCTCTTCCTACCAGTCTTCCAAGTCAACATTCACTGTGCAGATTGCAATGTATTACTTCTTCCTGACTGGTAGGCTTCTTTGACAGCGTCCTGAGATGTCCTGAAAACGTAGTCCTGTAGTTACTGCCCCAGTTCAGCCTTCTGGAATACCAAGTTTCTCCAATCAGAAGTTTCAGAACAATGTTTGGAGAATTAGAAGTCCTGTACAACCACTAATTTTACCTTTGGGGATTTGTGTTTGGAAAGCCAAATCACTGATGTGGCGCCAAAAAAAAAAATATAATCATTACTTGGCAGTATGTGGGAAGGGGGGTGGTTGTGTGTATGGGGGTTTTTCGTTTGTTTAGGTGGTTTTTTTCTTTCTTTAACCTCTCTGGACTTCTGAAACATTACCTGTTTTCTCTCTTCTTGGTAAAAGAGTTAAAGAAAGAGTTAAAAATAAAGAAGCCTAGTGAACATTGTTTTTTGTTTCGATGGTTATCTTCCCTTTTTCAAAGTCTTGGGTTTTTGTTTTTTGGTTTTGTTTTTTTTTTTTTTGGAAGCAGCACATGTTTGCTGTTGAGCAGATCACGATAGTGGACTTTTGCATGGTCTTCCTGGCAGTCATTGTCCATAGTCAGTCCAAGGTCCATGGCTGTCACGAAAAACAGGACTGCATGTCCACTGCATGACTCTGCTGTTAGTGCAAACCCAAGCATGTCTGTTAGTGCAAACCCAAGTCTGTCAGCATCTCCAGCTAATCTCTTGTAATGTGAACTGAGGCTATGAAGAAATATCCTGAGGTACTCTGAGGTATTGTTGGGACAGACATTGAGGATCATAACTACTCCCAAAAAAAACCTGGCAGAATATGCTGCATGCGCACACTGAAAGCACTGAACTTGAGAACACTTAAGATTCAGTATAAAACCATAAATTACATTGATTTTATTTGTGTTTTTATCTGTCTTCCCAGCATGGCACAGCATGTCTGTCTTTTGTGTTTCCCAAAACCAAATTTCTCCTCCAAGCAGAGGTTCATTTTTGAGAAACGTGGGCAATGCAACTATGTGAGATTTGTACATTGCATTTGTGCCTTTCTGCTTGTCTTCTGGTTCACTGGGCTTGTCATAAATATTAATTTTATAGGGCTGGTAGTTTTTTATGCATTGTGAATGTACAGATTGAGGAAGAGATAAATTTTATTGATATGAGCTGTCACTGGATTTCACAGGGTTTATATGCTTAAAGGAGCTCAGATTTAGAGTATATATGTATAATAATCATTCTTCAAATTATTTTTGAAGACATTTGAGTGAAAATACATTTTATACAATATAGAATTTTTCTTTATTATATTCCCAAAAGTTTCTTACCTTGAATCTCTCACACAAAACAAAATAAGTTGCCCAGTATTTTCTTTGTCTTTTTGCAGCCTCCTGTGGTTTACAGTTTTAGAAGTTCTGCATGAGGTGGTTGTCTAATTTTGCTGGGAGACATTTGACCCTAGGAGTTTGCTTTTGAATCTTGCTGTATAGCAGGAACCTATTTTCTAGCTATACTCAAAAGCAAACCCATTTTAAAAACAAACTTCAACATGATCAGCTTCTAGAATAGTTGGCCTAAGTCTTGAGAAGTGCCTTTGGTTGTAGGTCACTGCAGATACGACTGCAATTTCTTGATTTTTGAGGACTGATGGTTACCAAGGAAGAAATGGAATCCTATTAGGTTTAATGGTTACCCTGAAACTGCCCTAACACAGCTAGAGGAGAAAACAAGGGGGAGAAGTTATTTCCACAACCCAAATATAAATTCCACCATTTTTGGAGGTGGGGGGGGGACAACTTTTATGTCTATTTATATTTAGATTAGACTGCATTTGAAAGTATTCTTTTCCTGTGTGTTCCAGTTAATTGGTTGGGATTCTTTACCTTTGATCATGAATCTTGTTCTTTGGCAAAGCCTTACATATTGAAGACTGCCTTCCTAGAAGACCTCTGAGATTTGGAAATACATATAATCTTGCATGTAAAGCTCTTCTCTACTTATTAAACTCTGAACACCCATTTTCTAAATTAATATAGGTATTGCTTGGGTTGACATGTTGATTTTTTTGAGGCTTTTCTTGGAAAGTACTTTCTTATCACACATTAACAGCTCCATTGGTGTATTTTGGCCATGTTCAAGTAAGCCATTTTCCATTCAGAATGTGCACTAAATGTATTGGTTAATATATTTGATTTGTTATTAGCTGCATTTTAACTGCTGTATTAATGCTACTGTTTTATTAACTCTACATGAACTGTGGATGATTTGGAGGAAAATACTTCCCTGCAAGCTAGCAAGACAAAATACAGCCTTTTAACGTATGACCTCATTGGCTGCTCAAGCTTATATAAAATGCATATATTGACCTTTTAAGTATGTAGAAGCCAGGGTAGCTAGTACATGTGTTTTGTTGCCCCTTTCACTGACACTGGGCACGACGGCAGTCCAGTGCCGGAGGGCTGGAGCCTGGAATGAGATGCCCTCAGGTCCGGGCATGGAGACAGCGACATTTGCCTCCCTTTAACTTCTGCTTTGACTTTCCCCAGCTTCCTCAGCTGTTTTGGAAGTGACACGAGCAGTCACGCTGGCGCTGCATTCATAGCATATACTGTACTTGTGGTGCAGAACGCGCTCCCTTTGTCGCGTTTCCCATCCGTGTGCGCTCGGCTGGACCACGCCAGTTCTGGGGGCTGTGCTGCGCTCTCCATCGATTCAGTCGCAGGCTTCGAAAATAAACTATTCTGAGTTATCAGGGTGGTTACAAAGGGCAGTGGTGGGAAAGCACCTTCCTGAACAGCATCGCCGCGGCGCTTCCCGGGGCGGTGGGACGCTGCCCGAGCCCCTCATGCCGCAGGACCGTGCCCTTCCCGGCGGCTGCGGAAGGTGGCAATGTTGTCAGCAGGAGCCCAGGAAAAGCTGATCTCACCGAGACAGCGGCAGCGCGTATTTGTCCACAGCTTTCTCTGGCGTCAAAGCTCCACTTCCGTGAAATAGGAGCCTGCAGCAGGGATGTTTGCTCGGGTTTGTGCGCCATCGCCTCTGCACAACTTGTAATAACTCGGTGCGCTCTCCGTGCTGGATGTGGGGATGCGCTGGAGGCAGGCGTCGCGCTGCTCGCACAGCTTTGTTGCCCTCAAGGCTTCTCCGTGCTGGCCGCCTCTGAACTTGCAGAACGACATCCATCCTCCACCCGGGAGAGCGAAACTGAGCTCTTTAAGTGAAGTTTCATTTCTGCAAAACACTTGTAAATGTTTCTGAAACGCGGTGTCGTTTTCTGCCCACTCCCCCGGGATGTTTACAAACTTTGCTTTGAAATGAGCTTACCGGGGGAGAAACAGAGAACTTCTCTGCATATCTCAGTCACCTCCTGGCTGTGACAGGCTTTTAACCTGTTGAAAGTCTAACAGACCTGTTCCAGGCTTTGGTGGGGATTCTCTCTTCTCTTCTCTTTTCTTCTCTTCTCTTCTCTTCTCTTCTCTTCTCTTCTCTTCTCTTCTCTTCTCTTCTCTTCTCTTCTCTTCTCTTCTCTTCTCTTCTCTTCTCTCCCTTCTCCCTTCTCCCTTCTCCCTTCTCCCTTCTCCCTTCTCCCTTCTCCCTTCTCCCTTCTCCCTTCTCCCTTCTCCCTTCTCCCTTCTCCCTTCTCCCTTCTCCCTTCTCCCTTCTCCCTTCTCCCTTCTCCCTTCTCCCTTCTCCCTTCTCCCTTCTCCCTTCTTCTCTTCTCTTCTCTTCTCTTCTCTTCTCTTCTCTTCTCTTCTCTTCTCTTCTCTTCTCTTCTCTTCTCTTCTCTTCTCTTCTCTTCTCTTCTCTCTGTGAATCTCTTTGACTTCTTCATATTATTCCCTCAAAGACTTTTGTGTCTTGTGATTTTTAACATT
Source organism: Haemorhous mexicanus (assembly GCF_027477595.1). NCBI lineage: Eukaryota > Metazoa > Chordata > Aves > Passeriformes > Fringillidae > Haemorhous > Haemorhous mexicanus. The sequence continues at coordinate 116,339,885 of NC_082341.1, forward strand.
TTTCCTGTCTAATGCTGATTCTTGACACTTGAGGGAAAGTATGAGAAAGTTCTTGGTTTATGTTTTCCCATTCCTTTCCTCTTGACTGTCTTGATGCTGCACTGGTAAATAGAGCATTGATTTTAAATTATCATGGAACCTTCAACATATTTAATTACTGAGTTCACCTCTCATTCTGTGTTCCTTACCTTCCTTTCTGACAAGATGTAATAGATTTAAACCATTTAGGAGGTCAAATGGGGGGGGGGGAAATTAAATATTCTTTACGGTAAGCAGGGAGCAGATAGGATGATATTATGTTGTATTTCCCCACCTTTCTACTTAGCTTTATTTGCAACACACATGACAATTTTTCTTGGACTTAGAGTCTAGTTACTTGTTTTTCATAAGACATGAAAGCAGAGCTAAGGTAACTAATGTTGTACAACTTCCGAGATGGTGAAGTTTTGTGTGTGTGTGTGTGTGTGTGTATATGTGTATCTCCTTCCTGACTCATGTATTGGACATGATACTCCTGCATTAAATAGACTCTGAAGTTTCTAGAATTTCTTTGGTCTCTGTTAAGCAAAGATAGTTTGCTGGGTACCAAAATCTGTTGCTATATGGATACTTTGCCTACCACCACTCCTCATTGTATTGTACAAATGGCCCAGCAGTTGTCCAGGAGAACCATGGGTAATGACTCCTCAGTTGTGATGTAAAGGAAGACTTTCAGAAACTAGTTGGGATTTTGAGCAGAAACTGTCCAGCAGAAATTGCTATATTCTGTCTCTCCAAATCAAATGACAAGCCAGCAAAAGCTTTTGGTTATGCTGTGCTATGTGGGAGAATTTTGCGTTTCAAAATTGAAACTGGAAAAAATAATCTCCAACTCCATACAGGAGAATTTAAGATGTGGTGGGTTGTTAGCGCTATAATTTTTGTAATTATTTCTTTTTGTAGTAATAGTCTTATTACTTTAAGAAGAAAGTGAAATATTTCACCTTGGGACTTTCCTTAAACACTGCTGAGTAATGCAGCTCACACTGTTGCAATAATAATTTGGCTGAGGAAAAGGCTTCGTGATCGTAAAATTTTCATGTTAAAAGAAGTAGATGCTACATACAATATAAAGCATGGAAATAAACACATTTAGAATTTTGTTTTATCTTTTCAAACCAACGGAAAAGAAAATACTTCCCTGTGATTTCAGAGTGTTATTAACAACGCTGTTAGGAGCTATTAGGAGCCTAAAATCATAAACAGCTTAGTAACAAAATTATATTAATAAACATAACATCAAAATTACTCTACAAAGTTATGTACATATGGTTCCATTTTATACAACAAAAGAAGTTTTCTGAAGTGCATTTGTCTAAAGCAAAGGTTTTAATGGGACAGTGTAGTGATTTGAACTCATCTCTACTTATCATTTTTTTGAATGTAAATATGAATGCCAAGACAATTAACTGAGTAATTTACCCAGGCAGACAGAGCTGAAGTTCTGTAGGTAGGCCCTGCTTTAAGGGCAGGTTGGGTGCTGTCTCCTGCTCAAGTGCATATCGACCTTCAAAGTGTCTCAGCGCTAGGGATAGTTCACCCTCAGGAAGTTTAGTTTAGATAGGCATCTGAATTTTTTTTGGGTACCGAAATCTGGAATGCAGCAGCAAAATCTGATGAGCACGGGCTCCCATATCTGAGTCAGCAACAGGGCTGGATCCACTCCTGGTGTTCAGCACTTCCACTGCCAGGCCCAGCCAGAAGCAGAAAACAGAGATGCGTGAGAAGAAAAACCAGGGAGAAGAGCAGGGAGTGTACCTCAAAAAAGTATGAGCAGGCTTCAAAACAGAGTTTGTGTAGGTTATGTGTGAAGGTGAGGAGCTGTGAAGAAACTCACGCCTTCTCCCAGTGTGGCCTTCCAAAACCTCAGGGCGAGTTTGGTTCTCAGGAGGCTTTTGGCTTAGCCCTCTGTAGGCAGGGCTGTGCATCTTTAGCACCTGGAGTCTGGGCTTTTTCACTTGCCAGATGTAGAAGTGAACCTGTGAAATTAAAGGTTTTTTCCCCCTGCTTCTGATGCTTTGCAGTTAGCAGTATTGCAGGTGTCACACTCATATCAATTGAAATTTTAGACTTGGAGTAAAAACTGTAACTCGAATGGATAGTTCTTGCTTGCGATCTAAGCAAGAAAGATATGGAAAAGTAACCAGGAAAAGAGAGCTGATGTATTTTTCTTAGTGATATCTGGGTATCACTCAATTTTCTCATCTTTTTTCCTCTCTGCCCATTGTTTTCTAAACCTTGTTACTCATTAATTAAGCCCTTTACTGTAATTTAAAGAGAGTAAACTCAAGTCAACTGCTGTAGTTGTGCCGCAGCAAATATCTGTCACTTTATGTAGGTTTTTTGCTGAAAACAAATCTTTAAAGTATTTGTAGTCTTCTGAGGCTGAATTTCCAATCTAGTGTCCATTTCATCTGCTGAGATCAGAGCACTTGCCAGATTTTGACAGGAGAAAGTTGGCCATGACTGAATGGCAGTGCATGCCTGGAACATGGCTTGTCAATCACAGGTTCCTGAAGCAGCCTCCTGAAAACACACCTGAAGCTTAATTCTGTGTACCATGCATAGAAGGAAGTTCTTGCTGTGACTTCATTCATGCTTTTGGCATCCCAATGTTATTTCTGGTGATAAAAGAATAATAGAATGAATAAGCAGCTGCAACACAAGAGAAGAGAGTGAATTTAATCTTTAGGGAAGGTGAGAACACACCCCAGTTCTCATCACTTCTGTGTGCCGTGCCTGTTCTAATCTCCATCCAAACTTCAATAACAGGGATTAAATTGTCAATCATTTTTAAAAGTTCATCTTTCAGAAATTTTAAAGTCTACTTTTCAGAAGTGACCTGGTATTGATTTGCATGTATTTACATTTTGGTAAGATGAAATGTTAAAAAAAAATTGGAAGAAAAAAAAGGAAAATTTAAAATCCCTAATATTTACCTCAAAAAACCACTGTGTACATCTAGCTTTACATATAACATAAAAACCCCAAATAAAATAAAATAGAAATAAAAAATAGAAAATGGAGAAAAATGTCAAGCACTATAAAGTGTATAGTATTCTTCACTGCTGGTTACAGGCCACCTTAGCTTGGCCTAATTTCAGAAGGTACTAAGGACATATTTCATTTTCATTGCTATTAAGCTCAAGAAATTGACTGGTTCTACTGAGCCACTACTTTTTTTTAGGTAATATAATATTTTTGTTACATTTCTTCTTACTTCTGTTTCTTAGTGATAGAAATATCCTGTACTTTTTTCTCATTTTGTTGCAAGATACAAAAAAAGGGTGTTATTTCTAATAGTCATGAATACTGATGGCTTGCTGTTGACATCAGTGAACTTCTGTTAAAATTTTTAGGTGTATATATTCAAATATAGATCAACTGGTTTTTTCAGCTGGCTGATGATTTTTCAGGGACCTATTAAGTTTTATGAAATAAAATTAATGAGTGTCATTGTCAACTTCCTGAACAAAACCAGTTTGTCACTGGAATACTCATGACCTCTGGAGAAGAGCACGAAAAAGGTGGTTTTGGGTTTTCTAGCTGGTCAGATGTGGCCAGCTGGTATAGCAAAGGCAAGAACACTTGGAGGGTGTTCTTACCAGGAAAGCAGTGTGTTTACTTAGCCTGTGGTTCTTCAGAGAGCAGGTTTCCCTAAAAAAGTAGTAGGTGGCCTGAGGTTGGTCAGAGGGCAGACACTTGCTTGACCTTTCGGTAACAAGTCCTTACGCTAGAAGAAAACCCAAACATATTTTTATTTCTTAAATTGCCACAAAGGGAGGGAGAAGCTGAGGAACTGGGACTGAGAGATGGCCTGCAGGTTTTGGACTCATCTTCATGTGTAGAACTGCAGCTGCACAGACAGTATAACCCTAACAGCTGATTGATTATGATTAATATTGAAAGTAATGCAACTGTTTTGCTTAGTGTTTCCAAGTCTTTATTTTTTTCATTGTGGTCAGTCAACATTGAGAAATTTGTATTTACAATGTAAATATTTGGGGGAAAGTGATATATGTGAACACTTTACTACCACCAGTCATACACCTTAGCTATTTAGGCTGAGTTTTGGCTTCCTTTGTATTTCCTGAAAAATTATGATTAAACTAACATCTACACATTAGGGTTTTGTTGGTTTTGGAGCGGTGAAATGATGTATTTTACACTTCTTGTTAACAATTAGAGACATTAAATGGAAAGGTGTCTATTGAAGAGCTTTCTTTGCATCCTCTGGAAAAGAAGGTATTTCCATATGTTCCCCCACCCCATATTTCCTAGCCTACCATCCTGCTCCTTTGGCATGGTGCAATTAGGATACTCTCAGTTTTTACTCTCATGGGTCTGGCAGCAATTACAGGGTTTATATTTTAACACTGTCTTTGATACAATGATTGACTAAAACATGTGGAAATTCTTTTTTTCCAGGCAAAACATTTTATAAAAATTTTTAAAATTTATGTCCCAGAAACATCAGACTAAGTGGACTAAACGCTATTGAAAGGAGTAATACTTAACTGAAGGGCTGCAGGTCAACCTAGAATCTCTTTTGTGTAGTTTTAGCTACCAGCTAGTTCAAGAGTATAATAAAATAATGCCATTTAATAATGTATTCTCACAACTGAAATTAGAGAGGCGAAGGATTGAAATCCCACTCTGTGATGTGTTAGAGGCTGGATACTGAATGAAGAAAAAAAGGAAACTGAGAAGATCCGGGTTGGACACAGGCTGCCTGCCTTGGTATCATGTCATGTCTCTCGTGAATGTCTTAGGAGTGAAAAAACAACCCACCCTGCAGCAGCGTGTCCCTGTTTTCCTTGGCACCCTTCTGCCGCCTGCCTTCGAGTGAAGAAATCAGAAGTAAAGGGAAAGAATCGCCAAAGTCAGCGCCTAAGCTGATTTAAGCCTACCGGGGGCCTGAAGTTTATCCGAAGCACAGCCTCCTGTTTTAGGGGAAGGGGTATGGGGAGACACGGGTATGGAGCGGCTCTGGTGCAGCGTGAGCCCCATCCCAGGCTCATTCTGGCTCCGGGTTTGTGGGGACGGCAGGAAAACCCCGGGAACGGGGCACGGGCTGGCGGCGGGACCAGCCCTGCACTTTCCGGGCCCGGCCGCGGCGGGAGGAGCAGGAGGAGGAATGCTGCCGCCCTGACGTCAGGAGCTGCTCCTGGGAATGTTTTGCATTCCTCTTCCTGGCAGTGGTCAGGTGGCTTCCAGCAAGAAGGAAGGAACAGCCGCTTCCAAAAAGAGAGAGGAAAAAAAAAAAAAAAAAAAAGGGGGAGGGGGGCACTGAGAGCGCGCAGAGGAAAAGAACACTTTATAATAAAAGTATTGTGGGGGAGGCACTTTTATTAAAAGCCAGATTGGGAATTGGAACCAGATGTTCTGCATTCGAAAGCTGCACGAATGTTAAACGCGTTTATTAATGACTGTGATGGCTGAGGTATTTGGCTGTCTGCCTCGCTTTAATCTCATTGCTCCGTATTAAAAAACAGTTGAGAAAAACATTTTTTTTTTGTACCCGGCTTTAGGCAGCTTCCTTTATACAAATATTCATTAAAAAAAAAAGGCAGGATTTTTATGGGAGTATAGCAATATATATGAAAGCGAGAAACAAGCAGGGAAATGTCAACATTTTTCTTAGTTTTAACATATATGTTGTGCTGAAAATTATTTTCTAGAAATTTGATTTCCTTCTTGATTTGTGGTTGTTGGATAACATGCATGATGTAAGCTGGAGAGGTCAGAACATGCAATTATTGCTGTTCACAAAGTACTTCCTATTCCCTTAACTCTCCCTCTTTAAAGTCCCTGTCAAAGCCTGTGTTTAAAGCAAAACGAGAGTAGATACTCAGTCCGAGGTGAGTAAAGTAGGAATTGCTTTCACCACAGTCAGTGCTTGTGAAATAGCTGCTTTATCTCCTTAGATGGACCCAAGTGTGTGTTATATCTCCATTTCAAGAGCAGTGTCTCCACCTTGGCAGTGCTGCACGTTTGGGAGTACCGAGCACCAAGAGCTTCCATGGGCACTTCTGGTTTGTGTCTCAGTACGGATGAGAACTGACAGCAGCACAGCCTCTACAGGCACAGGCAGACTTGGGGTATCCCCCAGACAGGCACATATCCTCCTCCCATCCTCGGGCTCTGTTGTGTGCAGATCATAAGGTTTTTTGTGTGAAGTAAGGACTGTTGGAGGGAGAGACGGAGCTGTGCCGTGTGCATGGCAATGCCCTGAACCTGTGCCTTCTTTATCCACTTGAAAGGGGAAAGAATCTTCTTCTCTGCAAGCACCAGGCACCTGCTCTTTACCTGGTGGGTCATGGCTGTTTTGTATGAATTCAGTTCCTTGGACAGGGCACAGATCCTGTCTAGGGCTGGTGGAGCGGAGCTGCCTCTGGAGTCAGGCTGGGAGAGGCCATACCAATAAAACTGCACCAGAGAGACTTGCCCTTGTCCAGCATGACGGGTTTTTTTCCTTAATTCATCCTATATTTTCCTGTTCATTGACACTGCACGGAGTTGTATTTGGATGGAGTTACCAAGCTTATTCACAGGCAGTGTGTTTGGTGGTGTTGCAGGAAGCTGGTGGGATGGGGAACATTTGGTAGTTTTGGGGAAGTTTCCTTGAGCTTTTTTGCCTGGGTCAGGTGAGGCCCAGGAGCACCCATCCATTTCCTGGTACCGACTGAAGTGAGCAGCAGCTTCCTGCTACAGGGTGGATGCTCTGCTGAGGAATTTCCAGAAATGCTGAGAAGTGCTGACTCATAGCTTACGGCTTGTCTGGGCTGAGGGGAGGTTTTCAAATCCTTGGCTGAAGCCAGCAAAAAATGTTGCTGTAATGTACTGTTTTATTTTTAGCAAGGGGGGAGGCTGTGTTGCTTAGGATGAAATGCTTGTGAGTGGTTTCAAAATGACAGACACTTTTAATTTTTTTTTCTTTTCTATTTTTAGAACTTGGAAAACAGGTTGTTTTGCTAAAATAGAGACACTTCTCTGTTTCCCTAGTAAATGGGTTGCTGTAAAGGAGCCTTAAGGATTTCATGCAGGAAGACTTTTACCACCACTGCAGTTCAAAATGTCCTTCAGGGTAGGAAATGCTGAAGTATTTGAGACTGAAACTCAGTTGGCATTTACTTGCATATATTTTTCACTTCTGCCGAGGTGGGACTGCAGCTCCAATTGTTGGAGCTGAAATGTAGCCAGATATTTGCTGCTATTACAAGATCATTGTAAAATCTTGGTGCTTGTGTTTCGTCCTCCCTTGTTTTTAGCAATCACTTCACAAGTCATGTGCTGTGCCTTTTTGTTTTTTTCTTTCCCAACAGAAAATGCCCTATATAGTGTTTTCTGCTGACTTCTGCCAGGAACAAGATTGAGGGAGGAGCCCTTTCAGACTGTACCACCACTCAAAACACAATTTTGGTTATTAGATTGTGAGGGCAAAATTATTTTCTTCTCCCTCCTCCATTCCCAGCCCCTCCCCCAGTCAGTACATTATTTTTTTTTAACATATTCTTGGAGGTATGTATTGTTTTTCTGTTGAACGAGCAGTAGTACTTTGGGATGATCTCCAGCACAGGCACTGTCCCAGAGAGTATCATAAATGAAATACAAGTTTGTGTAAACTCTTTTGCTTCTAATTTCTAAAATTTGCTGTCAGTTCTTCTTCATTCACAGCTCTGTGCCTCTGTCTATAGAGCTGTTTGCAGCCCTTTTTTTTACACCTTGATAGAGAACTGTGATTCTACAAATGAGCTGCAGACTGCTTCTAACCACAGTGCTAATAATTTTTGAACCTCTAGCATAAAACAGAACATTTTGCAAATACGAAGGAAAAGAAAAAACAACCAAACCCACACCTCTTACAGCAAACCTGCAGTGACTGGCTTGAGAATCACTGGTGCATAGCTTCCCTGAAGTTGTTGGTGAGCAGTGTTTAACTGCTCTCCTTAGTTTTTGTCCTGGGACTGAGTGATATTACCCATCCAGCAGGGCCCTCATCTGATAACAACAGAAAGGAAAAGGATAATTCTATGCAGGAAGTACAGGAACATAGGACAAGGCTGTTTCCATGATGTGCTCATTTATTAGCTCATCACTCTGCAAAAGTCCCAGTCTTAGTAATTTTAAAGTAAATACAGTGTGTGCACGTGAGCTGCTGGTGATTTTTGTGGACAGAAAGAATTGTAGGCTGCACATCTATCACAAAATTTTGCAATCAAATCCACTAACAACTCTAACCTTGCCAGCTACATACCTCTAAGAGAAAGCTTCTTTCCTTACCCAAATCTGCCAGTTCCTTCCAAGATTTTATAGCAGCTGCATAATCTCTTTTGAGAGAGTTGTGTCCTGGCACCCGCCACTATACTGGGAAAATAATATAGGTCATACATTATTTCTAGCCACCTGTCAGTAAATTCAGGACAAGAGCCATGAACTAGCAGCCTTGCATGTGCCCCTTTTTAGATTGATGTGTCATCCGACCTGGGTGGACATGCCTCAACTGGATTGCCTGACTTCAGATAACCCGTTCTACAATCCTCAGCTGCTTGACCCTATTCTAGTTTGGATGAGGCACAGAACGTACCTTTTTGTGAAGATTCTGTCCCCAAACTTATAAAAAAAATCAATTATGCATGAATGTTGTCCAGCTTTCCAGGGAACATCTTGGTACGACATGTATCAGTGTAGTGAGAACATCTCATTTTACAGTCAGCTTTTTGAAATTGAATCTGCCCTAGTCCTTTCTAGTAATATTATGCTGCACACTCTGGTTCCTGTCTCTAATAGACATGTCCTGAAAAGAGCTTTCTGCTTGTGGCAGTGTAAGCTTGTGCTTTCTCATGTATCTTTGTCTCCTAGTGCTCCCTGTTCTTGCATAGCTTTCTGATCTCTTCACTATTTGCTGCTAATTGCACTACAGTCTTGGTAGCTGTGTGAAATCTGAAAAACTCATGTCTGTGTTTCAGTTGCCATACTACTTTTTGCTACTGTGTCATTGTCTTAAATAACTTTTAGTTTTGATCTTGCAGAATTTCTCTTGCACCCTTCTGGTAACTTTTCTTAGGGTCACCATAACAACATAATTACTTTTCTAGATTATAGTGAGTACCCAAAAAGAGCAAAAAGACAGATGAATGGTAAATCTTGAGCAGTCAGTTGCTTTATCATTATCATCACTTACGTGGTTGCATTAGCATTAATTGACTTTTGCACTGTTTGTCCATTAGTCTCTGTTGGTGTTCAGAACAATTCAGTTCAAGAAATGCACGGTGTAGTACTTTACTGTTTGCTGGGCAGGGTGGGTCATACATTGATTTCTAAATAAAGATGAGATTCCAGTGGTAAAAAATAAGACTCTCTAAAAATTAGTAGTCAGAATTTGAGAATCCTAAGCAGTGCAGTTAAGTCAATCCACTTGTTTTGGTAAAGGTTAGAGGAGCCCTTTGTAAGAAATTTTAGAGAATATGCACAGTAGACATGTATGCATATGTCTGAATATGTAAATTATAAGCTTTGAGAATGTAGACTGATACTTATAAACAGTTTGAAGCAGTGGGTAGAAATAAGTCACATTTTGTTTGAACCAGTAAATAATCCAGGGAGACAGAGGATAGAAAGAAGGAAGAGATGGTTAAGGAAAAATAGCTTGCCATTACTTTATGAGGGTCTGCAGGTCTCTCAGCCTCATCTCAACTGCTACTAAGCCTCTTCAGTCAACTTTTCCAGTTCTCCTGGTTATTACATCTTGGTTTTGAGTTTTAATCTTTTTCCAGTATTTCCTTTGATTACCATAATGATTCCATGGTGTAATCCAAATTAGAGGCTCTGTCCCAAGCTATCAGTTAAAACTTAAACTAAATCAAGGCTTGCCTCTTGCAGAGAAGCAATGATCTGCCAAATGTGATACATCCCCAGTAATCAATGTGTCAAAAAATGAGGATATGTGCAGCTGCCAAGAAGACCTGTGCCAACATTGCAGGTTGTAGGCCAAGGGCTTCATTATTAACTAATTTACATATATTCACATCAAGAGTATTGTGGGGTGTGGAGCCTCAGTGCATCCCAAAATCTGGTCATTCCTGTGCCTGCCACTGCTGTGTACTGCAAACAGCATAGTTTGGTGATTTCCTTCTTGCGCCATTGATTCCCCAGCCCGGGGAATCAAATTTTCAAAACATCTGTGCTGCTTTACAGCTGGGAAAATTTGCCCATCTTTCTGCTCTCATGGCTTTCCACAGTAATATGCCTGTCTGAAATGAAGCTATCAAAGGATGCAGGTAGGATTGTGCATATAGTAGACAAACTTTCCAAGGAACAACAACATGGATTTTGACACAGACATGTCTGTGCTGGCAAATGATGTGGTAGGAGCAGCTTTGTGGAGTAGAAGCTGGTGTGGGAGATTTGGTCCTGCTGTAGGCATTGTGGGCCTTTATTCCAGACAGGCTGTAAGCTGGTCACGTGGCCTGAATACCTTTTAGCAGTTGGAGCACATCTTCAGGTTTAGTTTCATATGAAAAGAATCCATGGTGTGAGCTCAGAAGGCTGCTCCACAATCCAAACCAAAGCTCAGGGAAGATGGAGAGATTTGCCACAGAAACACAGCGCTAATCTGAACCGCAGGACTGGTGTGGACACACCCATGAATGACCAGACATCAGACCAATCCATCTTTCTCAGTTTGGCTTGCTCTGAGAATTCCTATTGTCATACACATTCGCAGATGCACAGTTGTAAACAGAAAAACCCAGACAATAAGCTGCTTTTTAAACACTAAGGAGAAGAACGAAAAAAAAAAGGTGGATGTTCAGCTTCTAAATACCTGGGTGTTGCTCCGACTGTGTAGCCATTGTTGCATCTGTCAAAGTTCTAGACCTTGGCTAACTGCATCCTTTCTCTTGTAGAGTCCTTAAAACTATGCAGAAATACTGACATTGTTCCCTTGTTGCTGGTATGTATTAATTTGAAAAGAGGTATGTTTTCGTTCCCCTGGCTACGCTGGAAAGATCTGACAGCTTTTGCCATACCATATTACCTGATAGTACAGCAAACAGATACTTGGAATGATAAGTAGGAAAACCAGTCTTAAGCACTGTAACTTTATCTAGAGGAACAAGTTCAGAGTTCACCATGACATGGACACCTAGAAAACACTTGTATGTGTGAGCTATGGAATGTGAGATGGTGGTCCTCTACCCCATTGCCCTAAACCAATAATTCATGGTTCTTTCAGGCTTTATTTTAGTGAAGTGTTAGAATAGTTATCCCCTGGATAGAAGGAAGTGCCCTTCCTTCTATCCAGGGGATAATGTCACAGCAATTGCAGACTCTTGATTTCCCAGGATATAGCTCGAGGTTTGTTTCCAGGAGAAAGGAACAGGTTCATGTGGACTTTTTCTTTGTTCCCTTACATGGCCAGGTTAGAGCCAAGAAATATAAAGCGGAGCACAGCAACAGGTCAGTGAGACCCCAGCAGGTGCCTTTGAGCACACTGTTTACAGCTTGCTCTTTTGAATAGAAGCTGCAAATGGCCAACCTGCAAGTAGTCAAATTTTAACAAATATTTATTGTATGCAAGTGAAAAATTGATTCAATATGTATTTCAATATATAATTGCCTGGAAACGTGGTTGCAGTAAGATTCAGTATTAAAAACTCAATTGGAGTAGCATACAGAACAAGAGGTTGCTTTACAAATTTTTCCCTTTCTTGTTTTACTCCTTCCATAGAGAATATGCATTGCATTGAGGACAGAGAGGCAGAAAGTCTTGGCAACTTCTAGTGTGCCAGAGACTTTGTTCTGCTCAGTGAGGAGAGGTGCCGTTCCCAAGAAAGATGTCAAATGCAGTTATTAATGTTCTTCCTTCATATGATGGATACCATCTGTATTTAGAAACATCTGAGCTTGTGCTTCAATAGAAGTCACGTAGCATTTTTGCTGGTACAGTGTAGAACTTGAGCGTTTTTATTCATGATACTTGAGGCTTTGCTCCCAGACATAGTTTACAAATGCGTGACATTCCTTTTACGTTTCTAAGTGAAAAGTGAGCCAGGGTGAGCAGGAAGGACATTCTGTAGCTCGGTGAATCTTAGCAGTTTTTCATTGTGTCATATTTGTTTTTATAGAGGCAACTTCAAACTAGGGCAATATGAGTAGTGAAAGGGGTTTTGCCTCATATAAAAACAAACAAGATCAGAATCATTTTGTCTGTAAGTTATTCATAGAGTCCATTAGTGTCAGGATATACAACTTTCCTCTTTTGACAGCCTTTCCTCAGACTTGTCAAAATATAGTATCTTCAAAACAAACAATGTTTTTAGTTTTTACTTCCTTCTTTGCTTCCCCTGTTTCCCGAACAGTGAAACACTAGTAACCTCAGTTGAAATAATCTGTGTTTGTATCCGTGCCTCTTACGGCTGGGATGTGGCTCCAAGAATTCTGTGATGTAGCAAGTTACTTCCCATCTTTGTCATGTAATATATCTTCTTGGATTATTATTCCCCTTTGTTTCAGAATATAAACATCAGCAAATATTATCTTGATTTATCCTCTCCCTTCCTTCCATCTCCTCTTTCTCCTCTCCCTCATTGTTTTGAGAAGCAGTGAGAAAATGCAAGTTTATTCTTTGCCAGCCAAGAACTACTAGTTTCTACAGGGAAGAATGTCCCTTTGGTCTTAAACATGATTATTTTATTTTATTTTCCAAACTGGTAAGAAAGAGTTAATGGCCTTGAACAAAGATTTTAGGTGATAGCCCCACATTTCTCAACAATGTACTGTTGCAAATGCACAATTCCATGTTCTAGCAAATATATTGAAAAAATCTTAAGATATCATGAATCTGATTTTGGGGTCAAGAAAGAAGATGCCAGCCAGCCTGGATACCTAACTGTGACAGCATGGAGCCAGAATGTTTTCTTTAGGCAAACCTATATTTATGACAGTACATGAAACCTCAACTCTGCCAAAACTCTCCTGGTTTCACAGTTTGTCCAGGGACAGAGGAGGATCGTACGCTCTGACCTCATATTCTGCCACTGTGTCATAGTAGTCCATGTCCCAGAGCTGGCTGTATGCCACTCACGTGGTCAAAATCTCATCCCTTTCTCTTCCAACTCTTGACACATGCTCAGATGTCTTGTAGTATAAGGCAGAATCATAATCAAAGGCTACGAAATGAAGAAAACCAGACTTTGTTTTCAAAATATTCTTTACATTCCTGATTTCATTTGGCTTATGCCGCTTATGCCACAGGCTTCCCATAAAATCTTCAGCAAGATATCTGTTATGAGTCTTGATCTGGCATATAAAAAAAATTAGAATAACAGTGATTCTCAGTTTTACTGGAATATTAGTAAATAAAATTAATGCTAATTAAACACTGGCCTGGGCTTGAGGGAAGGCCAGAAAAGGGGGGACTGGGGAGAGGCAAAGTTTGCTTTTTTTAAGGCCTTTGAATGAGCTATGTCAGAAGCTGCTGTAGTTCCCAAGAGCAGCATTGAGCATTGAGAGAGACTTAGAGATGATTCTGGCTGCTCCTTCTTGAGATCTGAATCTTGTGCTTCTTCTCTCTAGAGGCATGTGCAGTCTTGTCCTAAGGATGTATTTGTTCATATGGAATGTGAGAACTTAGAACACATCTAAATTTATTTTCTGCCAACTAGCCAAAGAAATTTGTTTTGGATTTGTGAGGAAAGAGGAAAACTTCAGATTGTACTGAGTAATTTGTCTGTGTTGTAAGCAGGTAAAGAGAGACTAATTAAGGAAAGGGTAGGTGGAACATAAAGAAAATTGGAATTAAGCATGTACAGTCTGTGTCAGTGGGATCTGTTTTCAGGCAGAACATGAATACACTGTGGACTTAGAGACATTTTAGTATATATACTTATGTTTTACTGACTAATGCTATGTTCATTTTCTTCCTTTTATATTTTCTGAGTATGTATTTCTGAGTATGTACATGTAATCTTCAGCACAAAAAGCCCAATATTAAAGACCAATAAGCATGACGTGTAATATTCAGAATGTTACAGAATTAAATCATCATAACAAACCAAAGCAAATTCCTCTTAAGCAATTTTGGGAGCTTCCCTAACAGGAAAACTTTTCTTGTGGGGGAATAGCTTCAGTAGCCAGGCGTGAAAAGTGGATGAGGGGATAGCCCACCTTTGGTTTTGAGCTAGGTTTCCTGTTAAAGTGGCGGTGGAAAGCGTTTTCCCGGAGGAGGATGTGTGCACTTCTGCTGCGTTTGCCTGAAACTGCTGAATCCAGGCATTGTGCCTGTATTCTGGCTTCTTTCCCATTGTGAAAGTACAGCGCAGTCTCCTGCCTGCTCCTCCCTCTGAGCTCGATATCCTCATTAAAGATCAGGGGAAAAAAAGGGGAAAACCCGAGGAGATCAATGAGTTCATTTGCATACCATGCCAGGGCTGGCACATGGTTCAACACGTGATACAGCAGTGACTTTTTTTTTTTTTTTCTGTGAGCTTGCTACAGCCACTGAGAGACATTGCAAACTGTAGAGATAGAAGGCTGCAATTTTGTGTTCAGAAGCAAGAGTGAAAGTCCTTCATAACTCAGTTGCATAATGTAAATAGAATGTTTTGCATTTAGTCAAACAGAGAGCTGTGACAGTATTCAATGTTAATTGATGTTCATTGTTTTGTTTCTGTTTCTTGTTATTAATGCCTCAAGTATTTGATACATATTGTCATTCCTGTCTTAATGACCTGTGTTCCTAGCAGTCTACAGGCTAGCTGATGACTTAGTGAGGTGGAAAAGCCAATGAAAGCACTTAATGTGATCTACATTGATGCTCATCTTATGCTGTGACATCTGCTTGGACACTTTTTTTTTTTTTCAATTGAAACTGGATTCTTTTATGGTGCTGTTCAGCTCCATTCCTGAGCAAAAGCCCTGGCTGCTGCCTGGAGGGTGGGGTGTGTGTCCTTGCCATTTTGCCTGTCCCATCTCCAGCACACATCACACCCTTTTGGGAGCAGTTTCCGTTCACCAGCTCCGCATTATTAATTCCCTGGGTTAGCAAATTCAGCCACAGCTCACAGACAAGCAGGGAGCAGATCTGGGCCCCCCCTCCCCTTTTTAGGGTTAACCAGCATGTAGATTTATTTAGCTGAATCACACAGCCTTCTGATTTTGTCTGAGAAAATTTTTGTAGGTGCAGAAAGGGTTTCAAGATAGCATTTGTATCTTGTTTCCTGAATTTACCTGCATCCATTGGACTGAAAATTGCCTGTAACGTGTTACAGCTTAGTGACATGCAGGTGGGGTGTTACCCTCTTAACATCAGCCAAGCCCAGAAAGAAGACCTCCTTGTTGTAAAACATGCTTAGCAGCACAGCAGACTCACACCTATGAAGACTGTAGCTTGTATCACACCCTGACTGAGAATAAATAGCCTACTTACACAGATGTAACTATGTCTGTAGAGTGAGATACGATGTTGGTTGCTGAACTGGTAAAGATGAAGTGCAAGTTCATGTGGACAGATAAAATGTTGAAAAGCATGCATAGCCATAGACTTGTATACAGGTATATTGGCCCTCATTATAGCAGTCCCACTATGGAAGGTCCATAATGGGTTTGAGGGACTTCTGGAGAAAAAGTTTAGTTTTGTTTGGGCTAAGGGAAGATGAGCAGGATGACACACAATGGGAAGAAGTTCCCACTTACAAGTTTGTTGCAACAAGGTGTGTCTAACTCTTCTGTCCCCACAATTTTCTATGTCGCAAGAATACCTTCATGGGACATATATCACTAAAATGACCGTTTCTAGGTAAGAAATCTCCATCATTTCCCAAACAAAAATTAAATTCCAGGTCTTGTGTGGCAGCGCATAACTGTTGTACTGTCTAGTCTACTCTGTTCTCAGGTTGTTTTGTGTGGAATTGGTGATTATTCCCATGCATATTTACATGGTTAATTTTCAGTATTTGCTCTTTTCTAACATAGAGCATATATGAGACGGGAAAGAGTGAACAGTAAATTGAGTCTCTTCTCTGTTTTCTAACATCTCTTTTCTCTAACATGTCTGTTCTCTAATGTGTTTTTAGTTACTGTGAACACTAATCAATTTTATGTGTGCTTTAAGAAACTGCATCTCCTGAGGCTTTTCAAGGAGCCCTGAGACTTCTCTTTACTTGGACTCAGCTGAAAATACGAGACGTGTTTATTATGATCTCAGTTGTTCCTTAAAGGTCAGAGCACCAGTTTAATTTATGACTCAGCACTCTAGTTACTAGAGTCTAGGTAAAGTGGAGACTGTAAATAATTTTCACCACTGTTTCTGAATTTAGAAATGCGTTCCTTTTCCACGCAAAAAAAACCCCTGCTTTTCTTGTGAAGTGTTACAATCAATGAAGAAGTTATACATTTCTCTACTTTGTTACAGCTAAGTAAAGAAGGAAGAACTTCAGTCTTGCTTGGGATTTCTTTGTGGCCGTATACTTTTAAATAAGTGCTTTAGGAGGTTGTATTACAAAAGACAGATTTTGTTTCTGGTTGTTGGAAAGCTGAAATTTTATCTTGTGTTTGGGAAACCGTATCTGAGTTAAAGTAGAAATAAAAGCACATTGCGAAGATCAAGATTTAAAGGGAAAGGTTTAATCACAAAACAGTAAAATGCAGTTTTAAAACAGAGCCTGCATAGGCTGATCACAGAATCTTGGAATTTTTGCTTGTTTAATGGTTACCATTAAAGCCAAACAACATCACATTTCTGGGAATCTTGCGTGATCAAGGATTATAACATTGAGACCGTGTTTATATTCATTTTTCATGGAAATTTTTAAAGCGAATACTTATCAGTTAGATGATTAAAGTTCCTGTTGCCTGCTACCATCCAGGCACATGCCTGGCAATTTTTGCTCTTGCTGGATTTTTCACTGTGAAAGGCACTCCTTCCTTAGTATCTTTGCTTTAAACAAAGAAGTTCAAAGCTGGTGGCTGGATGACAGTGAAGTGGAGAAATAGCTTTAAACCATTGTAGTTGACCCAATTCCAAGTAAAGATAAACCTTTCTGATTTACAAGGTGTTGTGTTTTAGCTTGGTCTGCTCTCTCAGGAGTTATGTCTGAATAAAATAAAATGTAAAGTGCATGCTCAGCTCAGTTTCAAATCGAAAAGCTCAGAAGCGGCACTTGTCAAAACTCATTTTGGCCCAGGCAAATAAGCTTTCTGCTGAAGGGGAAAAAAGGAAACTGAAAGCCTGACCAGCTGTAGCAATCCTAATAGGAGCTAATATGTGCCAACCTCAGCAGTGTCAAGGCTGCTTGCTTAGAAAGAGGTGGGGGTTTGCCCAGTGCTGGTGCTTCTGGCTGATGGTTTTGGGAAACCAGGCTCTTTGTTTCTGGGACAGAAACCCCTCTTGTGGCACAGCACTTTCCTACTCTCCTTTGAAAACTTGAACTCTGTGATAGAGTCCTGCTATGCTGCTTGTGAGGTCTATAACGCCATGGTTTGATCCTTTACCTTGAAGGCAACTGGAAAAAAGTCTGTCCTTGTATATTTTCTCCAAGGCTTAAAACATAATTTCATTTAGTAAGTCCTTCTGCTAGGAAGCTGATGGAAGGGTTTGTGCTATAAAATGTCAGTAGTCCAAACTGAAACATTTGCCATATGAAGCTACTTGAATGATTAAAGATTTCACTATACTTTTTTTTTGTTTCCCTCACACTACTGAGGGAGGAAATTTTTTTGGAGTTTTTTCAGCACTTATTGAACACTTGGCTTCAAAGGGACACCAAATGCTACTAGATGAGTAAATTAAATTCCACTGGTAGCTATAAACTCTCAGACCCTTAACAAATTTTTAAAATAAGGCATTTTTTAGTCCAAATAATTTGTAGTTGTCTCACTGCCTGATACTGGAGCTTGAAACATTGTGTTATTAGGACTTCCTGTGTTATACCTTTGCATGACAACTTAGGATACCCATTATTTCCCTGTTTCCACTGGAATTGAGTGGTAGGTTTTCTCTTGCCTTCAGTTGATCACAGGTTTGAGGAGCAGTCTGAAGCTTCCTTTGTTTTCCTTGCAATTTCTCCTTTGTGCTGGCTCATCCCTTTGTGCTTTCTTTATTGCCAATTTGTTTGATTAGATTAAAGAAGGATTAAGGAATCCAGAGCCCTTGACAAAAGGCAACCCATCATTTATAAATGTGTAAACATAATGTAATTACTTCTTAATTCCTTGTGTTAAACAAAAAAGGGGATTCTCCAGCAGATAAACCCTGAGAGACTTTTTGAAAATCAAATGAAGGCAATTTGCTGACTCAAAGATGTGTATGCCAAAGATGAGGAGTTATCACGCATAAAGCTCAGGTTTTAGTTGATATGGAGATCTTCAGGTACTTTGATCTCCTTGTGATCCAAATACATCTTGTCAGTCCACACTGATTTCTAACCATTTCTGAATTCTTATAGTGAATGGAGGTTTTGTCTCTGCTTGGGCAGTTTTGGATTTGCCATTAATTTGCAGTTTGGTGCTCTTTAGGTTAGCAGTGGTAAGGGTTACAGTAAAAAGAGGATTCATCTTTTATTCAAAAACTTAATGTTGAAAGGCCCTAGCACTCATTTTTCTTTTATCTCTACCATTAGCATAGCTGTACTTGTGGCAATTCTGGGTGAAGGATCCTCATAAAAACATATTGAAAAAAGAAAGAAAAGGTAACTCCTGCCTGTAGGCTGAGTTGGCCTCTTTGCATTTAGGGTTTTTTGGTTTCCCAAATTAAAAAAATTCTGAAACAAAAGAGTAAGTATGATTCAGTTGGACATTGAGAGGACATACTGTGTGCAGTCTGTCCTGTAGGCACTCTTAGAGACTGTCTCAATGAAGAGCAGAAAAACCCACTTGTGCAAGTGCTGTCAGTTTCAATTTTATAATCTTCTACTATTTGAAACTTAGCATGTTGGTCTCTAGATTTCTTGTAAGATGCTTTTGCTGCCTCTCATGTGAAAAAGAAGGTGAGAAGCCATTCCCTGGACAGGACCATCCTCTTACACTTCCCTAAAGCATTAGCAGCAGAATGTTTCACCTTCTATATTCTTTCATGTTTTGACATGTGTTATTTTTTCTTCTTTCTTTGGCTTTGTTGCCTATACTGCATGTTATGATCAGGACTGTTTGTTTGTATTATACCTCACAGGTCTGTAACTGGATAGTTCTGAGCTGACTACCTGCAAGAAGCTGTCTGTGCAAACAGCACACAGCAGGGCTTTACTTGCATATCTCTGCCAGGCTGGTGTCAAAACAGTGCTATCAGAAATTATGACAATTCAGTGACAAAGATTTCTGTTGGGTTTTTTTTTTTTGTAGTTGTTTTGTTTTTTTTAAACAAAGACCCTGAACATGGACTGCTAAGAAGCCATTGACCTTTTGCCACGATCACTCATGTTTTTCCCGCAGAGTAAATAGCTACAGCTTCTCTGTTGGCCACAAGGCAGCTGAAAGGAGTTGCAGATTCTGCTCACTGCTTTGGGTGTAATAATGAGCTTCCTTGTAATGAGCACTACTTTAAAGATCAGAGAGTGTAAATTCTTGCTCTTAAAGACCTGAAATTAACTCTGGATCTAATTGTGAATGACATACGCTGACATGAGATTATGCAGAGCAGTTGGAGGAAAGCATTTAGATTGCAATGTTACTGCTTGTGCTGTCTTACTTTGCCTCTTGCTGGCTTGGGATTGCGACTGCTTGTGCTTCAGTTTTGACAGGAGCTGTGTTCCATTAGAAAAGCAATGAGAGCAGCTTTTGCATACACAGGCAGTTCTTGGCTGTCTATTACAACTGCAAATGAACAAGTTGCAATTAGCACAAGCCTTGAAGAGCGTGTTTCCTTTGGAACTTGCCTTTTGCATGTGTCCTTTAGTGCAGTGGTTATGAGGTAGAGGATGATAGATTAGAGGATTTGCCTGGAACCAAGCACTCTGACACCTCAGGCCAAGATCTGTGATACATCCTTGTCTCAGCTATTCTGGCCTCCTCCACTTGACCCTGCTCCTGCTCCCTGGCACAACTTGTTTCAGCCAGCCTAACAGTGACTGGGCTCTGCTGGGACCTGGATCTAACCAAGAGGAGTGCTCCAGCTATAGGCTGGTGGGTTTTTTGGGTTTGTTTTTCTTTTTTTGAAGGGACAGGTTTTTGTTTCTGTTTTTCCAAGCTGGATGAGTCCTTGACCTGGTCTGTAGCACAACCCATAGACTTGTCAGCCTAAATGAGGGTTGGGGGCAAACCATGGCTTGAGAGTATTGTGAACCTAGAGGTTCCTTTTCTGCGTTCCTTTAGAAAAATTACCATCCTCTTTACCTTCTATTTTCATGAGGTAGAAGAAAAACCCTTTAATTAAAGCGGGAGTTGCAAGATGCCTGTAATTAGTACTGCTGCGTGAACTTTTTATGTTTTGTGCATTATTCTAAAATGTTCAAGGAAAAGGTACTGTTGAAGAACTAGACATTATTTTCAGGCAGCTTACCACCTGCATCTTGAGATGCTGATGCGGTAACAATTTTGGTTTTATGAAATGCCTTGTTCAGTAGAGGAGACATCCTGCACTCTTAGACACAGCCCTACTTTTGCTGGGTTTCCAGCTGTGCCACTAAGTCCATCTTGTACTAAAGCTAAGTGTCCTGAAAAAGGTTTAGTTGGTTCAGCAAATCCATCTGTATAGCAGAGAGGATCAGAGAATTCACTGATGTACTCCTTTCTGTTTTGAACCTGCACTAGGCATGATTGCCCTTTTAAAATCTATAGGACTAGCTTAAACCAATTTCCTATTTCCACATTTTCTCTGGCAAATCAGCAACAGTGAAGCAGTAAGTAACAGGTGAGCAAAAAGAAATGTGTATTAGCATGAGGTACAAGTTTTCAGAGTTAAATTAACCATGATGTTTTCAAAATATTGTTGTAAATTGAATGGTTGCAATACAAGATTATTGCACTTTGGAAACTCAGTTCCAGAGTGGTACTGCAGCATATTTAATTCCAGTGAGTTAAGTGAGAGTGCTGGAACTGATAAGTGTTCTCAGTACTAAATGGGAAAGTCTTTCTTTCAGTTTAGCTTTACCTGGATTTCCTTATGCACTTTCTTTGTCTCTTAGAGGCCAATACACCCACATGTGCCTACAGTCAGCAAAGCAGTGACCGAAGGCTGGGGAAGGAGGGATTGCTATCGCCAAGACACACTGACACTGACAGGCTCATGGAGCTGTATAAATCTGAAACTCACAAAATGTGAAGGATTCTGCTGCACACTTGACAGCTGATATCTCTAGTGTGTGTTTCAGTACACTTCTGTTGAAAACAGGCGTTTTAGATTTGTGTGGTTGGTTTCAACAGAGGGAAAAGAGTTGGCAGAGTGTCTGGGCAATTAAGACTCTTGCTGTGTGAATAATACATAGCAGAGGTAATAGTTTGATCAAGGTGGAGCTCAAGTTCTCCTTAAGCTGTATACTGGGCTCTTAAATACTGAAATATGGCTTACTTTATACTCATGGTAACTTTCCCTTTGATGTATCAGGCTGAATAATTAGACTTAACCCTGTCTTTCAGACTCTGCCTCCTTGTTATGTTGAGCAGGCTCAAGAGAGAACACTGCCAAGAGCACAGGCAGGCCATGGGAAAAGCACTGTGTTCTGATTTGTGCCTGCAAATCTTTCTCAAGAATTACTGCTGTGAAATCTGCAGTTGCAAAGGTTTCTAAACAAATATTGTCAATTGCTTTTCTTCTTTGTTGTGTTGTAATGACATGAGCCTAAATAATTTCCCCTCAGCTCAAGAATCAGCCACCCTTGTATTGAACAGTCATGGAAAATCTGGAGACATCCCCTAGGTGAAACAGGCAATTGATATTTTATTCTGAGTTCCAGCCATAGAAATATAGTAGGATCGAAAATTTAGAGAAATTGCAGAATCAGTCATAATGCAAATTCTGAACTTTTGATTTTTGTCTGATTAAAATGTAATGAAGCCTCTAGTTCACAGTATTCAACAGCATTCCTGAAAGCAGCCAAGGGAAGACCATGTAGCTAAATGAGGACAGAAATAGAATATACCAAGCACTCTTCTATTTGCCATCAACTGGCACAAGGCTTACCTGTGTTAAAAACTTAAAGTTCTACTTGGCTTTGGAGCAGCTGTATTTTGTATAGCTGTACACTAGGGAGCTGTGACTCTAAACTTAGATTTTAGTGCATTATATTAATTTTGTTCAGTGAAGCAGTAATTTCATGGCTGATTTACATTTTGTTTATAAAGTAAAAATAAATTATTGTGATTATATTTCTTACCAAATAGCACCAAATAGCTCAAATCTAAATCTTGCCAGCATAACTGATTAACCTTGTAATAGCATCTTGGAGATATTAATGTACGCACTACCTTATCTTGTGCTTTATCTGACCTTTATCTGTTGATTTTAATATCCTTTGTGGTTGCTAGTGACGTGTTTTTGCTGTAGACAGGGAGAGCTTTTGGCTCCTGTTTATTTCTCTGCTTTATCCTCATTCACTCTGTTCTCTTCTCTCAAAAAAAATATAACTGCATTAAGCAGAAAAAAAGCAAGATAATAAACTGTAGCCCAGGAGCACAATAGGAGCCAGTCTGCTTGAAGTGTTCAGAGAGCATTCTGCAAACAGCAAGTTACAAGTCTAATGTGGATTGACAGTGGAAAAAAAAGGAATTGATTGTGCTGAACAAATAGAGGAGAATTTTTACCCCTTTGCAGCATAATTTATTCATAATTTGCAGCATAATTTATTTCAGTGACTTACATGAAGTGTTTATATAGGGCAAAGTTTGGCCATTCCATGTGCTTGCAGCATTGTATTATCTTGCAGAGCTTGGGTGCTGGTGATCCATACCACTAAGCCAGTAGAGAACTAATCAGAAAATAAATATTTAAAAAGATGGGGAGGGGAGAAGAGTATGACTTTTTCACATACTGCTGATTGAATTGGTTCAGCAAGATCAAACAAATCCCAGAGCTGCAGAGGGGCAAAGGCAGAGAGGAAGCTGCAGCGGGTCTGTCCAAAGTGTGAATTGCCACTGGCACTGCTGGCTCTGCTGGTGCTGCTGCCTCCTCACTCCTGATGTCTTGCTGGACACCATTGCCCCATGCCAGCAGAGAGTGGAGATGAATGTGTGAAAGTCCTTCATGCACATTAGTGTGAAATCTGAGAGCTGAGTGGGAGCTGATGACTGAAGTCAGTTTGTGATAACCTGCCTGTCTTTGCACTGAAAGGATTAGAGCTCTGCCATAGGGATGGTAAGGTCCTGGCAGTACTTGGTGCTGAGCAGCTGAGAGGGGCAGCCATCCTGCTCAGCCACATCAGCTGGGTCTGGAGGAGAAAGAACTGCACACCATGTGCTCCTGGGTGTGTTACACTTCTTGGCTGAGTGGCCATGGCTGTACCCTCACTACCTCTGCTGTGCTCTTTGCTTCTTTGCAGTCACTTGTGCTTTTTCTGCATGGGGCTGTGCTGGATGCCAGTGTTATTCCCATTTCTACAACTGTTCCTCAGTTTATCTCCTAGAGTTTGGACACATTTAGGAGAACATGGGGTGCACTTCTTTGGTGCAGTACTGTGCTAGTTTTCAAGTGGGTTTTTTCCTTGATACGTGACATCTGATTTGGTGGGACATGGAAAAAACTGTGTGGTTTCTCTGTGAGTGATTTAGTTCAATTTTCATGCAATTCTACAACAGGGTTTTATGTTTGAAAAGTGAAAAAAAACCCAGAAATAAGAATGAAGTTTTCTTCCCTTAGCTGTATCTCTCTATCCACAAAAGTAGATGATGAAAAGACCTCTCTCTTCCTAGCATCAAGAAGGCAGAGATGGGGAAGATCTCCCTCTTGGGCAAGAAGTACATTTAATTACAGGAGGCAGGGAGCAGTCTGTAGTAAGATTTCGTTATGATTTTTCATAAGCCATGAAGCCTCCCATGATGTGATGATGGAGCTTGCAATGCTGAGAGCAGCTGATGCTGTGAGAAGCACAGCAGAGCTCATCTCTCCTGTTTTGACAAGGGGATTGCTGGGTTACAGATTGCTTCTGTGCTGTGCTGGCCCTGCCTGAGCAGCCTGGCAGGCAACATTCAGCTCAAGGCACCTGTGGTACAGCTGTGCAAGTATGGGCCTGCCATCCTTTTGTAGCAATCAAGGAGAAGGAAGTTGGCATTTCTGAAGTGTGTCTCTTAAGGACATCAAATGAACCTCATTCTGAAGTTTGTTTTTGCTAGACTTTGTAAAGAAGTTTAGGGGACCAGTTGATAAAGTTAGCTAGGTAAATCCCAGTCTTGAGTGTCTGATAAGTATTTAGGCTTTGAACATCTCCACCTATTTACTGATGTCTTTGTAATACTAGTGTAGTAGATTACATTTCCCTGCAGACTTTACCATGCTGCCCATCCCCTTGACATAGTATATCTTCAGCATTTAATTTTATGAAAGTAAATGCTGAAGATTTCACTATAGCTGAAATAAGCAGCAGACTTTCATAGTCTGCCCCTAGTACATGTGCTGTATTTTATTTTAGATACACAAATCAATTACTATTTTTATAAGTAAATGTTTTCTCTGTTGGTGCAAATGATTTGGGTGAGTAAGGTTTCTGAGATTTGGAAAGCTGCTTTGCTTAAATTACCTCCTTCTGTTTAGAGGTGTGCTCGGATTTAAGGTATTGTACTCATAGTGCAAGAAAAGGCTAATTGTAATCCAAAAAACTCGACAGGACAACTATCATCTTGTCCTGCTGACATGTGGTAGATGTGCTGCAGATCCCTTTATCTTATGAATGTGAGGTTAGCAAATTTTCCTTAGTACCCAGCCTGAAGAGTTGGCAAACTGTAGAACAAACTTATTAATGTAAGCATTTTTTGTTTGGATGCAATGCTTATAATTTGTTCTCTGGAAGAATCACATTCATGTTGCATCCTGCTCTTAGCAGAGCTCATGGCAGTTGCAATTTGTCAAAATTTGCCTTCTTTATGAACTTTGGTTTTGCTGACAAATTAAATTCTAAATTAAAACAAAGAATTGAGTTTACACTCTTTTGCTGCCAGGATCCTTCCCCAAAGATGGTTAGCCTCAGCATAAAGTCAAGAAATAATCATATCCTCTTTCTTTCATAAGAGGTGTTTTAATGAGCCACCTGAAGGCAAGGAGTAAGCAAAATTACTTCCTTTTTTCCATCAGGATTATCACTTAGGGCAAGTGTTTTCAAACAAACATTAAAAGTCTCCTGCTATGTTTACAGTTTGGGAGGAGGGCATTCACAGGTATTGGGTTTTCCATGTGTAATTTTTATATCCAGTTTCTGTGAAAAGTGTAGAGATATTTCCATGGCATAAAACAAACACATATGTGTATGCCAGTAGATATAATTGCTTTAATCAAATACTGTGTGCCCCATAGCAACCTTAATCTGGCAGTGAGGAGCACTGGAAGTAAAGCTAACTGATTTGCTTTTTGAGATAAGTAGGTGAAGTTATGGGACATAACTAGGAAATTTATTTATTTCATTTGCTTAACTTGTTGTAAGTTATACTTGTCCAAGTGGTAATAATTATTTTGAAAAACTATTTGAAGAATGTGCCAGCCTGTGGAGTATTTTCCATACTGAGCATGAGATTACCATGGCTACACATACCTGTGGTCCTTATCCCACTGGTCTTTATCTGACCTGCATTTTCCATGTATAGGTTTCCAGAGCATGTATCAGCATAGAACTGAATTATGTTTTTTCACTGGGGAACCAAACAATGCTCATAAGTCTCAGTGTCAAAACTCTTTTTGTGATCCAAGAGGGACTGTTCTTTCTGAAAGTGCCATCCCTTTCCTGGCTCTGGCCGGAAGAGGGTGAAAATTTCAGTGCTCAGGGGCATCTTGAGTGGGACCATGAGCTCTCAGCCACAGAGTCTGGTTTTGTGGCTGTGTCTCTTCAGCTGGCACTTAATCATAACACTGTTAATCTTAATTCTGCCTTTGAGATCCAGCACCACATGGTGATACTTGGTTGCTGATGGAATACTGAGAGACAGCAAAACAGCTGGCGAGAATATTTCTGGGAAGAAAGAAGAAATAGAGAGAACAAAACAGAAAATGAAAGCAGTATTGAATAGCGGGTCTGTGTTTAAATGGATTTTTAATTTTTTTTTTATCTTCCCACCTGCAGTGTTTTCTGTAAGGCAGAGTTTCTTATGGCAGCAAAAATATATTATAACCCTTTCAGAAAGTGTAACTTTCTTGTTAAAGTCCAAGACTATGTGCAGTGGAAGCATGGTAGAGGCTCACTCCCAGAGAAGATAATAGAAGAAGTGAGTACAGAGGCAAAGTGTTTGCTTAAAATTTTGTCAGCTATTCATTCTGCTGCTTGAATTACTAACTTTCAATATTCTTTTGCTATGTTTTCTGGTCTAGCATAGTCCTTTTCCCTGTCCATGCCTACTCAAAGTTATAGCTACTAGTGCTTTCCATGTGGACCTTGTTAACATTACAATTTTATTAAAATGCACCAGCAATTTGTATGCAGCTGTATTATCTAAACAGAAGTAAGCCAACGAAATTGCATAAGTACATCTTTTGTAATGGATATGTGATTTTACCACATTTTAAAAATTGTTTGATGGCTGTTAGACAGGGTTTTTGGTGATTTAAGAACCTGATAAAGGTAGTTTGGAAAAACTGTACAAATGACTGCTAAGCTGCCGCAGTTGTGTTTATTGTGTGTCCTTAAGCCAGATACCCTCTGACAGTGCAGAAGAGAAACTCCCTGGATGACTTCAGGAGGCTTTCTGATCTAATGTGTGCCCTCCTGATTAGACATAGCCAGAAATTCTGGGTGCCCTGGAAGGGCTACTTGCCTTCTGAAGTGAGAAGAGGATCATGTGGGCTGCAGAGTGGATGATAGATATTTTGGTGCTTTCTTTTGGGTAACCACTCCTGGGCTTAGTAGGGCCTTGCATTTCTTCAAAATTTCTCTTTTTTTTTTATTTTAACCTTTAGAGTTGACTTAAATAAAAATGACAGTCTCAGAAAAAGTTGAGAATAAAAAAGGTGAAATCTGCTTGCATCTCATGTTCTGTGACAGGCTTATAAAATTAGGGAGTTGTATACTCATGCATCAACCTTACATTCATTACTGTTGTTACACGATCAGTTATGGTCATGGTCTGTGGCAGCAGGAGGTATTATACAGACCACTGTCACAACAGGGTGAGTCTGAGACACAGAAAAATGCACATGATGCTTTTGACAATCATATTTTCTGTTACCTTATGTCCTTACTGGTGTGGAGGCAAACAGTGGTGGATGTGATGAATAGATCAGCCCTATCAGGTGAATGGTGAAATCTGCTCATCAGGGTACCCCATCTCCAGGAGTGCATGTTGGGGGGAGAGCAGAAGGGCTGAACAAACACAGACTGATTCTACCCTGGATTAATCTGGCAGCCTTCAGCAAACTTTAATTCAAGGACTTCCAAGGGCAGAGGTTACATTTCTGCACTTGGCAACATTTCTTTTAAAATGCACTTAAGCAAGTTTTTATAGGAAAGGCAGTAATTTAGATTTTCTTTAAAATGAGTGCTCTGGTAGTGGAAACAGGATTTGAAATAAGATTCTGTAATGCTGCTTGGCTCTGCATAGCTCATTGCCCAAACAGTATCTGAATGATGAAGCTGTGTTTAAATAAGATTCTTTAAGGGATTTTCAGCCCACATGGACATGTAACCACAATGTAGAAAACAGATATGAATGTTTTGGTAGATGCTGAAGGAGGGTGGTGGTGTAGGAATTTGGAGGTCAACAATGATAAAGAAGACATGGAAAGACAAGTGATCTGAGGATAAGGTTCTCTGAAGAAAAAAATATTCTTTCCCTGGCTTTAGGGCACTGGAGTTTTTGCTCGGTACGTCAGTTACACAGATGTGGGGCTGTGCAAGCCAAGTCCCCTGTGTGTGCCATTCACCTCCTCAGTAGTCACCAGAGGGACTGCTAACAGTGTTAGCAGGAGATCTGACCCTCTCCTCTGGGACAGCAGCTCTGTTCTCTGGCAGGCATCCCGGGGGTGCTGGAAGGCAACGCGCTCTGCACAATCTCTCTGCCTCCTGACCAGAGACAGTCAGGGTCACAGACGTGAATATTATCTTTGTGACGCTTCAAGCGAGCAAACAGATAATATATTTTTTTTTAAGAGGAATGTAGCATGCAGTCAGTTGAATGTAAAAATGTCATATCAGATCTCTCAAGGGCTTGTTCCCTTGAGGGGATATTGCGCCAGCTCACCCACCCCGGCAGTGCACAGGCAAGGCAGGGAAGGGAGCGCACACGCATGTGCCTGCACTTCTGTGTGTATGTGCACACACTTATGAGAGTCATGAACTGGCCTCTTTTCCCTGCATGAGTCCCTGTGTCTTCCTTCTGATGGTAACTCAGCCAGGGAACTCCTCTTTTTTCCTGTACCATAGTCTGGGAATCATGCCCTGGACATTTTTTCAGCTGAGCACATTTACATACAGGAAATCAGCCCAGAGACTCCTCTTTAAACAGTATTTGTACTAGACAGTTTTGCAGTGGTTTCAGGTATGCTTCTTTTTTTTAACCAACTGATAGAGAGGAGAGTAAGGAACACAAGTAACTTTGTTTTTAAAACGTATGTATGAATACATGTCAAAATACAACATCCTAAATATATATGCTTATAGAACTTAAAGCAAGACTGATCTAGTATCGTTGTATTTATAGATGGTTTTTTCTATGTCCTCCTTAGTGATGCAGTTGAGCAAGTTCATTTTTATTTAGGTCCATCTTGAATTGCAGATGAATGAGTGTATGAAGCAGAGCCCCAACATCAGGAGGAGCAGTGAGGGAAGGGCCTCGCAGGGCAGCTGTGCACCAGGCTGCACTCCTTTAGAAAGGAGATGTAAGAGAAGCTGGCCCTTGGCCTGGATGAACAAGAAGAGGACACTCTTTTATATAAAAAATGAAATAAATGCATAAGCAATCAGGGAGAGTCATGCCACCACAGTGGAAAAAAATAAAGAATTTCAGCTTATATGTGAGGATCATTATCTGGCATAAACTTGTTTCTTTTGGAGTGTAGAAGATGGTTTCTTACCACTAGTGCTTCAGCTGTAGTGGGAGAAAAGATGGATCATTTTGCTGGCACTTGATCATTTTGTCTTTTTTTACTTCTCTCCTGGTTTTGCCTCCTATGACTTGATTCAAAACCAGAGGCCATTCAGATCCCGTGTGTGTCGTGTAAAACCTGGGATCTTGTACAGTGATACTGTGTTTGCTGTTATTTTAGTGGAAGTACATAGAGAGTGGAAAGTATTGAAAAGAGAAGCGAAATGCATGATGATTCCTTTATAACAAGTCAGTCAGCATTCCTTCTTTAGGTTAATATTTCTCAGGTTTTCAAATCTGGCTGCAAAATCCCTGCTTCCAAAACTCGATATGCAGCTTCCAAGCCTGAGCATAGGGATGCCATCCTTTGTTAAACACTATGGGATATATTTAAGCCCTCGATTAACTCACAGTTGTTTGCTTAGGAGTGTGTGTGTAGTGGAGTTGTTTCACCCTTTATTGCATAAACATTTCTCTGGACTGGCAAATTGCACTATTGTTCTTGGAATGTCATCCTCACTTTAAACGTCAGGGGTTTTGCCAGGGCCAAGATGTCTGTGATGGCACACCTTCTACCTTATGTCTCTCACACCAGTTTTCTCCAAAATCTGTATGTTTTCACAGGTGTTTTCCCACAACTTCAAAGACTTTGTTTCTGCTTTTTTGGCAGGGGAGGGCGGGGTGCAATAGTGAGTGATACCCATGCTCCAAAATGCTCCTCTCCTTTGGAAGTGGGTTGCTTCTGCAGAGAGCTTTAAATGAAGTGGTCTGTCAGAAAATTGTCCCTTGTGTGATGATAAGTCACATTGCTGCAAGCACTCTTGCCAGTTTTCACAGATTATTGATGGTCCTTTTTTTTTGGCAGGTGTGTTTGTATCAGTATTGTAGGGGTTTTATTGTGATAGTGCTTCAAGCAACGACTTGAGTTGCAATTCTCTTTTCTTAGATCCCTTTAAAAAATTTCAGATTTCTTTCCTGTTCTGAAAAAGTTATTCTTAGGTTTTATTTTTGTAATTATATGTCTGGTATTTTCCCACTTCTTCCAGCTTGGCTTATAATTAGTTTTGATTGATTAGGTTTAAGAAGTTGTGTTCATATGACTGTGCAACATACAGAATTGTGATAGGTAAACTTGGCTTTTTGGGTTGGTGGATGTTGAAGTATTTTCAATATGATAAATAGAGGCAGAGCTGTGTGGGTTTTGGGGTTTTTTTATTTAATAATAAGGGCTTTCATCTTTCCACTATACATCTAACTTTTTTTCTCTCTGAAGCATAAAAGACTGTTTCTTTCTAAAAATAAATATTCTTTGAAATGGAAAAGTAAACATAGAACATGCTGGAGCTGTGTAGACTCTGAAGTCTAATGAGATCACAAAAAAACAATCCAGGAGTTCATCCATCTCATTGCATTATTGATTCTGCTCTGCTGAGTCACCAGCCCTCTTACATGAATCTGAAAAGGAAATTTGGGCATATAAGAATAGTGGGATGCAGTATGAAAACTCTCCCAAATCTGGTGTGATCTGGTTGCTAAGTGTCATTGCAACTTCATAATTGCAATTGTGAAATAAAACAAGCCAAGTTATCCGCGATCTGTAGACCATATAAGATTTCAATATTAGAATTAGAATTTTTTGCTAGTTCTGTACAATTATGTCTGTCTTTAAACTAATGCAGGAGTACTAAGAGTGCTCTGGATTCAGAAAAGATTAAAAAGAATGTTGAATTTAAATGTTATTTCTCAGAATGTTTTTCCTTGTTTTGACTGAGAGAGCTATGCCACAGAATCCACCTATGGTGATTTACTGGAGAAGATCCGTGGTATTGCATAGAAACAAAATGAAGCTCTGAAAGTTACACTTGTGAGAGATAACTTCAAAGTACACACACTGCTGAGGGCTGTTTTCTAACCTAAAAAGAAGAAAGGTATTTTGTTTATCACATGCGATCGGTGTTTCTGTGGCAGGCCAAGACGCTGAACTTCTTCCCTTGCACAGAAGGTTTCACTTAGGCAATGTCTACACCAGGATGTTTCGGTAAAGAAGTTTCCACTCTGGTCACTAGCGTTGCTCTCTTCTCACTGATGACTGTTGTGAGTGGATTACTGCAGAAAGGACTTTGCCTAAAAGAGGTTTCTGTGCTACCTGGCTTATCCATAGCACCTTTACCGTTGTTGCACATTTATCAGTTAGTGACAGCAAATATAGTGAAACAAAGGATTTTTCTCAGCTCAGTAAAGCTGGAGTGGATCACAGTGGGGGTAAATTTGATCTGTAACATGCCTAAAGACCTGTGGAGCTCTGCAAGACAGCTTTCTCTACCAGTGGTTCAGTACTTCCCCTTACCTGATTCTGTCCACTGGGACTGTCAGACTGCTTGAAGCAGAGTTTGACCAGCTGAGAAGGAGTTTTCTCCTTTGCTGTTGTGCTCTGTGGCTCACAGCAAGCTCTCACTACCTTCTGTGATTTTCAGTTGTGTTACCAGAGAACCCAGAACTCCTGCTGCTTTCAGCTATTCTTCCTGTGTTGATAGCACTGGATTTGTCTGTATAAAAAGTGACCTCACCAGAAGAGAGCAGAATTTGGTCTTGCTTCATGACCTGGCAAAGAAACAATAGGAAATGCTCAGAAATGAGTACCAGAACAAGACAGAAGTATAAGAACAAGTCTAATGGAAGATTTTTGGTTATTTAGTAGTTGTGCTGGGTTTTTTTAAATACTAGCTTTGGTAATAAAATATTGAAGTAAAGTCAAGCATACGTGTTAGTGATCTGTCTTTCTGAAGTTTGCTCAGGGATAGTTATTTGTTCTTGCTACTGTCCATGCAAGTGAGCATGGACGCAAGAATGGGCTTGTAAAGGGTCTTTGCCAATACCAAATGCCAAATGTCTATGGAAGAAAAGGATAGTGTTCTTAATAATCTCTGCAAAACGTTGAACAATGCATTTTAAAATGGCATTTGTCTGTTAAAGTTTCTCCAGTAATCCTCCAAACCTGAACCAACCAACCAAGGACCCTGACAATCCATACCTTGGTCAGAAATTCTCGAGTTCAAGTTCTTCACTCTAACACATGGCCCTCAGCTGCTTGGGTGGGTACTGCAGAGTTCTTCTGGTGTGAGAAGCATCTTCTTGTGATACCTCAGGAGTGGTGACATTGTGTGTAATGGTGAGAGAGTGGCAACACTCCTCACCTTTCATCCACTGGCAGGGGAGTTGTTGATGTAACCTTCTGTCTCAAATCTCCATGGTACCAATGAAGAAAATAGAGAATTGGACACCTTCTGTACAACAGAACACTATGAAAGTTTCTTTTCTGTTCAACTGGGTTCTGTCATCCTCACAATCCTATGGAGAGGGGAATGTCTTCATACTCTGAGTGCTCTAGAGCTAGGGCTGGAGGAGGGACTCCAGCTCTCCTTCTAGGAAATTGTAGGTAAATGTGAAGTGCACATATCAAGTGATGGACTCTAGATGGTTGGTATCCAGGAAGGTGTTTTTAGTGTTTCAACAGCTTCATTAATATGTCAGCTTAGTTTTCATTAAATGATCAGAAAAATACATGGCAAAATAAGTCTTGACTAGAAATGGAGTCAAAACCGTCTTGATGTCACTGTAGAAAACTGTGGTGCATTTCTACATTAGGATTTCAGTCTTCCAAATCAAAGATATGTAGCAAAAGTAGAAAAATACCAGAGAAGAGCAACAAGAAGAGATGTATGGAGCAGCTGCTCTGTGAGAAATGACTAGGGTGACTGGGGCTCTTCACCTTGAGAAAGCAGTGGCTAGAAGAGGATGTGATAAAGGTCTGTATTAGGAAGTGGCATCAGGAAGGATGATTGTTCACTGCCTCTTAAAAACAAGAAGTGAGGGGCAGCAATGTAACCACTAGGTGACAGATCAAAAAAAAATCAAAGGAAGTGGTTTCTCAGATGCATGTAATTAGACTGTAGAGCGTGGTGGATGCTGCAGGATGTTATGGATGCCGTCAAAGTACAAGTGGTCAAAAAACAGGCACGAGTTCCTGGAAGAAAAATCTACTAAAGGCTCTTAGATACAGAGATATTACTTCTGCCTTAGGAAGTCCCTAAGCTGAAAGTTTTTGGAAGTTATCAGAGAGTATTCTGGAGAACTTTCACTAGATGCTTGCTTTTATTTTCGTAGTCTTCAAATATTTGCTGTTTGCTGCTCTAAGCTAGAGTGTGGGGTAGGTGGGCCTCTGATTTCACACCAGGATGGTAATTTTTGTTCTCTCTAACACTCACCACAAATTTTTACATGATGTCATTTTGCAATTTGCTTGCTTCCTTTTTTTCCCGCCTTTTAGAATCCCTCCGGCGTGTCCCTGGACTTTGTGGTGGCTCCCTCAGCCACCTAAAACTCTACGTGCAATTTAGCACTGGGAACAGAGGGAAGAAGTCATCTGAATAATGAGCTCATGGCTAGTCAGACACAAGTTGATATATGGGGTAAACACACAGATTGGAATTCTTTCATAACATCTTGATTATGAAAAGATAACCATGATATTTATATCTCCCTAGTTACTTGTAACACCCTCATACCATGGGGGGAAATGTTTTTGTTCTGTTTTTAAAGCAACATTCCCATTTAGTGCTTCATTGTGTGCAGGGTTTTTAATACCAATTGTTTTGTGTCTGACTTAGGTGTTAAAAAAGTCTCAGTCTCAGCATCCCAGTTGGAGTAGATTTTTAGTGAATTCTCTCAGGAGTATTATCCCAGTAAGCTCTAGTGATCGTTTCCATGCCAGTTTGTACGTAATCGCAGCCTGTGAGTGGAATTTTATGTTTTGGTGGTGCCAAAGGTTAAGCCTTATCATGACAAATTTGGGTCCAGAATGCTAGCAATTTCAGGTGCTTTCTTCATAGCCAAAATGAGTGGCTGGAGAGCTCTGAGAAACTTCCCTGCTTTCCAGTTTTGGTAAAGCCTGGTATTGCAGTAATTTCCTGGAGGTGGAGGAGATTTGCTTTGATATCCATCTGTGCTTTCCTACTTCAGAAGACCTGTACATCCCCTTCAGTTAGCACACAGTGCAGCTCCCTGCAGAGGTGAGAGCACTGGGTGTGTGGTATAATAGTGCTTAATGTTAACCACAAGCTTTTTATAGCAGAGCTCTTCTTAAATGTGAACATTTCCATACGACTTTTTCATGCTACAGGGTGTCAGATTTCAAAAGGCAGCACTATGGCAAGCCAGTGGTTAGTTTATATGATTACTCTGAAATTAGTAAAATGATATAGTGATAAAAATGTTGGCTTTGTGCACTGTAATTTCTTCCTGGAGTGATTTCTTAGGTTTACAAGTAGTTTTGTTGAAAAGCACAATAGTATTTTGCAGAAGGAACTTACACTGCAATAGAAAATATTTATTTTCATTACTTGTGTTGGTTTACTGATTTTCTTAGTTTGCTTTGTACTTGAGGTTCAGTGACAAATTGTAACAGATTGGGCTATAACAAATTATATATTTAACAGCTATATGTTCTTTTCTTTGTGTCTTGTATTCATGGAATGAGTCCTCAGACAAAATATTTTTCTAGTAGAGGGGCAAAACAAGTATCTAGCTATTCTCTTCACAAATAAAATGCATCATACTTTAAAAGTAGAAATTTTAGCTTTTTATTGTTACATCTTCTGCAGACCTGCTATTCTGAAGTGTCGAAGCCACATTTCTTTGGAGACCTGACACAGCTGAGAATTGTATATTTGCCAGATGTGACTCTGGACATTGATCTGGATGCTTAGTGCTACTTTTCCATAGGGAAAAGGGTACAATCAGCCTTTTGGGAACTTGTACTACAATAATCCATTGCTTTGAATAAGATAATTTCAAAGAAAGAGATACCAGCTGATTTTTGTTTTCTGTCTTTGACTTTGGGGCATGGGAAGAAGTTTTGTACTGTGAAAGTGTGAGCTCAGACTTGCAGTGTCCATGAATGGTTACAGCAGCAGTAAATGACGCTGATGGAGGCTGACACACAAGTGGTGAGATTACTCACTCATGGATGAAAATTCTGTGTTTGGGCAATCTCTTGGCATGGTAGAAAGCAGGTCTGTCACAAATGGCTTGTTGATTTGGGACATATACTGAGAAGATAGTTACTGTCCTTGGGTGATGGCTGGGCTGAAATTTGTCCGAAATTAAAGGTTTTGGGGTTTTGGGAGGATTTGTTTCTTAATTACTATCCTTAGCTCAATGCTCAGGCATTTCTTGGACATTTCACAGAAAAGCATTGCAAGTGGCATGCAACCCTAAGCAAGAGGCAGCATGAGCAACTTCCTCTATATTGGATAAAACAAGTGAATCCTAGGAAGTCAGGGATGGGCCCTGCATGTTGTTCCTATGGGGAATGATTCCTCATTCTTCCGGACAGCAGTGTAAGGCTCTGGCATGCTCTTGTTCTACATGTGCTACTGCTGTGCTACTTGATGGAAGTCAAACCTGCTTTATGCAGAAATCATTGTTCTGAGACTTGAGAATAGCCTTTTTCATAATTACAGTGCAAGTTGTAAGAGTGTTCATCTAATGCAGTGTACCCTTCAAAAAAGACACTCTAGGCATTGTACACTTTGTAAAGGAAAAGAAAAAAACCAGCAAAAAACAAAAGCCCAGTAAAATACCCAGGGAGAGTGAACAAAAAAATATGTTCTCTAATTTAAAGTGATCCGGAGTCTTCTCGAGTTCATGAACCAGCGCCGCCGTTTGATGTCAGCAGAACTGAGCGGAAGCGTGTGGTTTGTGAACTCGCTGCTGCTGTGGAGTCACAACTCCTCGCTTTCTGTGGATGGGCTGTGCAGGGCAGACCACAGTGCAAACCTGCTGATTGTTTGGCCCCAGGATGAAGACCCTGCCTCAAATGGAAACGTCAGCTCCTTTACCCAGTGCCATGCTGTACGTTCCGCTGCACTTTGTGTCAAGGATGGAGATGGACCACAATAAACGTAGAAGTGGGCAAGAACATCTGCTGCCTACTTGGTCAGATAACCTCCATCGTAGGAGGGAGGAAGAGAAAAAGCAAGCTACGTTCTTGGACAGAGAAGCAAGCTGCTGCTGGAAAAGAAAAAAAAAAAAAAAAGACAGTATTGCCTCATGTTCCTTTAGCATGTGACCAGTTACGGCAATTGCTGATTGTCTACATACCAGGAAAAAAAATGCCCTGTAGTATTAAAAGTTCCCAGTCTCTACTTCAGGTCATCACAAAGGTCTAAAGGCAGTTATTAAAGAAGACAATCCAACTTTTAAATAATCCTTTGCTGAACAAGAAAAAATCAGAGAGGACAAGGGATTGTTTCAGAGGGGTTTATGATCTGTACTGAGCTTTAATTTTCTTCCATTCTGTTTGGATTAGCTGAATGAGATGATGTCTCTTATTTTTTGAAAACTAGCTTTTTAAACTATTATGAAGCAGATAGAAAATAAGCAATATAAGAGAGGCCACAGAAGGCTTGCAATGCCCCTTTAACACTTTATAAGAGGATGCTGCAGTATATTCTGTATTTTAGAGTAAGGCTGCTTCTGGGTATAGAGAATCTGCAGCTGGAACAGATGCCTAAAGTTGAGGTGATCAATTATGGTGTCTCAGGTACAGAGGCAACACATGAGGGGATTGCCTGGGGAAGTGATTTTTCTTTTCTCAACTCTTCCAGCATGATAGGCTTTCTTTGCCCTGGTCTGTACCTTTCAAACTGACAAAAAGAATTTAAGGTATACATGTGTCTCTAACATGATTGCCTTTGTAGTAAAGACAACAGTATGAACAATATGCAGCGGCAATGCAGAGATTTCAAAGTTCCCATTCCACAGAGTGTGCTTTTGCTGAGCAGTATTAGAAGGAATTTCTGGGAAAAGAGTTTTCGTTCAATTAATTGATACTATTTTAATAATTCTCATATTGAAGAATAAAAATACATAAAACTTGGTAATAATGTAAATAAACAATACAATTATTCTATATATTGTATGCAAAATAAAAATAATTTCATGTTTTCCGTATATACATGTATGTATAAAATATTTCTATTTAGCTGTCTATCTGTACGCAAAATAGTGAGCTTATTAGAAACTTCCTTCTTATTTCTTTCATTTCCATTGGGATTAATTTCTATTTATTCCTGATTCTTATTATCGTGAGGTATCTGTTCATTGAGAAATAGGGAAGATTTAAGTACATGTATGTGAATATTCCTCTGATATAACTGAAGAATTACTGCTAAGTCTGTGCACATCTATACAGGTCTAAAACAAATGATTTCTTCAGGAGAGATTTTTTAGTGAACAAATTGCATTTAAGAAATGAGAGGCTTCTCCTGAAAGCATAAATATATATATTGTATACTATCTATATCTATATATAGATATAGATATCCCCATTTTTGCTTTGTGGAAATACCAAGTAGCCAGTAGTGCATGCATGACCCACGTAAAGATATGATGAAATAATGAGTCCTTCACTGGGAAAGCTCTTGGGGATTATAAAGGTACTCGAGACATGGAATGCATAAGCATAGCAAAACCAAGGTACACGTCATTTTGGGTATCAGTAAAACCTACCTGCCTTTAAAAAAAGACAAAAATCCTGATCACATGTCTGCTCAGGAAAATAAAAATAAAACCATAAACCTCAAAGTTTCTGCAAATGATTTGCTGCTAACGTCAGTGGTTTTTTTTAGAGAATGAGATGTTTTAGATCAAGCAAACATTCTTCTGACATTGGTGACGTAATGGTCTCGTGTTCAGAAAGATTTCCTGTTTACTTTGGATCTGAACACAGACATCTCAAGAAAGAAGGTGCTAAAATTTTCATTACACCTCTGCCTATAAAGACAGCCCAAACTGTTCTGAGATCTGTAGTAAATTTATATACATTTCTTTCTCTAGAAAAAAGTGGGTAAGTAACAGTTGAAAAATCTCATAAAATCAGAGTCTCAGTTTGCTGACCAAGCTAATTCCTCAGTTTTAATCCTGTAATGCAGAAAATTATCAGGCAATGTCAGTTTGGCAGCCTTGTGAGCTCTTTTCATGCTCTAAACTGGGAGCTTTGTTAGCAAATGCATCTGAAGTCAAGGGACTAGGTTTCCCTTAGAGGTGAGTGGTTTCTCCCCTAAATCTGGGGAGCTCACAGATGGCAATAAGGCTTCTTTGTGGTGAAGTTCATGCCTTAGTTTTATGCTGTAACTTTTCATTAATTTTCTGTTTCAAATAATTTCTGTGAGTGTTCACAGTAGAAGCAACACATCTTGTTCATAATTTATATTTAAATGTATCCTTTTTTCCCAGAGGCAGAGATCATCTGACTGTTGTTTTATTTTCCTAATTATAAAATAACAGAGATTATACTTAAAGCTTGCTGCATCTCTTCCTATGCCTTTGAAAATATGAATACATCAATCTCCCTTTAGCTATCCACTCTCTAAAGAGTGAAGGAGTCTGTTGTAAAACAGACCATGGTGAAGATCTGGTATGCACTGAGATCCGAAGTAAGTATATATGAGTGTTTCATTGTTTCATTTGCTTTTTAACTCTGTATGGTTATATTTTGAGAAACAATGTCACAGATGTGGACACTTGCTTCATCTCCATAATATAACTGCTGAGCAGTCTAGAGACTGAAGTGAATTCAGGTCAGCACAGCTTTGCTGCTGAGGCAGGAGGCATTGTTTGATGCCTTGGTGATAAAAATCTAATAGAAGAAAAATAGACTGTGGTAAAGTCACCAAGTGGATTTTGGTCTGTTTGGATGGTCTGTAGGAAATGAGATTACTGGTTGGTTTTTCATTAGATGTGTGTCCTGTGAGTATAAAAAGTGTACTTCTAAATGTGCGATTGTGATACCGGCATAAGAAAAACCCAACATCAGCACATGCTTTGGCATGAAATTATTGTGTGTTTAGAGGTTCTGCAAACGTTCTCTTAATCTGGTGGGTAAGAAATTGCTGCTTGTGGAGCTGTTAAGGAATTTACATTGGCACTCGAAGCCAAAACTGGACCTAGGAGAGCACATTTATGACAGTGACAAACACACAGGCAAGATAATATGCGTGTATTGTAAGAAAAACATAGGATTTTGCTGTTACAAAATTAGAGGAGGAAGGAGCATCTTGCTGCCAGCTGCATGAGACTGGATTTGGATTGGTGGGAAGCACTCACCAGAGGGGAATATCCTGCAAGGGTCAGTCTGAGTGGAGTGGGTCAGTGGTCTGAATTAACAACGAGCAGGTTTAATAGTCTCATTCATGGCTTTTGCCTCACTAACTGTATGCAGAGAGTCCTGGTGCTCCGGGTTCTGTGCTGACAGCACAGAGACACCACGTAGCACTTGTGTGAAGCCAGATGGGGCTCATGGGGCTTGGCAGCTCAGCTGCTTCCAGGTGTAACTTGTCCCTGGATGCAGTGGGTCTCCAATTGCCCAGGGCTATGCCTGAGCTAAGACGCTGATCCAAGCCGACTCTATCTGTGGCGTGGGTAATTTGCAAATTGGATAACACACCTCTGCAGTGTTTTAGTGGTAACTGTAGAAAAAAGGGGAGAGAAATGCAATTCAATACACATTTTAAAACAGTGCTTATCAGTAATTTAACTTGTAATGGATTTGATGCCACTTAAATTGTTTTCTTCCAGGCAAAAACTGCTTCTCCAAAATGCAGATGTTCCTGTTATCATGAACACCTACTTTAGTCAGAAGGTGCTACGCAGCAAACATTCAGAAGCCAGAGAGAAGACACATGGTCTTACAAAGATGCTTATCAGGAAGAATATTATATCTTTGGCACAGACTTTCAGACTTGATGACGTCGATGATAAGTTACACCAGGAATCTTCAGATAATCAGGTATGGTCCATTTGGTTCACAGTTAAGCACTTAGTAAGAAGTTAGTGAGCAGATGTTCGGAAATCATAAGAAAAACAAAAATTCTAAATTACTGACCTGTTTGGTTTCCCCTTTCATTTAGTCAAGACTGAATAATATACAGTGTTTACTTTAATAATATTTTCTTAGTGGAGGCTTTTGGTCCATCCAAAGGCTGAAGTGCTGTGAGGTTATTTTGCTGAAATCTCACTACTGTGCTAAATAGTAATTATAACTCGGTCTTTCATGGATTTTTCTCTTATTCTTTATAACTGAATAGCTAAAAAATAGCTGTTTTCTTCTAACTCACTCAAGATACTATTTAAAATAAATATTCCTTTTCCCTGTTCCTATGTTTTAACTCATTTGCTTATTGATCCTGTCCTTTCTTTAAAGCATCAATTGATACCATCACCCCCCATTCCCACCCCTTCAGTTTGTTTCCCTATTTTGACTTTATTTGTATTAAAATGACTACTGACTCTGCATTTCTGTAGCTGTGGTTGTACAAGCCGAGGTATTTTAAGAGATTTGTTTTCTTCACAGTGTGTGCCAGCACTTTCTGAAAGTAAGGCTCTTGTAAAAGCTTTATATTGGCTACCTAAATGATTCTTAATATTTGACAAGTTTGGCCCTTCAAGTTTGAAGAACCATGAGTGTCAACATTTTGTGTTTGCTTTATATATAATTCCCATTATAGGCCTGGGAATTAAAAAGTTACATAAATCAAATCCTAATTGAATTTCTTGCTTCAACTCTAACTTGTAAAAAGCTTCTACGGTGGTATTTGAAAACCAGAACAATTTACTTGTTCCCCTCATGGCTCCTAACAAACAAACCACTTCATTTAAAACTTGGTAGACAAGTTTTATTGCAACCACTTTGTAGACAAAGAGCAGTGTCGTACCACAATTTTCTTGTAAATACTGCAAATCCTCCTTCTTTATTGGTGTATAATACTTATGGCACAGTCGGTGATTCTCTGAAAACCTTTCTTTGCACACAGCTTTTTATAAAAACAGGTTTCATTGTGAAAACAGAAGTTTGGCTCATGCTGCAAAGGGTCTATATATATAGACCATGTTAGTCTATGCTTGCATACAGTCTTTATCAAGAGAGATTTATTTTAGAATTAAGATAAATTACCTTTCTCATTTAGATTAAGGCAAACTGTAGTATTCATGAAATTTATTTTGCAAGTTTGGAAGGTTTTATTAATAAAATATGTCTTGAAAGTAGTGAAAAAAGAAAATTTTGGCTTTAAAAGTTTTGTATTTTTCATTAATAATCTAATCCTTTAACACTGAAATATTTTCCATTGAAATGTGTAAGTCTGAGGACTAGCTTATTCCAATTTTATTAAAAGTCTGGAAGCATTCAAGATGAATTTTACCTGTTTTTTAAGAGAAGAATGGAACAGAACACCAAAACAAAACTCCATTCAAGAAAGAAAGAATCATAAGGGCTAATATCAGTTCTGTTTTCCTGCTGGTGTTGAGTTAGCTCAGTCCAGAGCACCAGTTAAATACAGGAGCACACCATGTGTGCAATTCTTTTGTGTGTTTATTGAAAATACACAATAAATAACTGGCCACTAGTCTGTAAGTTACTTTAGGAGCCGTAAGTATTTCAAAACTGACTTTGCACTTGCAACTTGATTTTTCATGATGGCATTTTCCTCTCTAGCTCTACATAATTTCATGGTTCTCTGGAATGTTTCTCTTAATGGGTTTTCCTTCACCAGGTTCCTTGTGCCCCACAAACCCATAACGGCGGTGATTCAAAACGGCATCCCTTAGCACTGAGTGCTGTTAATGATTCTCTGCTTGAAATGGTGGAAAGCCAGGGAGCAGTGGGATGGAGAGAAGTGCAGGTACAGGTCATTATCCAAAGGGTGTACTATTTGCCTTCAAGAGAAGGCTACAGAAGCCACACTCAAGGAAACAAGCTTCTTTGTGCAGCACCTGTCACGAATTCAGATCCACCAAATGCTAGGTGAGTAATGAGATGCATGAGAACTTTTTTGTTGAGGCTGTGATATATGAGAAACCAAAGAGGAGTGAGTTCAGAAATGTCATTCTTGGTTGTCAGCTCTTGGGGAGTAAGCACACTCAGCAAGGAAGGCATGGGGCTGTTGTTGGGCGTGGTGTAGTTCTTTAATAGGCATAGTGTGACAGAGAAGTAGTCCTGCCCAGAGAAGGGAAGGGTCTGTCTATAGTTTATGTCATCAACACATGACAGGAAGATTGAAAATTAATTAATGAGAAGTTAATTGAGAACATCATATACTGTTCCTTGAGTTTCACAGAATTGTTGTTACATCCCATTTGCCTATTTCAGTCTCTGGTATGCTCTGCTAGTGAGTTATGCTTGTGGTCTTTTGAAACACAGAAAAAATACATAGACACAGAAATGAAAGGCTTTTCTGTAATGAGGATTTTGCACAGATGCTATTAGAGAAACATAGGTGTATACTTCCATTGTGAACTGAAAAAAAGATCCTTTTGACTTCTGGAAATCTGGAGGCCACAGCAGTTAAGATTCCTCTGCAGTAAAAAGTGTTGTGGTGTCAAAACATAACCAGCAGTGCAGAAACATTACACGCAAACCTCATGGAACACACAGCTTTCAACCAGTTGTTTTAGCCTCTTATGTTTTAGTCTTTGCATCCTAACACTGTCCTGTTTACAGTGTAGGGAATCAAGAATTGGACCTTGTTTTCTTAAATACAAAAGATATGGCAAACAGTTTTCTTTTTTGACCAATACTGAACCATTGAATTCTTTCCTTCTTTTGTGATTCTCAAGGTTTGAGACCAAAGACTGATTTCAGTCTTTCTCAGCAGCCCTGGGTCTGAGATAGCTTTGTCTGTTAATGCATTTTCTTCCTTTGGTTTTGCACTAACTTTTGGTTCATGCTGGTTTAAAATATTGAAAGGCAAGATGTATCAGGTTTTTGGTTTTTTTTTTCCACTCAGGAAGATCATTGTAGTGAGTTATAGTGGAAGAGCTTGTATTAAGGTTCTAAGTTCAGCCTTTCAGGGTATAAGCAAACATTTCTTCCTGAAGAGTTTGGGACTTGAATGGAGATGTGCAATTAGTTTAACAGGTCCTGTTGAGAGCTCTTCAGATGTAATTTTCAATAGGCTCTGAAAGGTTTCTTCAAAGTTTTGAATAATTTGAGTTCCTCTAAGCCACCCTGCAGATGGATAGTGGTGTCCTCAATGGTCCTTCCCCTTGAGCTTTTGAAATACTAGAATCCTCTCAATTCTTGCTACCTTGTAAGCCTCTGGGTAATATACAGCACTCACTAATCAATAAAATTCCTCCAGAAGGAACTTAGGAAGACTATTCTTTCCTAAAATACTACCTCGGTCATCACCCACAGGAAAGTAATTATCAACAGCCTTGTCCCTGACATTTTTAGGAGCTCTTTTACATATAATAGTTACATTGAATATTATTTTTTAAAAAGTAATTGATACATCTTGTTGTCTGGACTCATTGCTTTGTATTTAATTCATTCTTAACAAAACATATATATATTTTTAAAACGTAAGATGAGAAGTACTTTACCAGCCCACATTAATATATGGCTTTGAGGACAGTACTCCTCAATGTAGATTTTCTTCCAGGGGGCTACATTTGATCAAATGTCAGGGCACCTGACAGACTGTTATTCAACCTGATTTTTTCTTTTCCAGCTCTTAACCAAAAGTACACTCAATTTGCAGTCTCACAATTTGAGGTAGTTAACCTGCCTGAGCCCACACCCTTCATAGGAATGGGGTGAAAGAAAACAGAAATCTCAGATTGCACTTGTTATGTCAAACATGAAATAGAAATAAAATTAAAAATGAGAGCTTGTTGCTTCTGCATATATGCTGTAGCTGGGTATTCTCATGTGCAGTTGTTAATCTGGTCTCTTGAAAGTTCCTCAAATTTCACAGAGCTCTCAGCTCAGAAAACAGCTTGTTTGTTGTTGTTCACAGCTATCAGACTGTGTTTTGGATCCTGAATCAAAAAAGCCAACCCACTTTCTCGTTTGCAAAGAGGAGAGGGAACACTTCTTTTACAGACTGAGGAATGAAAAACACCTCTTGCTGCTTTATCAGCTGCTATTTCCATGCCTGATAAACATCCACACAAGACTTCTCCTCTACCAAAAATGTCTGTGTCTGTCACCTGATAGTGAGCAAAAGGGTCCAACACCCTCTGGCAGTCCTTTAAACCAGCAATTGGCTTATTCTTTTGTAATAAAAAACCCTTACTGTCTTCCTTTTTAAATTTCTTTCTATGAAGTAAAACTGCCAGGAAAACAAGGTTTGTATTTTATGAGGCAAGATGAGTTAGATTATTCATTGTTTCATAGACAAAAATTTCTAAATAGATATCAAGATAGATTAATACCTAATGGATTCATATTTTAAACAGGCTGTTCTACTGCAAATCTTCTTTTGTAGCACTCCACAATAACCTAGATGCTTTTGTCACAGGGAAGCATAAAAACCACAACAAGCTGAAAAGAAGCATGAAATTAAACGTGGAGTAGGGGAAGTGATGCATTTGGTTCAAGGCATCCAGTTTCTAGTAAGAGAG
This sequence comes from Haemorhous mexicanus, assembly GCF_027477595.1. Classification (NCBI taxonomy): domain Eukaryota; kingdom Metazoa; phylum Chordata; class Aves; order Passeriformes; family Fringillidae; genus Haemorhous; species Haemorhous mexicanus. The sequence goes on from NC_082341.1 coordinate 116,384,534, forward strand.
TAGCAAATTGTGGGAGAAACCTCTATTTTGATCGTAAGGAAATGGATTAATTTAATTGATTAAAACTAACGCTTGTGAAACATAGAAACCAGAGGGCTGCCTATGTGCATCTAGCATTTACTGTTCATAAATACATGTGTGGAATATGGCCTTTTACTGATAGACAAAGGGATGTGCTTGAAGGGTTGAAGTTGGCTCAGCTGAAGTATTCAAAGCATTTTCCAAGGATGCTGAGAAATCTTTGCAGAGATTGAGGAGTTCTCCGGCTTCTGTTGTGCATAAATTGGATCCACATTCCCTGTGTTATTGTTGAAATATTTGCCTTTTCCCCCGTAACTAACTGCTCTCGCAAATGGACTTTTCATGCTGAAGGAGTTTCTTGGGGGGAAAAAAAAACCAGAAGAAAATATGACTCGCTGTGACTGTCTGCCCATTTCCAGCATTCCTGGCATACTTTCTGCTGCCTTTTCCCCTCTGATGGCAGAGAGATACTTTTGTTAATGACACAACACATGTTTGTCTAAACCCAATTGTTTTGATTCTTTTCTGAAAATGTCCTGGCTTACAAGTATGAGGATCCCAGAGAGACTTCTGTCAACCTGAGGAGCTCACTGGCTCAGAGGTGTCTGACTCACTGAGTCGGCCTTGTACTTTGTGTTCCTGGGATAAAGCAGTGTATAATTTGGATTTTGCTCCTGCCAGTATCTGTTTGTTTTGAGCAGGCCACGTGAGTTTAGTAAAAAATAGAGCTGGTCAGTTTTGTGCCTTAAAGGACAGGGCTGGGTGTGTGGTTGTCAGTGTAACTAAAATAGATGCACTTTTAGGACTATTAGGCAGTTAAACTGGTCAGAGCACTCGGAGGATTTGTGTGAGGAGGCTGGACAGAAAAGGGTGTTGTCATGAAGGAATAACTAACCACTGCTGGTAGAAAACAATGTTAGCTATAGTTGTGAATCCACACTTTAAAATCTATGGGTGACTAGACAAATTTTCCATTCACTTCTCTTGGCATGTTTTGACCTATTTCCTACCTGAACAAAGCCTGCTATAGCTTTCTATTCCAAGAACAAAAGAAAGACCATACATTTACTTTAAAAATTAGTGTGATCTGCATCTCTGCACTAGTCATCCGTAGTTCTTTCAGTTTTGCTCTTTGTTTTGTTTTCCATTTGCCAGATCACAGAGCAGTGGAAAAGTCTGCCACCATGCAAGCAGGACCCTGGGGGAGCAAAATATTTAGAAGAGATGAGGATTTGTTTGAGTGGCTGGAAGAAATAGAAGTGAGGAAAATCACATTTCTCTTTCTGAGCAGGCCCAAAGAAACATGAGAGTTGGTTGCTGTAATTCATTGTGGTCTAGCAAGTTGTTGCAAGTTTCTGAGTAGTCTGTTCATATGTAATTCTTTGTAAAACAGTTTTATTGGCAAGTGATAATCCTGTAGAACTAATGAATTTCTTAGTTGGATTTCCTTTCACCCCCCCCCCTTTTTCTTCATCCAGTGATCTTTGCTCTTTATCTTAACACAAATCTAGTAAATGAGTTAACCTGTCTAGCAACATGCACGACTAAAATGGAGTGTCAGATGCTGCAACTAGCATTCCAAGGAGATGGATTAATACATTGAAAAGTTGTCCCTCTGGTATGGAAAACATACCTTAAGTTTTATAAAACATATTGAAATCAACAACAACAACAACATAAAAAACTCTGGAGGTATTCTTTTTTTGAAAAGAGCCCAGATTGGAAAGGACTGTCGTGAAAGATCCATGTTCACAGATGCTAACATCTGTCAGAATGTTTTTTGTGGCTGACTTAAATCTGTTTACAGCATTCCATTTGTTTTTTGTGTTTTTTTCAACAAAACATTTTAAATGGAATGGTCATAAATGCAAGTTTTAAAAAATTACATTATGTTTCTGGGATGTGATTTTTCAAGTGGAAAATAAACAGGAAATAAGTAACTGAAATGCAGTAGAGAGTACTCCATAAACTAAAAGGTTTCTCTATTTTTTTCCTTTTTCAAGTCCTTCTCCGAAGTGAAGATACTGCTCTCAATATTCTTGCAAAGTAGTCTAATTGCTACTTGACAAACTTATAATAGTTCTCCTAATAGCTGTGGTTCCAGCTCTAGTGACTGGTTTCTGCTTTGAAGTCTCTCTCTGTTTTATTCACAGTAAAGACTCCCTGACACTTGGATTATTCCCTTTTGCCTCCACCCTGCCCTATTTGTAATTCTCAAACTGGAGCCACCAAAACAGAGTAAGGACAAAAGACTGTTGGAAAAACAGCCTTAGTATCACTCTGTCCAACTAATACTTTAAATTGTCTTATGTAGTTAATACTGTAGATTCCTCAGGCTGTTGTCTGGATAGCCCTGAAAGTCTGTTTTCCCTGCTGATGCTGCAGACAGCTAGATGGAACTTGGGCTACTTCCAGTGCCACCGTAGTACAACAATTTGTTAATTTGACATTGCTGTTTATTTTTCAGTGCTAAATATTTACATAACCTTATTCTGTCCAAGGGCAAGGTGAAAGCACTGTTATCTGATATACTCTGTACAAATGAAAAAAAAAGGACTCCTCAATGTACACCAGCGTTTTTTGTCCCCGTGCTGGGAATAGGCAATTAAACAATTTGCGGTTGTTCTAAAATTCGTCAGGGCAGTGGTAAAAAATGCTGGTACAGAAAAGAGACTCAAGAAGACGATAGCCAGCACAGACCACAAGTGTGACAGGGATTCCGTCTCCCTGGGAAGCAAATGGATAGGAATAGAAACCAACTATTAGAGGGCCAATAATGTGTGTGCAGGCTCCCGTATGCATCTAGCAAAAAGGAGACATTGGTTCCTTTATTTCCTCCATAGTCAAGTGCTTAGACTGATCAGTAAAGCACCCATGTGCTCACAGAAGGCAATCAGACATTCTTCAGGGTTTTTTTTTGGTCAAGAAGGAGGAGTAGCTCTACTAACTGATGTATGCCCCATGATGGAGAAATGGTAGAAATACCTGAGTAGCACAGAGAGACAGATAAATGCTATAGAAGCATCATTATGTAGAGCTGTGTATTCCCCACACTTACCTTGTAACCATGTGATTTCACCTCCCACCTCTGATGATCACATGCAGGGCTTTAGGAAGCTGGGGAAGATTTATTGCACCTGAAGACCTCATTTCCCACTGCTCTTTGCTTCATGGCTGTATGCACAGAATTAGTTGTGTTTGAGGGACTGTGTAAATGGTGAGAATGGGAAGAGTAATGTGGTCCCTGTACATTATCCTACAGTAGAGACCAGTCTAGGGAGAAAAAAGCAAACAATTTGAAAACTTAATTTGCTGGCCCTAGAGCCACAATCAAAGTATGTGCTGCTGTACATTGAGTGGTTTCAACACCCAATGTACAGCAGCACAACAGGAATAGTAATTTTCCAGCACCTGTTATTTGTCAAGAATTATTGTAGAATGGCCTACATAAAAGGTATGGAATCTCACCCTCGGCTTTGACCTTCCCCCTGAATTTTTGTATCTCTGAAAGGTACGTGGTTGATAGAACTGAGAGCAAAAATCTTCCATGTGTGTTTTGCACCTCTACATTTCACTGACTATACCACTTCCTGGAGGAAGTGTTAAAGTTGTGCTGAAGCTCTCAGAAACTTTTGTAAAAGTCAGATTGTGTCTCTGGAATTTGTTTTTCTTCTACCATCGTACCCAAAGGCAAGAGCCTTGAGCAGTGATAAATGTTATAAATGCCTGGCTGGAGGTGAGCTAGCAGTTGGGAAAGAAATTTAACCACCTGAATATTGCACAGAATTTCTTTGCCATTTGGCAAGTAAGCAGTCTTTTTATGCACAGTCTTAAGTATCTGCAGAGGTAGTGCATGTGCAGAAAAACAGCAGCGCAGATTTTATGTAATAGCAATTTTCCAAAATGGAAGGTTCTTAGAAATAAGCTTCTGTTGTGTGTAACAGATCACTATTCCTTGGAGAAGTATTACAAAGATACTCTTTTGGGGAAAAGGAGGTCTTGAGTCTCAAAGTGTCAGGAATACACAGTTCTGTCCAGATTATGGGTATACTCTAATAATTAAGACAGACTTTGAAAGGGAAAATATTGCTGAAACATAGGCCTGGACATCTATATTTTAAGCTCTTCTACACTTTCTTTTATACAATGCAAAAGATGAAGGTACAGCCAAACAATGCAAATAAAACAATGCTCCTCAGAGAAGACACTTAGTTCTTTCAGTAAGCATTGTGGTTTAAAATAGGTATGTAAGGTAAGTTATAAATGCAAGAAGGTTATCTAATGTTCACATGCCAGTCCTGACTAGTGGCTGCTAGTTTTGTTCCATTTCTCACAGCCAAAGGCAGTCAGCAGCATCACACTGGGTAGGGATCTGCTGTGCTGAAATCCTCAATCTCATTTCAGTTAATGTTTCAAGTCCCTCTTTGACTGAAGGGCACTTCACAGGGCTTGGAGAAGAACATGCTCCTCAAATGGGAAAAGTGATCAGCAAAGGCCTGGGATGACCTTACTGTATATTATAGTTCACAGCGTAAGGGTTTCAGTGGGTTGGCAGTTAAAAGAGATTGAGTTATTTTTTAATTTTAGTCCTACATTAAAAAAAATTGATCATTTAACTGATATATACTGCCTGATATTTGTTCAAACTGGTTTGTAACACGCTGGATATAGATAGTTGATTGGAGGTGTGTGTTTGCTTGAGTGCAGTGTGTACAGCATGCTTTACATGTGCCTGAGGCTAGGAGTGAATGCAAAGTGTACTTCAGAGATGTTTCACACTTTTGACAGGCTGAGAGGGCTGGGGCTGTTCAGCCTGGAGAAGAGAAAGCTCCAGGGAAGAACTTAGAGCAGCCTTCCAGGACATCAAGAGGCCTTGCAGGAAGGCTGCACAGGGACTTTTTACAAGGACATGCAGTGATGGGACAAGGGAGAATGACCTTAAACTGAAGAAATGTGAGTTAGATTAGATATTAGGAAAAAATTCTTTACTGTAAGGGTGCTGAGACACTGAAACAGTGTCTTGCCCAGAAAGATTGTGGATGACTCCTCCCTGGCAGTGTTCAGAAGCAGGTTGGATGGAGATGTGAGTAACCTGGTCTGCTGGAAGCTCTGGATTTCCTCTCTGAGCCAGCAGCTTTCCCCACTATTGAATTCAAATATGATCTAATCATGACAACTACAGATGTTCCTGTCTTTTTCCTGTAACAATGAGATTATGCATTTTCCACTGCCTCTGAACAAATGCCAAAATTTGTAAATTCTGTTTGACATGAGGAAAAATCTGCAAGGAAATTAATTGATTGGAACAAGTTAAATCACATCTTCAATATGGAGCTATAAATTAACTGGCTGTATTAACATAATGTAAGTGGGAAGTGGAAGACAATGTTAGCAAAGACACTCGGTGTCTAATCTTTCCAAAAGTGTTTTTAATTTCTTTATTTCTATTTAATTTAATGGTAAGTGGATATTTCCTTTCCAAGGGAGCTGAAAACTGCCAAAGCTTTCTTGCTGCATCTTGGGCTGTTTAGTCATACTTGAAAATATCTGGGTTAGGAGCTCATCTATACCTTGGTGCTTCTGTGTATCTGAATCACCTTTTTTATTTGGACTGCCAGGGTTTGTGGGAGAATCATAGCAATAACATCCTGAGAAAACAGGTATTTGAAGTGGCTGCATGAACAGGAAAATCAGTGTCTCTCAGGCTGTTTATGTTTCAGCAGTGCAAGTGGGAAGGGACTCTAGGAAGGTTGTGGATTTTTAAGAAATCAGTTGGAAATCAGCTTATATGTACAAGGACAAGGGGGAGAATTCAAAGCAAAAAGAGGTGTCACATCTGGTTTAGAGGTTGGAGCTTCAGCAAGTCAATGAATTGCAATCAGATAACTTCTTTTTAAGTGCTTGCAAGGGTTGCACCTCATAGGATAACCTCTGTATGCTAGATTTAGGAAACTCCTGCATAGACAAATGGGTTGCATCCTGTGATTTATTTGATCCCTGCTGAATTTGGCAGTGATCTGCCTGGTTGCAGTTGATGTTTGGGCAGTGCAAATCAGAAGAAATTAGAAAGTCATGTATTGAACAAAACCATGAGAAAGAATAATAATGATATTTGGAAATAAGATTCCTTTTTCTAAAAAAAAGATAAATGTACTTTTGGGTATTCCTAAACTTTTTTTGATGAAGAACCCCGAATTTCCTGATCAACCCTGTGTATAAAAGGATTTCCATTATAAAAATGAAAAATAAAAGCTAGGTATGATTATTACTTTTTGATTCAGGCTTGTGGTTAGCCTAGCATATTGGATAGCAAGCCAGCATGCCTGGCCTCCCTGCAAACACCTGAAGGGTTTGTCTCTGTCTGAGGTCACCTGCTGGAATCCATAGAAGCAGATGGTGGCAAAGTAACTGCTTTCATGATAAAACCATTTTAACAGAGCAGATAAACAGTCCAGTAGTCAAACCATAATGAAGATTTTGTGTATGCACAGTGTGGATTGATACAAATTGCTGACTGTTGTAGCACTTCAGTATCCTGATGTTTTGGTCTCAATTTGCAATCCTTAGTTCAGCAGTCAAATAATAATGAAGATTTTGTGCATGCGCTGTGTGGCTTGATAAAAATTGCTGATTGTTGTAGCACTGATGTTTTGGTCTCATTTTGCAATCCTTAGTTCCATGGAGTAGAAATACATGCTTTTTTTTCTCCTTTCCCCTATATGTCCTGGATAAACCTGTCTCTTTCCTTTTTCCCCCCCTGCAATTTAATTTTGTATTTGGCACAATAAAAACATAAGTACTGCAGTAAGTTTTGAGAGTGCACAGAAGTCCCGGGTATAAAGTGCTGTTAAATTCCGTGCCTGCGTGTTTTATTACAGCTGAATCTGTGGCAGCACAGCAAAGTGAAATTTCAGCAAAGCACGGGGATCTATTGCAAAGTCGAGCTGCGTTCAGTGCGGACTGACGCTTTTCTGTCCGTGGGTCAGTCCCTGGCTGAACAGACATTTCCTGCCTTTATCCAAGCGTTCCCTGGAAGGCCGGGGCCGGGGTTGCGAGAGGGCACACGTGGTGTGTGTGTGTGTGTGTGTGTCTGTCTGTCCCCGCGCATCCCTGCACACGCTGTTCAGTAAACAAGCGGGGGAACCAGAGCGGGCTGGTTCGGAGCAGCCCGTTCATTCACACGGAGCTCTTGGAAAGCGCTGCCTTTGCGCAGCCCTGACGTACGGGCTGAGGGAAGTGGAGAAGGCAGTATTTATGTTTTCATTAATGCTTTTTATAGCTGCGAGCCAGCTGCAGCTAGTTAGCATTAGCCTAGGACATCTATTAGCGTGCAGACCTCTTACGCAGGATAAAGGGCTTCTGATGGAAACTGAGTTGTTACTCATGGTCCTCCCGGCTGCGTGTTTACATGAAGGCTGTTTGTGCTGACATAGGATATATATATTAGAACAGCATGCACCTTTCTAAGGAGCAAGTTTTCCAGGATTCAAGAGGATTTTGTGTAAGGACTTCTAGTGTAGTAAACGCTGAGACTTGCACCTTTGAATGGCATATTGCTTGTTGAAGAACTGTTCTATTTAAATAATGCTCTGCAGCTATGCAGATGCTAAAATTATTTTCTGTTTGGCTTTTAGGATATATTGTGAATAAGCAGCATTCCTGCAAGTCTTGAACACACCAGTTTGGACTGTCAAAGTTATTGCTGTGAATGATGTAAGTGGCTGGCAGTAGCACTGGGTGAATTGTACCTAAGGGTTTGGTCTACAGAAATTGATGGCTCAGCTATCCTTCTGTCCTGAGGTTTCTCCCAGTTTTTGCTTTTATAATTTTTTCCCTCTCTTCTTTTGGCAGCCAGTTAGTCAGGAGGGTATTTAAAAATAAATAACAAAAGCGACTGTGAAAAAGAGAATGAGGAAGGCACGAGTTTTGTTTTTTAAGCTCCGGTAGGACAAGCACCACGGTCTCTGGTATTTGCATCAATAAGACAATTTCCTTTCCTGGTCAGTCAGGATTCCCCTTACAATTCTGACACTTCCATTCACCCAGGCAACCACAGAGATACTTAAAGAAAAGTAGGAAATTTTTTCTATACTCTGCTTTGCATTTCTGTAGAAGGTGTGGAATGAACTCGGCGCTTTCTCACAGATAATTTAGTCCTGCTAATAGTTAAAGCTTTGGAATGGAAAGTTTCAGTACTCTCTTCTCTCTCAAGTAGTTTTCTTCTTCTGAAAGTAGATTGTACTGAAGACCATCATCTCTATTCCTCTTCTTCCCGGGTCTTTTGCCGCTACTTGCAGTGTGTTCTACAGAGAGAAAAGATTCCTTCCGTGTGTTGTAAAACGATCTGAGCATGAATTTCCACTCCTCTTATCTTTGTCACAGTCCCACCAGTTGTCAGTGATGAACTCCTTTTAGTTGAGGGGAATTCAAACAGTTCACTGTAAAAAGCTTTGTTTGCCTCTTTAAGCCTAACCTCATGAAAGTGTTGATTACGTCAGCCATCATCATGTCAGAATTATACCTTTACGGTTCACAAAAAGAAGCTTTATAGTGCTATTCTTTTACATCTGCACGACAGAACCTGTGTGTGAAACTGCTGAGTAGCCCCACATGCCAGTGTAAACTCACATGGTTGAGCTATTGTCTTACCCAGACAAAAAGTCGGGTTATCTCCCAAAATTGAATCACTTCTAATCTTCTGTTCAGATAAATTTCCTCCACCCATCCATTTAGGTACACCACCCTTAATGATCCACTTGAGAAGAATGTGACAGGCTCTTGAAAGCCCTGTGAAAGGCAGCTCATGAATGATGTGTGTTCAGTGCCTACAGCCTTAGCCTCAAAATGCAGGTGGGAAAACTTATGTCGGCAGTATCTAGACTTCCCTACAAATCGTGTCTGCAATTTGGTTCTCTTTTGCCTTTACAAATGTGGTCAGGGCACAGTTCGTTCTAATTTCATAGTGAGCTGATCTTTTGAGGACCAGAAAGATAGTTTCTTACTCGGCAAATTCAAACTTTGATGTGCTCACATTCTTCCTTGTAATGCAAACCAGGAAAATTGTGCTGGAATGTTTTGCGCCATTCTTAAATCTGCTGGAAACTTGTTCAGTGTGACCTGACAGAAAACATTTTTTATTATTTTTACAATTCTGCTAAATGCTTCCTAAGCATTAGGGTTTTGTGCAGAAGGAAATGACCTATGCAGTGTCATCACATGCTGGCCCTTGGGCTTGGTTTGGACTTACTGTTCAGCCATTCAGGGTCCTTGCTCATTTGTTCCTCATGCTCTTGTGACTGAAGCGAAAACCTCTGCGCAAGAACTTAGTTGGAGGAATGTGGGTAATTGGGAAAAGCAGCTTCATCCAACCAAGTTTTCCCACAAACATGGCTGGGACAACCAGCACTGTGCTGCCAGCTTTGGGTGATGTGATCACAGATCATTGTGCCAGATACTGTATAGACCCTGTAGCCTAAAAAGCAATGTCTTTCTCCTCCAAATATTTGGCAAAAGTGTTTCTAGTGCTTTCTCAAAGTTCATGCTTCTGTGTCTTCTCACTAAACACAGCCAAATTTAACATAGCTAGATCCTGACTGCCCAGTCCTTTCCCCGAGTCAGTTGCCAGTTGTCTTTAATTTTTGGTTTTATTGTATGGCTAGTTTTTCCAACATGCAAAGAACATGTGTTTGAGGGCAAGGAGGCATTTTTAACCATGGCAAGACACGTGTTTACAGCATGGATTTTCCCATTCCTCAAATGCTGTCATAGTCTAGGATAGTACATAATTAGATCCTCTAACAAAGTGAAATCATTTTTACTAAATCTGGCAGATTTTTCACTTATTTTTTGGATGGATTTTTCTGATTGCTTGAGGACCATCTTTTTCTTGTCTGTTCTGTCCATAGGATCCTAATGAGGCACATGATATGTGGGAGGCATGGATAAGAGAGAGATAAAGCTGTAATTTCTGTCATCAGGCAGTACTGGGTTGACAACTACTAATTTTATCTAATCTATTCACCATATACCTTATTCCTTATGCTGAGTAATTGCCAGAAACTCCCTTCTTTGGCCCCTTTGCAAAACATTTAATGCATATTTTCTCTCTCTGTATGTGTCTGTATTGTGTTAGTGTATTTAATATCTGAGAAATAATTGTTTTGTCTGCTTGGAAAAAAGAAATTATTGTCATGGGGTTCAGTTGTACAAATGGAATGGATGCTGAAGAAGAGGGAGCTTTAAGGAGGTATTGGAATTGGAGACCTTGTTGGTGTGTTTTGGAAATTCATGCATACACAGTACAAATCAGTAAAGATAGGGCAACAGAAAAAATTAACTGTTGATTTCTGTAGATTATCTACATGGCCTCTTGTTCTTCACACACACACACACACATTTGTTCCATCCATCTGCTGAAATTTGCTAAAAGCATGTGAGCAGTCTAAGCAAGCTGCTGCATATCTCACGTGCCCAGTGTGATGGGGCATGAACCTGGTTAAGGTTTCTAGACATTCTGTTGTGGTTGGTACATGTGCCTATGGAAAAAGAAAAGATTATTCATGTGGTGCTATTTACCAGTGACAATTTTTCATTTCTGTTTTTATTTGGAAGTGCTGAGTTAAGATTTCAGATTAGTCTGAATTGATGGTCTCTGCTAAGATCAAAGTTACAGTGTCTATTGTCACTTCATGGTTTAACATGGAAAACTGTCAAATAGAAATGTTTTCTGTACCAGTGACAGACAATATCTGAACTACTCCCTTACTCTTTTGCCCCCTACCCCTCAGTTATCAGTGACCTCTAACTACCAGTTTCCTTCACCAGTTAAGTCCCATTTTCTCAGTCATCGACATTTAAAATCTAAAAGCTCAGATGTTTTTTCTCAGCAGTACTTCTAGTGTGAGCCTTTTCTTGCAATTAGTCAGGCTCACAGGTTTTCTTCATCCTGTTGTGAAGAAAATGTTGGCTGACCAGTCTTTTCCAAGTGAGGAAGGAGGAGGGAAGGCAAGATTGGAGGAGCATTTCCATACTGGGCATTTTAGGTTAAGCATGAATGTACAGAAAGGTGTTGAAATCTTGGGAGAAGCTGTAGGCAGTAAGTGAGAGTGATGGTCTTGTTGGGCAGCTTCCCATGGGAGTTGGCAGGATGGTGATTGGTCAAAGATGTGTAGGGTTAATTCTTTTAATGAGCAAGTGCTCAACTACGCTTCCAGTCACTGGCTCTCCTGGCTTGTGTCTGCTAAGCTATCCAGTAGGGAAGTGGAAAAATTAAAAAGAAATTCAAGGCAAGTTTTCTTTATTATGAAATTAGGACAATTTTCATTTTCAACATAATTAGTTCTGAAAACTCAGAATCTTCAACCCATGTCTGCCACTCCCTTCCTCCACTGCCCCAGCAATGCAGAAAAATGCAGATAATCACAGTTTCTGTCTTTGCTGAGGCTTACCTGTATGCAGAATTCTGGAGGAGATGAATGCCAAATACGTGGGGTGCACATTTAAACTCTGCTAATTTCCCACAGTAAAACTATTTTGTTATGCTCATCTGAAGGAATTTGAGTTTAGCTTGGGATTAGTAACAGAAACTTGTTCAGTGATATCTTGTCCGGTATTTTTCCCACCAAAAGATTCTTGAGTTACCTTTCATCTTCTGCTCCTGGCCTAGGGACTAAGAGTTCTCTATTCATCTTAGCAGCAGCTCTCAGTGGGTGTCACACACTTCCTGACAAACCCCTCTGCTTCTGAGAGCCGGAAGAGAGGGAAGACCACCACAGTGTGCATGTGGAGAGGGCAGGAATGCCAGTGCTGTAGGGGAGTGGAACAGAGGGGATGTTTGGGTGGGGGCCAGGGTGACCATGGGGAAATGGGACCCCATGGGAGACTGCTGTGCTGGCAGGGCTGAGCATATGTGCAGGCCCAGAGCGGGAGCCCAGAAAACATGTGGCTCCTGCTGTTGCTGAACCCCATGCTGCCAAGTCTCCATGGAGGCCTCTAGTGTGGGTTCAGTAGCTTCTGGCAGCCAGGGGCTCTCTGCATTGCTCATTTGTCCTTTGGCTAGAGCTTGCAAAGCACAGCTCCATCAACAGCTTATCACATGCTCTGCTCCTCTCCCTGAAGCTCTCCAGTAGCACATGCCCTTTCTCCTTTCCCCTACTTTGTGCTCTGCTTAGTGTGTGACCTGCTATTTCAGAGCACCCTCCAGTTTGCTTGGATTCTTATGGCGTGTAAATGCGCTCCCTTCCCAAAGAACTGAAAATCTCTTCTTCTTAAGACCTGACAATTAAGGTGATTACAAAATAGCTTGAGGGAGAATTAATTCATGTTACGTCACTGAGACCATGCAATGTCTCAGCAAAGACTAGTCCAGCTCCCAGGGAAGTGTGTTTGAAAGCATGTGTAGTGTTTGTGAGCTGGAAACAAGCCCTGCCTGTAGGTAGCCTGATATTTTTCCACTATGAAAAATTCTTGTGACCTTTTATTTGCAAAGCTGTTTCAACTCCATTGTTTGCTGTGGACGTTTGATGTTCAGAGGGGAATGCCCTCGAGGTGGGAAAATGCCTTGTTTTCTTTGGCAGCGGCTACAGCTGACTCTACCATGGAAACAGTTGGGGTTGGAAAGGGAGGAGCGGGAGAGAGATAAAGGATAGACTTTCCTCCTCCAGCCTGAGAGGTTCATGCCACCCCAAGCAGGAAATATTTCAAGATGCAGGACACAGGGCTGAAGTAAAGCTGTTCCCAAGCCATTCTCCCAAGCAGGGCATAAACCACACTGTTCCATAAACCACTGTTCCACGGTGAGGGCATCACATGATACTTTCCATGTGCATGAAGCAACGGGTGGGTGGCACTTACCTGTAGCCTGACCCGGGGCTGACAGAATTCCTCTTTCTTATCCAGCAGTGGGACTCAAATGTCCCCTGATTCAAACAGGACTGGTCTGCTCCAGCTGTGGGCCTGCTAATACAAATAGACATTCTCTAACCATATGTTGAGAGGCACAGGTGCAAAACACTCAAAAAAAGATATAATACCGGATTTCTGTGGAATATGTATGTGTGCTGAAAACTGAATGTGTCATCTGTTGATTTCAGAGTACTTAACCTTATCACCTTCAGATTCTAAACAGGAAGGTTTGGTAAGTCTTATCTATATCTGCTTGTGAATTATAAAAGAAAAACCCCAACCAATCCACAAGAACACAACTTAAGATGTGTGTGGGCTTATATATATGTTTATATTAATGAATGTTACATATAAATTCTGTGTTTACTCTTTCTAGGCCCATGTTTTTCTCCCAGAGCAGCACAGCCTGTTGAACTTTTGGTTTTTTGGATCAGGCAGTTCTTTCCATTTTCTGCTCTTTTATCAGCCATGAACTTCTATTTTCACAGCACAGACTCAACATCTCCATACTAGTTTGCAGCCAGTATATATATATATTAAAAGACTTTGAAATCTTACCTTTCTCTGTCTCTTTTCCCTGCTCAGTGTTATACAATAGAAAGAGATGAGTATTGCTAAATAGTTACTATTTGTTTGCAGAATTTATGTGGCATGTAAAACAAATAATTACACATCCAAGTAGTACTGGTACTCACAGCTTTTTCTCCTGCATACGCACATAAGGGATTTACACACTTGTAAGGTCATATTTTGCTTACATAAATGATCTTATCTTGCACCCTGTGCCGTGTGGCATTGCAAACATTGCAGGGAACACGAAAAATGTCAGTAGTATATACAAATCATTTTGGCATGTGGCATACAGTATAGACCAGTTGCAGAGCATGTGGAATAGGGCAGTACAGTCATTAGAATTTTATTCAGGAATTTGTATTTCTTTTGATTGTTTCACATTTAAAGTAGTTTGTTCATTCAGTGTGAATAAAAGGTTTCTCCAAACAATTAAAGTGAGTTGGGCTATGGAGGTGCTTCTCTGAAAGGAGCTGAGAAATAAAAAGAACCCCAAAAAGTAGCATTGGAGGAGGGAAGAGAGTCAAGGAATGTTGGGCAATGTGGGACCATGTTTTAAGAGGTTCTGCTAAAACTGCAACACTGCAGGAGTCACTGACACTCACCCCAAGGTGAGACCAGAGGGACCAGCATCTCCTATTCACCCTGTGGAGAAAACATGGAGAGAACACTGATTCTTGGATCTCATACAGGAAAATAAATCCCAGAATGTCTTAATCTGGGGGGACTGGGAAAGGGAGGATAGGAAGGAGATGTGGGAAAAGAAGAGGAGGAGATGAACATTCATCTTAGTTATTGTGGTTATAAAGGTGTGCCTAGCATACATTGATGGGGATTGGATTAGGTGGTAATTGAGTAACAATTAATTAATCAGATAATCATTAATTCTGACCAGATAATGAGGGAGGGTAGGAGAAACCATGTGTTTAAACAAAGGTGGTTTTAGTTGGGTGCAACTATCTGTTACTTAAGGGGGCTGGAGGGATGGAGCAACTGAACCTTGCCATCTTTGTCAAGAAATCTTTCAAACACCAATTTAGCCATTTTTTCGTAGTGGATTGATCCAAGATTTGGTCCTGATTCCTTTTTACCCCATCCTCTACTCTCTCAGAGATTGTATGCACCTTCATTGCTGAAGCCTGTGGGTTGCTGGGCTTTTCCCACTGGAGAGAGAAACACATCTCTCCATGTTACTCTCTTAAGTTGATACAAACCACTGGCAAAGAGTAAGTCATTCTTAATAAATAACTGAACCCTCTCTTGAATAAAAGAACATTTTAAGCTTATCTAGGTATGTTACAAGTGAAGGGGAGAAGTGAACCCCAAGTGATGATACTTTTCTCTCATTAAAAAAAAAAAAACAGGAAACAAACTCTTTAACATGTAGGGGGGTTTAAGTCTTGATTGTATTATCAGGGTCTTTTTACTTTTTTCATATTTTTGCTTCTTGTAACTCTGCTGAAGAATCTTGCTGTAATGGATAGAATGACAAAATACAGGAATTGAGATAATTGCTTTAAGGGAATACTGAAAAAAATCCTGATAATTCAGTTTCTCCTGCTTTAAGGACTTGCAGGCAGCTTCTTACTTTTATTTAGCATAATATAATAATATTAAGCATTTCTGAAGATATTTAAAATTGTCTGGTGAATGTTTTAAACAGATTGAGAAAAATTTGCCGATAGCTTATTGGCATAGTCTTAGGTTGCCTTTATAAAAGAGAGGTTATGTAAGAAACTGAGGGAAGATACTGCCATTTAAATACCTGAAGTAATGATTCATTTAATGCTTTAAATAAATACGGGATTTTTAACTAGCCTATGTTTATTTAGGTCCAGATTATTATTTATGAGTTGCTTGACATTTCAAAAACGAGAGAACAAAAGACTCCTTATACATAATTTTTAAAGGTGTGGCAATCAGGTAGGATTATCTCTTTTACCACGTCATAATATCTTGATTCTTTGTTAGGGCATTTTACCCTTTTGTTGTTTCCTAGAATAAATATAATAAGCCACATACAAATAATCTTTTAATTTTTAAAATATTACTTAATTTGACTATATTTTAGATATATTAGCAGTTAACATATCTATTTTGTTCTCTCCTCAAAGGCAAAGCACTGTGACATCTTTATGCATAACTGTGGTGACACACAGTGCTGTGAAACTAATTCTGCTAAATATCTGTTGTCTGTTCCTTTGGAAGATTAAATCTTTGGTGTATTGTTCCTTTGGACATCTGAGAAGCAAGATTTGCTTTATTGTTACTGACTTCTCCTTTTCTGGAGAATGTGTGACACCATTAAGGTAATACCACAAGGAGAACTCTTTTAGGTGTTTGCATGACATTTCAGGAAAACATACGCCCGAGGTTTTGTTATACTGATGGTGCCCCAGATTATTTTTGAGCTGCATTGGGGAGTTTATGGGAAATTGCTTCAAATACTGGAAGTACTAATAAAACCTTGGCCTTACCACAACCGTGATAAAATTTTGAAAATCCACCTCATCTTTGCATGCTGACTGGAAGCAGCTACCAGCTTGCTCTCAAAGATTTGCCCATTTAGTGCAAACTCTTTGGTCTTTGGTCTTGACAGTTAGTGAGGGATCAGGAGAGGAACACCTTTCCTAAGAAGCCAGGAGCCCCACATCATTTTATAGATACAAGGAAGAGGAGGGAATCTTCTGTATTTTCAGTAGCTAAGAGTCACATAAAGTTTATAGTGCAGCAGGGGTGGTGTGCATGCCATTGAATTTTCTCTAGAGAAAGTTTGGTCAGAGGAGGAAGAGAGCTTTGATATCCCTGGTCCATGTACAGTCAGGCCAGCATGTTCCTGCTTGTTGAGTTAGGATAAGGTTCAGCTCTCTGTACACACTGATCAAAACACATCTGATCTAGGTGTTCCTAGGTGTTCCTGTGGATTTCAAGGACTTGGATAAATGAGTTGTAGTGCCAAGGGCTAAAGCCAGCAGAAATTGCAGTGTCCACTCAAGCCTCAGACCCCTCTACAGGATGTCTTCTTTCAGTGGGGTGAATAAACTGTGTTTAATATTTGTTTAAAATTCTGAAATCTTCGGCAAGCAGTACATGTTTCATATTTAGAAAGAAAATATTCAGACATCTTCATCATTCCAAGAGTTCTTTGGAGTAAGAACATTTAAAATATTGTCTCATAAACTGAATTGCAGCAAACAGCTCTCAAAGGCTAC
Source organism: Haemorhous mexicanus (assembly GCF_027477595.1). Lineage (NCBI taxonomy): Eukaryota > Metazoa > Chordata > Aves > Passeriformes > Fringillidae > Haemorhous > Haemorhous mexicanus. The sequence continues at coordinate 116,401,240 of NC_082341.1, forward strand.
TGGAGTTCAGTGAGAGGTTTGGGAAGTGACCAATAGTTAGGTATTACATCAGGTGGTGTAATAAGTACCCTTATCTTGTAAGTATTTTCACTTCTTCTGTAATGCTAAACTTAGGTGCAAGTGTATGTTAGTGACTATGACCTCCATATGATGGGCTGGACTATTTGGATATCCATTTCACATATGGATAGTACTATTCCAATCTGAAAATAAATGTAGTAGGAGGTTGTGAATGGTACATGGCAGAGGGAAGATTGGTAACTCAATAGTAAAAGTCTCAAGTACCTACATAATTTGCTGTGCTGAATTTTGATGGTTAAAGACTACCTTTAGCATTTTGTGCAGGAGTTGTTTTTATTTTTATTTTGCCCGCTACCTTTGTGAAAGGAAATATTTAATAATTTTTTCCCATAAATGTTTACCCGTAGTTCTCCCAAATTAAGAATGTCTCACTCTACAGGAATGTGAACTAAAAACCAAATAAAGCTTGTAGGCTTCACAACACAGTCACTCGTGCCAATGCTCTGGCCTGTGCTTAATGATGACCCAGAGTCTGACAGTTTATATCCATTTAGTTCTTTAAAAACAGCAAACATGATTTCTTTTCCTTTTTTCCCCCCTCCCTTTATATCAGCAAGAAAATTTGCTGAGTTTGTCACTATCTCTTAAATAGGTACTATTTTAGTCATTATGGAAAAAAAAAATTAATTCCTGCAAGTAAGAACTGATAAAGCAAAGGAAACAAATTAGACTGTTCGTAACAGTCTAATTTACCAGCTGATCTGCCTCAGTCCAAGGAAAGGAAATACTAAAGTGAATATGTTCATTTGAACATAATAATTTCTCACTCCAGTGTATTTCAAGAGTTGTAGATGTCACTGAAGGATCCTGAAGCAATTATTTAAATAAAAGTGATTTATGGGTAAAATAGAAAATCACTACAGTGGACCATTAAATGGCATCCACATTTGAATCTTTAGGTAAGTTGAATAAATTCAGTAAACTATTCAGAAGGTACATGAGAAGAAATATGAGTCAGAAGTGTATTTGGCAGTTGGACACAGATTGAGATTTGAGTTTGAAAGCCTGAACTTCACTTTTGAAGTCTGTTTTACATATTCGGTGTTAGTGAACTGATTCTGCTGGGGAAATTAGATTATGTGTTTGTGTGTTTTTGTAGCATACAGTCGTAAATGCACACTGGCAAACTGAAAAGACTAAATGGACTTTAAAATATGCAAAAAAGTAAACTTTTTATAGGGTTTTAAACATGTTTTCCATTAGACTGCCTTTCAGTGATTTTGAAGTGTTTCTGCTGGTCCTGCTAGGTTAAGCTTACGTTTTTAAATTTGCCTGCCTCTTCTGCAGTTACAAAATTAAAATGCAATATTGTTTCTAATGTTACATTGTGTGCTATCGTTTGTGTAAATATTTTGTGTAAAAATTATTTTTACAAGTGCTTTTCTTGCAAAAATAATAATCTCCCCAATCTGTGGGGATTCAGACCAATATTTCCATCAAAACCAAGCCAAAAGACAAATGCTTCAGGCAGGAGGATTGTGATGGACCTTCAACCGGTGGCAGAAAGCCCATTTGTTTTTATGCTTCATCTTGGGCGTGACAAAACTGTGATCTCTCATTGGGAAATCCATGCAAAATTATTGTCTCTCTCTCTCTAATCTGCTTTGAAATTAATCTGACTCCATGTCTCTCTCCCCAGATTTCCTCACCCCAGTGAGCTATCTTTTTGCCACTACATGCCAGGGTGCCCATTCAAATGAGCTGGGACAGCTGTTTGTGATGCTAAGTCAGCAAACTGATGCCAGAAAAACCCAGAATCATAAAACAGTTTGGATTGAAGGCACCCTTAAAGGCCATCTGGTCCAACCACCCTGCCTTGACCAAGGACATATTCAACTAGATATGGTGTTTCAGAACCCCATCCAACCTGACCTGGAATTTTTCCAGGGATGTGGCATCTATCACTTGTATGGCAAACCTGTTGCAGTGTTTCACCACCGTCTTTGTAAAAAAAAAAATTAAATTCTTCCATATATCTGGTCTGAATCTACCCTCTTAATTTAAAACCATTACCCCTTTTCCTACCACAACAAAACCAATTGAAAAATTTGTGCCCATCTTTCTTAAAAGCCCCCTTTAAATATTAAAAGGCAATAAGGTCTTCCCAGAGTCTTCTCTTCCCCAGGCTGTTCAATCCCAGTTGTCTCAGCAGCCTGTGTTCATAGGAGAGGTGCTCCAGCCCTCTGGCCATTTTTGTAGCCCTCCAGTGGAGCTGCTCCAGCTGGTCTCATGTCTTTCCTGTGCTGGAAACTCCAGAGCTGGATGTAATACTGCAGGTAAATAACTTCATTTTTGCATCTGAAATTAGTTTGTTAAGGCAAATTAATTCCCTGATCTGATTTATTGTGCTTTCTCAACTTGGTTTTGCCATCACAGTTATGAGGGAGGAGAGGGGACAGCTTAAAACGGTGGAATCGGTGGTGTAGGGCAGAAAAACCTTCATGTCCTTTCTCTACTTTCTGACATGAAACTGGTGTTTAGTTTGTGGATGCTAAATCTGTGGAATTTTGAGTTTGTGGATGCTAACCTCATTGTTGATACCACCTGGAAAATAGTAATTTCCAGTCTGAAAGTTCAGTATTTAAGCATATATCTTTTTTTCCCTCCATGGATGTGTATATGCATCTACATTTGCATAAGGAAAAATGTTTAGTTTAAAATTTTGCTGTCCTTGTACATCATGAAAAACACAGAATTTTATGATTTTACAGAAAAATCCTTCAGTGGACATAATTTCAAGTTGCAGAAGACAAAAATGATTTTGAAATCTACAGAGCACTCAAATGCATGCCACGAGAAGTTGGATATTTTTGTAGTTGAATCTGGTCATTAAAAAGTTTAGTTTGTGGGGAAGTGTAGGTGGAGATTTTAATATTTCTTTCATTACTCAACTAGAAATTTGAAAACAATGTGAAAAGTTTCCTGTGTCCTGAGATTGCCTATGTTAAATTTCAGCCTTTTAATACAAAAATCTTACACAAAGCAAGTAGAACATGGAAGTTCATTTTGTCTGTTTGTAAGCAGACCAAGTATTCTGACCCTGAGCATTTCAAAGTCTGATTTCTGTTTTCTTTGAGCAGTTTTACTTAGATTATTACAGCCTTAAGTCATCAGAGATAGTAGATGTTGTTCTTTCTTTTCACATGGCATTCTTCTGTGTCTTACTCCATACTGCAAACTGACCTCATCAGAGATCACTGTAATTTGATTGGATTGAACAGAGGTGTTGGGAAGGACTTGGAAAGACAAAGGAAGAGCATTCCTTGGCTTCTCCTTTTGTCAGGGTTGTATTTCAGGAAAACTTCTAAGTAAAACCTGTTGTGGTGTAAAGCTTGTGTGAAGGTTTCTTACCCTACATGAAAATGCTGCTGCAGTGTGAAAAATAATACTCTTGCTTTTCAAGAGCATCACTTTGTGTGCAGCTGTGATAAGATTCTGAGCTATTTTTGTGTGCTGTGTAAATTCCTGGTATTTTATTTCTGCCCAGTCAAGGCTTCAGGTAACTTATTTTGAAAATACTGATGATTTAATTGTTTTTCAATTTAACGCTACTCAAATCAACCTGGAGATAAGAAAACTAGGAAGCATTTAATATCCAAAGGATGCATTGCTCCCTTATTCCATTTCACCCACTGTGTTCTGAAATGGTGTGACGCCCTCTGCAACTGCAAATACCCAAAGTTAGAATCTCTTCTTAACTCCTAAGCAGTGGCCACAGTTAGGCAATCTTTTCTGGCAGCTTTAATAAATGGAGTCAGTAGAAGAAGAGGATCATTGTGCTAATCTTTATAAAATAGCAGTTATAACAGTAGTTTCTATTTCTGTGTTTCTAAATCTGAATAAATAACACCTGGTAGATGCTGTTGAAGTAGACAAATTGTCCCTGTTGTTCTTCGGGTAGGCAAAAATACAGGAGGTGAGGATGGAGCTTTTCCCAAGAGTGTGTCCTTCCAGGCCATCACCAGCACCCTCTATCTAGTTGTTGCAGTAGTAGTTTGGAAATGATGAGTTGTTCCTATGACCTCATTTTGGAATAATTTCAGTGTTTCCCTCTGGCACCTGGTGGCTGCTTGCTTTCCTACTGAGGTTTATAAGTGCTGACACTAGAGAAGTTACCTGGAGCTCCCAAGACAAATCTCCATCCATGCCTTGGGATTTCTGTTCCTCTGTTGTTGACTTGTGCATGAGGAACAGAAAGAACTTCTGTTCACTTTCTTTTCCTCCCCTGCTCACTATAATCTTTTGTAAACTGGTCTTTTTTAGGTAGAAAACAGTATTGCCCACTAAGGAGCTGTAAGTGACTTGTACAAAACATTCTTGCCACTTCATCAGTTGAATGTTATTCACATAGCTGTATTTACAATGTTGATTGGTCCCAGCTCCTACCACTTAATAATAACAATTTAATAATAATTCAAAATTATAGTATAAAATATACAAAGAATACACTGTTTATGTAAGGGTTTTAATACATTAACACACCAGCTATAAGATTAAAGCTAGTGTTCATGTGTGGAATGAAAAAATGAGGAATACTGGGAATCTTTCACTGATACCTCATATTGAAATTTGGGTTCAGTAGGTATACAAAGGTCAGTATATGCAGTAGTGAAAAGTATATGTAGTATAGTAGATTGGAGAGAAGGGGGAAATGAATGGGGAAAGACAGAGTTATGAATTCAGATTAAACCACTGTAGGATGAAACTGAATGTGCTTTTGGTGTTTTATTCCAAATCAGATGATACCACAGTTTTTTGTTCTATGGGAACATAAATTTTTGCGTGTGCTGTGGATAAATAACTTCTTGGTCAAGAAAGGAATGTTTGTGGTGAATTATACTTCCCTACAATTGAAAACTATTCAAAACCTAGCTCTGTGTGTGAAACATTTTATATTTTGTTGGGACTGCCATTAAAATAACCTATTAACCAGCTTAAAAAGACCAGTGAATTATGGTTCACACCTGTTACAGTTCTGAAATTAAAAATAATGATAATGATACATCCCAATTGGGCTAGGTGCAAGTTGTAGTTGTCTTTCCTTTTCTTCCCCTTTTCACTGGAAATGCACATTAACCACTTTTGGAAACCATAGGTGCAGTTACACTGTAAAATCCAGATCAGATCCTGCAGCTGCTGTTGGGAGTTAGCACTGCCTCAAGCCTAGCAGAATCCAGGTAAGAAAAGGGAATGGAGGAGGTTAGAATAAGCCCCTTTTCTAAGTGAGGTTCATGATCCTCACTGGGCTTCTCCACTGACTTCCTTCAAATACCCAGTGGTGTCCAGGCAGGCTGCTGGTCCCATAGCCAGCCCAGTACCTTTGTTTCAGGTGCATAGAAAGGCAGAATGCAGTTTTCATGTTACCTTTTTCAGGATCCTACCAGGCTGGGGTTCAGCTATAGCCATGTTCAATCTCCAGAATGGCACCAGCAGTCTCAATCTCTTGGTTTTTCCATAAAGGATGCAGGATTTTTTGTGTTTTCTTTCTAAGGTTAAAGATGACCTTTTTTTCTCACTAGCTTTCTACTTTTCCTAAGCTGGAACAGACTTTTTTTTAACAATCAGGAAGAGATATAAACTCAGAAATTTGCTTTTATATTGTGTAAGTTCCAAAATTTAAAATTAACATGCAAGAGATGTTTGCACCTTTTTTACAGCTTTCCCTAGAGCTTTTCTTCTGCTTAAGAGAAAAGTTAGGTGTTGACAGGGTTTAACCCCAGATGGCAACTAAGCCCCACACAGCCACACACTCCATCCCTCAACAGTGGGATAGCACAGAAAATCAGAAGAGTAAAGGTGAGAAATCTCGTGGTTTGAGATGAAAACACTTTAACAGGTAAAGCAAAAGCTGCTGGTGGAAGCAAAAGAAAACTGGGGATACATTCACCCCTTCCCATTGGCAGGCAGTTGTTCGGCCATCACCAGGAAAACTGGGCTTCATTGTGGGTGATGGTGACTTGGGAAGACAAATGCCATCATTATGACTGTTGTTCCCTCTTTCCCCTTGTTAGCAGGATGCTGTATAATATGGGATATTCCTTTGGTCAGTTGGGGTCATCTATCCCCTCCCAGCTCCTTATGCACCCCTGGCTTCCTCAGTGGTGGGCTGGGGTGAGGAGCAGAAAAAGCCTTGACTGTGCAAGCTCTGCTCATCAATAACTAAAACATCCCCATGTTATCAACACTGTTTCCAGAACAAATCCAAACCACAGACCCGTACCAGCCGCTCTGACTAAAATTAACTTTACCAGAGCCAAACCCAGCAAATACACTCAAATGTGTTTCTACAGCTATTGTTAGAGAAGAAGGGAACTAAATCTTTATGTTGCATTTCTGTCTCTCACTGTTCAGCATTGCTTCTATTCACAGGCATACTGGATAATTACTCTTTGGTGTGCTGAATAAATACGTTTTGTCAAAACAAAGCCTTGAAAGTTAATGAATAGTTACTACATTAGAGGTTTGAAAAATATTTCTAGGAAAAATGGTTGGGAATTTTTCAAAGAAATAATTTTCTGTCAGATCAACTTGTAAAATAATGGAAACTTCTTATGAAAAACTTGTACAAGCAAATGAAAAGTTGTGAAATTGCTGAAATAGTATGTTTTGAAACAATGCCATTTTCCTACTCTGAAACCACTTGTTTAGAAATTCCACTTTGGTTAGGTTTTTTTAAAATTGGTAAAGCAAAATGCTTAAATTGATCCAAGTGGGATTCACTTACAATGTTTTCATTTGTCGTGTTCTTGTCTTGTTGATATTTTCACACTTCTTGCAGCAGTGGAGTTTAGGGAACATGTTTTGAAAGTGGGTGATCAGAAAGCACATTTTAAAAAAGTGTAGGCATTTTGTCTCTTTTTTTTTGAGAATATTGTTTGAAGGCTTTGTCAATTTTGTTTTAGCATATTTTGATATTTAAATTTAGGGTCTTTTTATGCTTTGCCTTAGGAATACATGAGTTATGTAGTGCCACAGTGATCCAAAATCACAGGTTTCTCACATTACCTGGCAGTGGAGGGAGAGAACACCATGGACAGCGTGTCCCATGACAACAGGCAATGCATGAAAATACGGCCTATAGTTATTTAAATTTTGTCATTTTCATATGCTGGTGGCTCTCTGCGTCCTATAATCACATGTCCAGCAGGAAGAAAGCCCCTTAAAGCAACCTCCAGACCTCCTTCTGATAGTTCCTGAATGCTTTGCTCTGGGGATGAGGGTGGAGCCAGGCTGGAGGAGCAGCCTCGAAGCCTGATTTGACACCCTTCTGCACAAAGAGGTCCTACTCAAGTGAAGAGCCTGGAAGGGATAAATGCAACTGCTAAGTTGCTGACAGTACTGAGAAAATACAAATAGCAACCCTTATTGCCTGTGGTTTAGAAGGGTAAGCAGCAGAGACTGATGATTAAACGGCGACACCAAAGCTTTGATCTGCTTTTGTGACACTGATGCTCCAGTGAAGATCAGGGCGTGTACCCTGATCTCAGGTGCTCTGCCGGCACAGAAGTCCCTCTCCTAATGTCTCAGTGCAGTACCCTGAAGACTTAATTAGAGACGGAACGTGTGGCAGGAAAAAGAGGAGAAGACAGCAAATGTGACAATACAGAACAGTATCAACAGGAAACCGCATGTTTTAAAGACCAAAGTTATCTTGTTATCTTGGCTGTGATGTTGTATCTCCTGCTGGGTTGCAATGGGTGACAGCTCAGGAAAATCCAAATGTTTAGTGGTGTCTGTCCCTTCGAGTCTGTGCTGAATCACATCAGAGGCTGTAACACCACCAGCATGGTGGTAGGTGAACAATGTGTTATTGTTAATAGTCTTTTGGATAAGACACAAACCCAGAATCTTAACCACAGAATATTAAATCACCTCTTTTGGCATGAATAGATAGGCTTACTGAGAGCCCTAATCCAGTTCTAATTTACGTTATTATCTTTTGTGTCTCTAAACACTTCCTGTAGTTTTGATTAGATTTGGTCCTGTTCTCTTCTTTTCCTTGGAATATAAATGATGAGAACAAACTATGCTGTACTGATGTTTGAATAGGTTCTTATTTTCAGGACTGGTTTTTTGCACTGGGAAGTGAAAAAAAAGGAATCAAATATACCATGCACGCAGTTTCTCAGTATTTGATCAGGGTTATTATATCAAATCCAGTGTAATTACTGATTATGCCATTACAATTAAGTAGTATTTCACATGCATGAGATATAAAATACAGACTATCATCTGTACAGGGTGATTGAGATTAAGATGCTCTGGCAGAGACTTTGTTTTAAGACACTTCTCACTAGCCCACATAATATTTGAAATCTTGCACATCTGAAGATAACCAAAGCGCTGAAAGAAGTGAGAGGTTCTCTGTGCCTGTTTTAAAATTACCCAATTAAATGCCACCAAAAAACAATCAAACAAACAAACTTCCGACAGACAAACAAAAAGGAGGGAATGTGGCAAATTTAAGATTTTTTATTAATGTATTGTGTGCTATATTCCAAGTTCTGATCCTGCTAAAAATGATTCCTTGAAATTACAACAAAATTTGCGTGTGGTGCTTATAAAATTGCTTCAGTGTTTGATCCTTGACTGATGTTCAGTTTAGATGGTTTAAAAGAGAAGCATGGAATTTGCATGAATGACTGAATGAAATCAAGATGAAGGAATGTAACTGATGCTGCCCAGATATTTTCTCTGCCCTGCTATACAGCGTGAAATAAATCTCATTGAAATCAATGGAAAGGTATTAATTTGAGTGAGTTTTAGATACTGGCCCAAACCTACTGCTTATGTAAAAGTAATTTATAGAGCTTTGCTTGACCTGTGACTGAAAATGGGATTTCTCGTTTTGCAAAGTTCTAATAAAAGCTTAGAATGGCAAATAAACTTTATTTTTCATTTTCAAATTGGAATAACTGCTGCCATCTGTACCTCTCTTTCAGCAGGGCTTGTTGTGTCCATAATTTCTTATGTAAGAAATCCCAGTGTATCTGGGGAAAGTGCTTCTTCAATAATACTTGTACATCATCCATGGGATAATACTAGTGTTACCACAGACTGGCACTTCCCCCCAGATCCCTAACTTAAAGAGATATGGGGAACAGCAAGGTGTAAGAAAGAAAGTGAAAAAGAGGTGATACCAGAGAACACTTCCTCCTCATCTTTGTCTCCCTCACCTTCCACATTTTCTTCCTGCTGTTGTGTCATCTCATAAGGATCTGCAGTTGATTCACCTCTCATCCACATTCCATTCGGATGATCCATTCCCTCCTGAAGGAAGTGTGATGGTGGTCAACCAGCACAGGGTCAGACACGAGGGTCTTTTTTGGACATGGATTACAACTGCACCCTAAATTATTTAGGTTTATTGCTTTCTTCTCCTAGGCCCAAGAGTTTCCCAAAAAACAGAGACAGTAGGATGGCCACATTCTTCTCTGGATTCTCAAGAGAGGTTTTACCAAAGTCTGTTGCCTCTCCCCTGCAGTCCTGCAGCCAGTACCCACCCTGCTCAGGGCTTCAGCAAGTTGAATCCTTCATAGACAGGGCTGTGGACTGCCCATCAATTTGGGGACAACTTTGGCAGGCCAAAGCCACGATCATGAGGGGACAACCATGCTTTTCTTGTGCTGGTGCAGCACTGGGAGGGTGGGGGTTAAATGACAGGGTGCACCTGGAGCAGGGTGAAGTGTTCAGCTGCAGTCCTGTCCTACCAATACTGGCTCTTCCAGTCTTCCCTTAGCCATGGTGGGCTAAGTGGTGAATTGAGGCAATAGTCCTGAGGCTGCTTCTCTGGGGTTCTGGCCCCAGCCACTGATAGCTGGTTCCCCAGCTTGCCTCCCTTCTGCAATGGGAAATAGCTCTGCTTTTTCCTGCTCTGTCACATTAGAGCTCACCAGAGTAAATTCAGCAACTGCTGCAAAAGATTTAAAAAAAAACACAAACTAAATTAAGAACTGAAGGGAAAAAAAAAAAAACAAACAGGAAAAATATAAAAATTTTGCATGTAAAATATTTCTTTTAAGAATCTGAAAATCAGACTTTAACTCACGTGAATTTACATTTTTGCACTTCATGACATCATTTGCACAGAAAACACAGGATCTCAAGAGCTTGCAAAATTAGTATAAATAAAATGGAAGTATTTTTTTTCTCCTCTTACAGTTTTTCAAATAATGCATTTTTTTTTATTATAAATAGCTAAATCAACAAACTTTACTGACCAGGGATGTTAAGCACACTTTCATTGTTGACTTTCAGAACTATTTGAACTCTTGAGTGCTAAAAATTAAAATTCCCTCTGGGAAATCTTGTAGCCAGTTCAGTGGACTGGGTTGAAGTCCCCAATAAGAAGTAGTTAATAGGTAGACTGTGGTGACTCCAGCAAAACAAGATAATCAATTCCAGCTGCTTTTCTGATTAATCACCCTTCTTATTGGAAGTCAGAGACACCATGAATTTGCACAGTAAGCATATCTTTTGAGAAGGAGGATGACAGTTTGTTACCTTAGTTGCAGCCTTTTAGTCTAATTCCTCTTTTTTACCTCTCAGAGAAAACCTGGGACCAGCCACCCCCCTGCTCAGTAGCTGATCTCTGCTCCCCAGGCACCCTGTGCTCCAGTGGCAAGGACAACAAATAGCCTGATTTTTCTTTTTTTTTTTAATTTTTTTTTTTTTTTTTTTTTTTTTTTTTTTTTGGTTTACCAGTGTTGCTTGTTCTTTTCAGAAACTGAATAGTTAAAAGGGATGAATAGAACATTCTGTTTGGGACTTCAGTTTTCCAAAATAAAATATGTAAGTGAGGGAAAGGTTTCATTCAGTTTTGGCATCGCTTTGTTAAGCCAGTTTAAGCCAAGAAAGATTGTTATTCCACAGTGTTTGCTGATAGTAGAAAGTTTACATATCAAACTGCTTTTTTTTTTTCTAGGGGAAAGAAAAAATCTGCATGAATTTAAGGGACTGCTCTCTTATTTGCTTTGCAGAAGAGATTGTTCTGTTAACAACTCATCAAGAAAGAAAAAAAAAAAAAAGATAAACAGGATTAACTGTTTACTTTAAGTGAGCTGAAGTCGGGTTGTTTTTCCGAAGAAGAACACAATGTACTGTTGTATCTGGTTTCCAGAGTGGTGTTTATCATAATTCCTCCTGCAGTGGTTGGTAGAGTGCTGGGAAGGCTCTCCGCCCACTCACAGCTCGCTCCCTTTCCCTCTCCCATTGAGGCCTCCGGCCAGGACTGCGAGATGGAGAGGGCTGTCCTGTGTGATCTTTACTGCCTGACACGAGCTGACATTGACCGAGAATAAAATAACAGGGGCCGTTTCCTAGAACTCTCAGTGGACTGCTGAGAACTGCTACCATAACTGCTGTAAACACACGGCGCACACACAAACACGCTCCCTCTCCCTCATTTAGAAACACACCTAGGACAGGCAGCCACTAACACGAGCTGCAGGAAAACAGCACGAGTGGAAAACACGGCCGGCAGGCCCTGCAAGAAGGCAGAACATTGCCTTCCTGCTGGGGAGGGAGCCCTGGCAAGCCTGCACTTCTGCTTTTCTTCTTGGCTCTTTGCTCTGTCCTTGATTTTTGATGAATGTTATACTTTTCTGCTAGTTCAGTGGGATGATGTGGCACTGACACAGCAGAGTGTCTTATTCAATACAGCCACAGCTGTGTAAGAAATCCTGCGGGATTGCTAAATTTCTTTTACCTTTCACGTGCCATAGGAAATGCACAGGCAGTGCTATACTACCAAGAATGCAATTTAGGATCAGCTGTGCCTGCTGAAATGGGCAGGGGGGTTTTTTTAATACTCACTGCATGTTGATTTTTTGTTTTTAAAATAAAATCTTCCAGGATCCCATTCATGATTCTCTGTGGTTCGGAAGTAAATCTGGTGAATCGACAAACAATACAGTCTTTAAAGATAAGGGACCCCAGCACTGCTGCTACTGTGATCTTGCTTCATTCCAGATGCTGTAAAGCCCTCACTGTGGGCTCTGCAGGGCAAGTTGAGAGTTCTCTGAGTCTTGTAGTGTGAAAGAAATGAGTTGATACTGCAGGGAAGCCTTTCCTCTCTAGATACACACATAAATATACACAGCCTCCTCCCCTAACTCAAATGGCATCTAGCACACATAACAGGCTTTGTGGACCAGCCCTCCCAGATACAATCGTGTTATTCAGCTATTGCTCTCAGATCACTCTTTGAAGACAGGACTTTTATTCTGATTTTTACGTATAAGGAACTGAGGCGTGGAGGAAACACAGCGCAGCAAAGATGATGTGAAACGCTGCCAGAACCAGCAACTGAACGCTGATTTTCTTGGAAAGGAGGGTACTGAGCACCTTGCAAGAAAAGATCTTTTTGGCAGCACCCCACCAACTGTTGGAATTCTTGGATGCCAAAACAATAATTACAAAGTCTTGAGATTAAAAAAATAAACAAAGAACCCCTCCTCAGATTCATAGATAAGTACTTGAAATGACTGGGTGGTAATTACTTGTTATATTTGGAACATAATCTTTCTATTGGACATCATCCATAAGAAAGACTTGCAGTTTTCAACTGAGCCTGTGAGTTTCTTAAATATACATTTTTACTCTTGATTAGTAAATTGTGACATGCAGGAAAATAATATTTTTTCTGAATTGTATACTGAAATAACCAAGGGGTTGTGATGGGATTCCATGCTGAAGTAATGGTACGCTGAAGAACCTGAGGAGGGTGTGCATCAGTATTTTTCTTACCATCTACAATTAACAGCACAGTGAGTGAAACATGCTGGGGTGATCTGATGTGCTTGTTTTTTTGTCACCACTCAGAATTGGTTTTATTTGCATAACAAGCCGTATGGAATGGATCTTAGCAGAAGAACCATAAATTATGTCCCTTGGGGGGTTGAGATGCTGGGGGATCTGGAGGGAGGAAGACCTTACTGCTCCATTGTGGCCTAGCCTTTATACAAACTTTTAGGCAATACCTAGGAAGTTGTTTTTCCTTAACTCTCTGTGTCTTCCAAACCAGCTATCACTATAAAAATTGACTTACATTGCATCATTACTTTGGATCTAAACTATGAATGTAGAACAACTTCAGTATTCATTTTTGAATCTGACATAAACAAAACTATCCATGATACTGAAAATATTTTTCAAATGCGACTCTGTAACTGTTTGAAATTACAGCTTAGGCTCTATATCGTGTTTGAGTGAATGTCAGGAATGTCTTTTTATGGTTTTGAATGTTTTGTTTACTTGAGAGAAATTCCATGTACGAATAAAACGCACACATCAGCAGTTCCATTCAAAAGTGCACTTAGAGCCAGTGTCAGATGGAGAGTTTAAAAAGTTCACATGGTGTCACGTGAAAACTTCATATAAGAAATGGTTTTTGCAGGAAAAAATCGTCACATGTGAAGCTTGTGGTTGTCATGGCAAGAACAAAAAGCTGGCTTTTGTGCTACCCCAATTCCTGACAGGTTGCATGTAGCTCCCACCAGGCAGGTGGTGTTCCATGTTCTGAGTGGGAACATTTGCAGTGCAGTGCAGCCCTGTTCTCTACCAGCACACTGTGCATTGGAAAGGTAGCTCTGCTGACACCCTTGGCTCATGCAGGTCTCTTCCTACGCACAAGAGCTGTTTCCCACAGAAGTGCTGCTTCTTCAGGCCACAGGCAGAAAATAGTAGGTGGAAGGATTAACATGAATGAAGAAATGGAAAAAGGAATCAGCAGGCAGGGGATCAGGAAAGAGCTTGTGGAAGTGGTATTTGATTTTCCAGTTTGTGTTGAACTATGTGATGATTCAAGGAAGAGAATAAAAATAAGCAACAGCTATCTTATAACTTACACTCTCACTCCATTTTTTAACATATATATAAAAATTGTCATGAAAGCAAGGAAATTCGAAAATGGGGGGGACTTGGTATAGTTACTGTAGCAAGTATCAAGTATTTGCAAGTGTGTTACAGAAATCCTCTGTCAAAAAGTGTCTGCAAAAATAAAAGTTTCCTTTCCTGATACCAGAGAGGCTTCTGCAACATATTTTCAATTTGAGATGCTCAGATAAGACTAGGTCATTTCCCTGGTGATACTCCAATCACATGTGCAGTTTCTACCAATACTTCTGCCCGGTCCAGCACTCCAGAACTGCCTTTTTCTTTCTTTCTTTCCTTCTGGGCCCTTCCACAGTTGCCAAATAAAAACATACATGATCACAAACTATACTTTTCAGTAGTTTTAAACCTCCAGTTTTCAAAGCAAATTATCACTGTTTTGTTCATGTCAGTGCTTCAAACCAGAGTATCAGGCTGGGTCCTAAAAATGTCTGTACTTGGATCAGGATTATTCTTCCAGCTTAACATTCCCCTTTCAAACTGGAAATGATGGGGCTTGTGTTTTCCTCTGTACCTTTGTACCTCTGCAGCCTATGTAGAGAAGAAGGTAGTTGCCATCATCATTCATTTGTATTTGTAGCATTCAGTCTGTAGTTGTGTTCTGTAGAGCTTCACTCACTTTTTATTGACAGCAAATGGTATGGATTTTAAGCAGAAAACTCTAAATCTTGTGTCTCCCTGTAGAAGGCTACAGTGGGTACATTCTTTTCAAAAGGGAGCATGAAGGAACTTAAAATATGCTTTTAACAGAGAAATACTATTGTTAAATAGGATTATAGTATGTAATATATAAATAACATTGTTAAGTTAAATTAAATAAAGTAATATAATATAGATATATAATAGTGTTAAATAGAGAAATGTTAGTGCTGAAAGGGGGAAGATGGACAGTTGTCCCTGTGCTCTGAGTTTGATTTTTCAATTACTACATGGGTATGGTGAATGCAAGGAGTTCGTAAGGTAGGGATAAATTAAACCCAGCTAGGGTGGTGTCCTGCAGGTTACAATTTGAATGTGAGCCATATTAGCAGGAGTTAATCAGCTCCACCTTGAGACTTGACCAGACAAGTTGCTGGATTGGAGTTGTGTAGGTAGTGTTGTGCCTCTGGTGATGCAGGGAGAGGGGTTTTGTTTGTGTGTGTTTATGTACGTGTGCTTTATGCCTCTGCTAGGACCGCACCTCACAGAGATAAGAAGTCCTTCTGACAAACAAAACAGCAGCAGCTGTCTCATGGATGGTGAAGATAAAGAATGAGCAAATATCAGAGCTAATACAAGTCAATTAGTTTTCAGGCATTTTCCCATTCCCCCCTTTCACTCCCAAGAAAGAGCATCTAAGGAGGTCTGTGCAAAGTGCTGCAAAGGTGGTGGTGTTGCCACGTTGCCTGGCTGTCCTGCTCCTCGTGCTGTACTGCTCAGCTTAGCTGTCATGGAGCAGAGCTGCCCTGGGCCACACAATTGTCCTCCTATACCCAAGGCTAAAACAATTACTTGTTGGTTAAGATCTGCTCATGACAAATTTCTGCTGTTTGTTTTCCCGAGACTGAGTAAAGGCAGTGTCTGTGTACTCAGTCTGCTCTGGCTTCCCTGCGCTCCCATCTCCTCTCCAGGCACATCTTCCTCTTCTTATTCTTTTCCCCTAGCTGCTGAAGAGGCTGGAGGTGACCAAAAATGGAGAAGGTTTTCATCGCCCTTACCTCTCCAGAAAGTCAGATGCTTGGTAAAAGGCAGCAGTATGGAAAGAGATTATTTTTCATGCATAAAAACATATTAGTAAAAGAAGGGCTTACCCTTTACCCATGAAGAGTGACTAACTGGGAGAAGGGCATGGCATTAATCCTGTAATCCTCTCCAGATTTCTACTGGGAGACATTTTGTCCTAAAGATCAGCACAGTCATAGAAATAATGCAGAGCAATCAGTCTCATCTTCTTCCAGCCCCCATCCTTGCTTCTGGCTATTAGCAAATTAACAAAATCTTCCCAAGCTTTTGCATGAGACTTACTGTGTCATTACATAAAAAAAAAAAACAACAAAACCTAAACTCTGCCTCACTTCTTATCATTCCCTATCTTCTCCCCCTTTACTATTACCAATGTGTCATGCTTCACCTTTTCCTTAGTCTGCATCTCATACATTTGCTCCTCTACTGGCTTTACTGCTACCCCTCTCTCCAGGAGTGAGTTCTCTGCTATTTTGCATTACATATTTCAGTTTCCAAACCCATATTTTAAGTTGAGGGTCTTACACAGGGCCGCATCCTGTTGTCCCAAAAATAAATTTATTTGCCTGTTAAAATAAGACAGGCAACATCTCCAATTTAATCAGTGGTGCACAAGCACCACTGATTAAATTGGAGATGTTGCCTGTCTTATTCTAACATTTTAGTACTATACATGCTGACAAGGCATTGGTAAAGGTATGTTTAACCTTATTAACTGATACAAATCAAAATTTTATGAAAAAGAGGTATTTCCTATAGATGCACACAAAACATAAATGCTGAATTCCTGCGGGGCAGATACTCATTTTGGCTTTGCAGCTTGTGTCATAATTTTGATGTGGGTTTTCATCGTGGTAGTGAGGTTCAAAGCAGGGGAAAAAAGTAATGGGACAAGCTGTTGGCTTTAATCACAGTTAGACTGCCTGCTAAAAATTAATTTGTGAGAACATTTGCTGTAATATGAGAGCAACTCTGCAACATGGGAAAATAACCCAAATGCACTGTTCTTGGAATAAAGTGAAATCAAGGGAAAAAAGAGTACTGGTAAGGAATTTAAGGTCCTGAATCAGTAGGCTCTGAATGCAGCTGAACTACTGTCAGTGATGCTGACAGCATGTACAAAATCCATAAGAACAGAACCAGTTCCAAAGAACAGGAGGCTAGTTCTCCAAGTGCATTGCTAAATCTGTTGTGGGATACAGCTGATTTCATGATAGTCATTC
Organism: Haemorhous mexicanus; assembly: GCF_027477595.1. Lineage (NCBI taxonomy): Eukaryota > Metazoa > Chordata > Aves > Passeriformes > Fringillidae > Haemorhous > Haemorhous mexicanus. The sequence continues at coordinate 116,418,159 of NC_082341.1, forward strand.
AGTGGGAAAATCAGCTGTCCCTCAAACACCTATAGCATTTCAAGGTTTTGCCATCGTCCATTGATACTGTTTTAAAGGCATGGGGAAGCAGGGAGAATGTGTTTGTGAACTTCTAATCATGGTGTTGATCTGGGATATTTCTCTCTCAGTCTGCAGTTGGGCATCTGAAGGGTTATTAATGAAATTCTGACTTCCAAGTGAGTGAATACACGCATTTAATTTCAAATGCATGTTGCAGAGAAACCGTGACTACCTTCTGGACTTCTGTTAAGAGCAAGTGTAGTAAATGGAATGTCTGTCCGTGCTTGTGTACAAACCTGACAGAGCAAAGGCACTTCCAATCTGCTGTTCTGTGTTCCTTCATGATGCCAGTGATCATGAATGTATTCCCAGTGTGAATGGGAACATTACTGATAGAAGCCTCCAATGGCACAGTTCTTCTCTGCATTGAGCATGGTCATAAGATGACCATTCTCCTGTCATGTGACCTGAGATTCCTGTATGGGCTGCATACCTTGGACAGCTGGAGTGGGAGCCTCAAGGAAAACACATCCTTTCCTAGAAGCAGTACTCCATGCAAGTAGGAGTTTACTTTTAAAGAGTTGATTTTCAAGAAACTCAGATGATGCTGCTGATGATGATTTGGCTACAGTATTTTTTGGTCAGATGAGTTTCCTGTCCTGGCCATTTACGTGCCACCACAAAGGAATGGAAATCTGTGGCCAGGGATGCAGGGAGTTGAGATTCCCTTGTCTGACAGAAACCATCTCTTTGCTTGACTTAAAAGGACTTGGAAAATGCTCTTTTACTGACTGATGTCTTCAGCACCAACCAAGCTAGTTTTATTTGGGCAATTAACATGTCCCAGAGGACTTAATATGACCCTGGTGCCAGCTAGTCTGAGACTTACTTGTGTTCAGTTATGTCTCACTAAAGATATGAGAAATTCCAATGATCAGTTAAGAGACTGCTGAACTGATCTGATCTGAGACACTAACTCAGTTGGCCCTTCTTGCTCTGAGATACAGAGGCCTAATTTTTCACAATTAACAGTCAACATTTTGTTAACATAGGCAAAACTGTTTGGTTTGTTTTTCCGGTTCCCCTCAATCTGATTTTCAGAAATGTTCAGAGAATATGAACTCTGGTTTTCCAAACATAACAATATCACGGGGAGTTTCAGTCAAATCAGTTAAAACTCAGGGGAGTTCTTAGCTGTATTCAAGTCCTAACATGGAAAGCAGCAGGCAAACATAGTTCTTCTCATTTGTTTTGTGCTTTTTTATGATGATGACTGGGTTTGTATGGGACCTTTGTAGCTGGAGGTATGGGGAAAATACGGGAATCTGTGTTTGTCCCCAGTCCTGTCCCTCCCTGCTCCTTACAACCATTTGAAAAAATGAGGACTCTTAGCTGGTGCTTGCATAATTGCTGATGTCAGAAAGCCTTTGGGGCTGTATCTTGTATCAAATGCAGCCTTCTTGAGTGTCTAAGCCAAAGTTAGGCACTTCATAATGAGCAAGGAAAGTGCAATCAGTGCTCTTCCATGTGCCTGCTTTTCCATGTGAAAAAAATACATGGATTTCTTCAGTGTAGGAGCTCATTTCGTTTGAAATGTATTTTATAAAGATACAATGACTGTTGTTGAATGCTTTCAGGGTGTATGTACGTTACAGGATGTGTTCCAAAAGCAGTTGGAGTTGGCTTGCTGGGAACAATGGTGCTGCTCTGGGGAGGGTAGTTTTGGAGTGTACCTTCAAAATGAACTGAATTCTGCTGCCTGGTGCACCCCTGAGTTTTATTTGGAAACAAAGATGTGTGTGCTACCCTCAAAAGTAATTTTTGTTTCCCTTTGAAAAGTTTCCATGCTTAACTGTCTCTTTCTGAGGCAATTAAAACCAATCTTGTAGACTGGGGCCTCCTTCCTCCAGCCCTGCATGATTCATGCTATCGTGGCTGCTCATCTCAGGTGCAGAATCTTGTGAAATGTACTTTTGACTATCTAAATATATGACATCCACTGATTTTGCCTTATCTGTTATGACAGAACTATCTTCTCAAAATGCCATCAAGTTGGTTAAGCAATACTTCCCAGCCCTACAGCCCCTACTTCCAGAGATTTTAATCAAATTGTTTGTTTAGCAGGTTCTTTAATTACCTTCTTAAAATAGTTCCTCTGGGCTTCATACCCAACTCTGAATACACCAATCTCCAGTTTTATGTTGTTTTCTTTAGTTTTGTTCTTTAAAGAAAAATTGATGTTTCACTCTTTTTTGCATCCCGAGGACTCTTTTTTAAAAAAGAGTGTGGGAAAATGTAATGCTTGCTTTGCCAGTCTCAGTGATTATTACTTGTGAAATATGTTGCTTTGCTTACTTCTAAGCAGCATTTTTGTATTTAAACACACACATATTTATGTTTCTGGTTTTTTTCTGTCTTTATTGTAGAATTCACCTCAAGTAAGACAAGATCTCAACTTTCTTCATTTTTAAGTACACAAACCACATGGTGCATAGCAGTTAATTAATCTAATCCCCAGTGCAAGCCTTGTACTCTCTGTTTCAGTCATGCTTCTCTGCTTCATGGCCCTGTTATGTCCTGAAAATGTACATGAGAATACCTTTAAGGATGTTGGGTTTCTTTATTGATACATTGATAGGAATTCTGCAGATGCTGCAGAGGATAAGCCCTGTCCTGAAGCCTGTAATACCGTTTTCAGAACTTTGCTCACTGGTTTGTTATGAGCAGATGCCAGTGAGTAATGGAGGAATGTTTTGCAGGTTATGCCTCCTTGTCCAGGATGCCTATGGCATGTTCAGTGAAGTGCAGCTGCAGTCCCTGAGTTCCGCAGATGACATCGAGCAGTACTGTAGGAGATGGGAAGGAAAATCTTGCTGTTTAGCTGGAATGAAGATTTTGCAGAGAACTACAAGAGGAAGGTGAGAACAATTAATGGAAGAACATGATGCTGGCTGTGGCAGGCAAAGATGGTCTGACTTTTTATTTATTTCTGTGACCAGCATTCTTTGGAGCAACTGAACCTGGCTTTGTTCAATCGAATGTCCTCATTGCCACTTTTAGGGCATCCAGATGTGCTTGAGCCACCCGTTCTCCAAAACGAGCATAAATAAGCTAATGCACAAATACACACTTAGCAGAGTAAGGAATTTCTGTGTGCAATATTCCATAAAATATGAGTGTTTTCTTCCTCTTCAGTAGATTCAGAGACTTATAAACATTAGTTCATCTCCCTTTCATTGCAGAACTTTTTACTGCACCAAGTTTTTCTACAGTGCTGCCCAGTATGGCTTGAACTTTCAAGCACAGACTTTCCTTTAGTATATTAGAGATTAATTCTGTTAAATCTATATGGTTTTAGAACTACAGTTTAAGTTTCTTTAAAAAAAAAATCTTGCAAATCTTAAAGCCATTCTTATTTTGGAATAAGAATGTCAATAGCTTTATAGAAAAATTCCCCCAGGTAAGTAACAAATTGACTTATGGTACGTCTCAGATTTTGCTTATTCTGTGATTCCTCTTACGCTCTTCAAATAAAATATCTTTAGTCAAGAGAAAAAATTAAATAGATCAATTATCTTACAGAGTATCTTTCTAAGGAGAGTGATACAATGTTCTCATGGGGACCTATATAAATATAATTAGATTGGTTCAGTTCTCAACATAATTTATTCCTACAAGCATCCGATCTAGATAAGCCTTTGCTATTAGAATGGCTATGGTATTTCTGCTGACACTTTTTTTCCTGTTGAAAAATGCTGTTTCATCAAAACCAGAATGTTTCATGGAAACATTATCTATTTTGGAGACAGCTTTGTTGGGAAGATTTTTTTCAGGTCCAGAGGGAGTGAATATTCTTTCTCTTATTCTCATTTCATGAAAACTTTGAGAAAGTCTCATTTTTGTTTCATATTGGAACAAAAACAAATTTCAAAGCTTTGAAATGTTTAGCAAAATGGAATTGTTGTTTTCCAGCCAGCCCTATTCAGTATGCTTTTCTTTTTATGTACTTGCAGTGTTAATTTTCAGAGCCTTTGGATTTCAAGCCTACTTGCGTTTTTATGGATCTTTAATAACAAACACGTCTTCTTATTTAATTATTTTGTTGGCTTTTTTTTTCAAGTTACATTTTTTCCAAACAAATTAAATAATGGCTTTGGAATTCTGGATACAAATGAAGTTTTACAACTGGCTGCTGGTGCTTCCAGTACTCTGCCTAACTAATAAGAGACAGACTTTTTCTAATGTAAATTCTGTTTCAAAGCAGCAGTAACTTACTTCTGGCTATTCTGAGGATGTTCAGAAGACACACTGCTGAAAATGCTGGTGGCTCAGCTGGAGCTGTGCTGGTGGTAACCCTGCTAGGGAACATTAAAAGAAAATGGGTATGGTGTAGCTTCAGGGACAGTGCAGCGGTTAAAACGTGATTTCATTGTACAAGATGGGTGGGTGGGAGAATTGTTCAGGGATTTATTTTTTTCTTAATTGTTTAAGCCTAAGTTCTGCTTTGTAACTTTTTATTACTTTTAAGTGTTTGGGACACATTCTAGGTGTGATGGAAACCACAGTAAAGCCATAGCTGAAATGAATACGAGGCAGTACTTACTCTCAGAGAGCATAATTAAGCTGTAGAACTCATTGCCACTGGATAAATGGATTTCCAGAGCCACTGGTGTATCCAAGCACATGATGTGTTATGCCTGTGAGTGCCCAACCTTGGCTTGCAGCGCATGAGTGAGTAAGAACTATGTGGTCTGCCCTGCAAGAAAGACTGCTGCCTTTTTTTTTTTTTTTTTTTTTTTTTGAGAATGCCAATTACTTTTTGGAAGGAGATGGCTTTGAAACTGTTTGTTTCCTGGAGTCTGACAGTGGCTTTTTTTTATTTTTTTAAGTAGATAAAAGGGAAGAAAATGTAGGAAATCCAAGGGAAAAGTAATGACTTTTTTTTGTGTGTGCCTTTGAAGCACATGATCTGGAGAAAGCCAGGAAAAGCTAATAAGATCCCATATGTTCATGTTGTCCCACAGTCATATGGATTGTAATCAGAGACAGAGTGTTTCCTTGGTCCCTCTGTGAGACAGAGGGCATTTGCTAATAGATACAAGAGCTTCTCAAGAGTTTTGCATCAATAGACCACTGTTGCTGTTCAAAAAATTTTCCAGGCGTCATCCATCCTCAAATATTTAATTTGAAGTACTATTTGACATCATTCCAGTAAATGCAATTTTAAAACCTCTGTTGTAAGCTGAAGTTTCATTTCAAGGGCTAAATACCTATAAGCCTGCGATAAGGGGTTTTTTACACCCAGGGGAAGCCCAGCTGAACAAATTACTTGATCTTTGGAATGGACCTGTACTGTTAAGGAGTGCTAAAGAAGCTAAACACATTTCTTCTTTGATAAGAAAACACTTGTGTTCCAAGAGAAAAGTGGGATAAGAACTTACACAACCATGTCCTGTCTTGACAGAGATCAGCTCTGTGAAAAATTGGAATGATGATGTAACCTTACATTGAGAGAAACACTTAATGTTGAATATTGGTTTTCAATATGCTTTGACAAGTAGAAGGGTCTTGTAGAGGTCCTTTGAAGGTCTTTTACTGACTTGGGTGCTTTTCAGAGCCAGACCCTTACCCCACATAAAGCATACTCCCCTAAACCATTCCTGCAAGAAATCCTTCCCTTCACAGTGCAGTAAAGGAAGTGGTGTTTCCCTTTGCAGCCAGTTTCTGGCAATCCTGTAAGACACAGGGACATGGCTGAGTCATGGCAGAGTTGCTTGTTCAGTGCCTGGTTTCCAGCAGCTCTTCTACTCTGTTTGTGAGGCTGCTGGGTAAAGTAGGAAGCAGTAGTGTGGCAACTGACTGAACTCGTGTGGTTCAGTATCTGTTTCCTGACAGCTTTTCTCTTCACCCTCTCATCCATACTTGTCACCTAGCCTTTCCTACAACTATTCCTTGGACTACATGCTTAGAATCAGCAAAAAAAGAAGAAAAAGAGTACAGTGGTTTAGAGGGAGAAGACTGAAAAATATTCATTGAAAGGCTGCTGGTGGTGTTGTTTCCTTAGAGGCTCTTGTTCTCACCCTCCCACTGCCTCATGTGTCAGTCTTAAATTCAGTCCCTTGAGGAAGAGGAAGTGAGATTTTGGGGGTGTGCTGCTAGAGGCAGGAATGCTGGTTAAGAATCCATATGCAGCACATGCAATCCCCCTGGCTTTTAATAGGTCCCAGGCATGTTTCAGGTATGTCAGGTATAACCAGGAACTAAATGAATGCAACTCGATGCAGGGGCTGAGCACTCACTAAAATGCTTCAGGAGTAAATAACCTATAAATTGTCATAGTTCCTGCTTCCTACTGGAAATTAATTTCAATGATCTGAGGTAATCTTTGGGGTTAGAGACCTGTCTTTATCAACAAAAAAACAACAACAACAACAACAACAACAAAAAAACAACACAGATTTTTTTTTTTTTTAGCCCTACCTGGAGTTCCACACAGAATAATAATTTGGATTTTGACAATTTGAGTCTTTTCACCTGATTTTCCTACCACTGAGTTGTTTTACTGCTGAGTATAGCAGAGGTACCTGCTTCTTCTCTTTATGCTTTCTTATGTGTTAGAAATATGAAGAGCTTCTCTGCAGCAGAACAGAAAGATAACAGCAATTTAAAAATGGAGGGGGGAGGAAGAGCACAGGGTGTCAGTACAAATTTTGTCCCTAAATTGAAGAATGGTTAATTATCTTCAAAAGAGGAGGCAACTGCTGCATGTAGAATGCTAAAATCTACACTGGTGTTGGATAAGCTAAAACACTTTGAAGGATACATCAACTCATAAGCTTTGACTTTTGAGCCAACATTTAATTCAAGGCAGGCTGTATTATCTGTTGCATTTTCCTCTGCAGTAAACAGGCTCTGAATATTGAGCTCATCAACCAGTGTTATGTTTTTCTGAGAAATTTCTGCATTTTCAAATAAAGCTGGCTTCTGTTGTTTGTCATTTTAAACTTTCAAATGTTAGGCACTGAAATGTGAAATCTCCCTGTATGTCTGTAGTGGTCACTACTGTGCTTGAGGGTTTTCATTCTTTTCTATTTTTTTCCCCTTTTTATTTGAATCACATCCTTCTCTGACCTCAATTTCTCTCATTTTCTCCCCTTTACTCTTCACTTTATACTTTCTCTTTATTTTGTTTTGCCCTCAAAAGAGAGGACCACTGCTAACTGCTGCAGAAGTGTTTCAACTTACATTTCATTGACAGGAAATGTAATAGTAAGAACTCTCCCCAGAGCAAGGAGGTCATAACTTCCTTCCTTTGGTTTTCCCTCCTCCAAAAAGACTGCCATCTACAAGATCCACCCACGTCTCTGGGTTCTGAGGTCCTGAAACATTTCAGTAATTTCTGTGGTTAAAAGTTGAGTTTCATTTAAAGCATAATTTCAGTAATCACATTGAAGTTTGGACTATATGCATTATTTTATATTCATTTCTATGGCTACTTTTGTATCAGAAATGAAGTTTTTTATTTCCTGAATTTTCTGTTCTTTAATAAACATGGACTGCTGCTTGTATCTTAGTGCTTGTGTCATTAATCTATTCAGTAATCAGCACTGGAGAATAATATAGGCATATCTGTATTGAATCAAAAGTGCTTTTATGCTATAATTTCAGTGATTTCATGTAGTAAGTGTAATTTCTAATATACTATAGGAAATTGAATTACTAAAGTATGTAAATCATTCAACTACATGATTCCATATATCTAAACAAAATCTGGGGGGAAAAAGAGGTCAGCAGCCTTTCCTCCCTGTTTGTACTTTGACAAAGATGCTGGTTTAGTAGGCTCAGACTTTTACTTTGTGATTTTGTTGCTTTTATTACTCAAGACTGAGAAAATGTGGTGTTGCATAGTTTGTGCACTGTGAGTCTTAGTAGGTCAGTTAAAGGGAGGGAGGGAGCCTACAGTGTCAGCTTTATATTTGGATTGCTTGTCCCTTGACAGTAGAAGTTTTTGCAGACTAGGTGATTATTAAGGAATTTCTTAGTTTTGCACAGAGGGCTAGAAATTGCTTTATTTTTGAGTTCTTAATAATTTAGACTGACACTGCCAAAGAAAACTGGTTAGGTTTAGACAAAAAGTTTAAGAAGTAGGAGAGGAGGAAGCAGAGAAGTTCCAAGTCCCGAGTTCTCAGAGCAGAGCTGTGGAAGATGTTGGAAGAGATCCTAGCATCTTTCTGTTCCTTGCTATAAACCTTACATAGTGCTCCTTTTTTCCCTGTTTATGTGCCTTCTTTTCTCTGATATTGCTGATATCTTCTCCCTCTAGTCTTTTTCCCTTGAGCCTGTTATGATTATTAAAGTTGAAAAATCCCCCAAACTATAAGCTGTATGTTAAAAGTTGGATCAGGCATGGCAGACACAAAGTTCTTGGACCAGAACTGTAGCTGAAACTTCATGCTTTTGAGAGAAATAAACAGTCTTCTTATTAGGTTATGAAATAAGTTGTCAGGTCAGAATCAATGAAATGCAGTTTTGAAAAATCAGAGTTGTTTGGATTTTGAAACACAGCTTGTAGTATGAAATAAATGGAATTTCCACAGGATCAGAGATGTTCTGATAGTGTAAATACTGGTGTATCAGTCATGTATTTAGCCTGTTTAACAGTATTATATCTTTAAAATTCTCTGCCTGATGTCTGGGTACACAGGAGGCAGTTTGCATTTATGGATGCAGAGAAAAGATATACTGAAGTTTAGCAAAGAAAGGTTAAGAGAGATGTCTTTTGAGGACGTTGGGTAATAAAAATAATTAAGGACACAAAAAACCCCGATTTTGCTTATTATATCCACACACTTATATAAAATTGTATACACACACATATATAAAATCTGATGGTATATATAAACAAAGCTTGAAGATGTGGGTTTATAGAAGAGAGGCATTCCTACCTGTCACAAGTCCAAATTTCTGTGGAAATCTTTACTGTAACGCTCCACTGGAGTTATTGCTAGTCTTACTGTGTCGGTGTCAAACAGTGGAAATAGACATATTTGGGATGGGACAAAATTTTTTTTACCAAGCACAGAGTTGAGCCTGGCATAGAAAGTAGAGAGCTGAGTCTGTCATTTAGAACCTCATAGGTGATTTTGTCCTTTTCCTGCTATGGATTCAATCTTTATTTTCAGAGTTACAGAGTACTACGATAGAGCCCTAGTCTCTGAAGTAAAAGAAAAAAAAGGTTATTAAAAATACTTTATATTTCATTTTTCTTTTTGATCCTTGAGCCTGTTTCTTCTCACTTCTTATTCTGCTTTTCCTTTCTTAGAAGTCTGTCCTTTTGTGATACTTTTTTTTCCAAAGTAACTAGTAATTACACTCCCTGAGCAAAATTTAAACATTTTTACTTTGTCTTGTGTATCCAGAGAGGCTCCATCTGCACATGGGAGCTAACCATGCCCATTTGCTGTAGCACAGAGCCAGCTGTTCATCTCTTGTCCTGACTATAGCTGAAGAAGGCTACACAGATTGAATAAACTGCACCCATTGTTCAAATCAGATTGAACTGGAGTTTGAGTGTTACTTGGCCAGTGAAGGGAATTAATTTTATTCTTTCTGTGAGGATAATGATCTTCTGCAGAGGAGGACACAATGTCTTTGTCATTTCTCCACTGTCAGTGGCCCTACTTCATTCTCCCTTCTGCTAAGTTGAAGCCCATAAGTGGAGAGAGAGAGAGTTAACTTTCCTGTAGATCTATAAGTGGGTGGAGCAAGCAGGGAGCTCCCCACCAGGGACACTGACTGATGGAGTGAGAGTCCCAGGAGAGAACATCCCAGCTCACAGACAAGGATCACAGCAGGATGTGATTTGGAATTTGCTAATCCTTTGGTTTGTCCCTGCCCTTGGCCTGACTGGTATCAAAGAAATGATGGGGAGTCTTGCCCCACCCAGCACTGATCCTCTGCCTGCTTGCAAACAAATCCTGTCATTTACTATTTATTAAGTGCTCCTAGTTCAAGCAGTAGATGGCCTTCTCCAAAAGGGCACAAAGGATAGAAGAAAATGTGCCACGTGTTAGATATTCTGACACAGATAGCAAGTTAGGAGTGAGCTAAAGAAGAAAGGACAACTTCATGTCCTTTGTGAACACTTTAAAATGCAAATGAGGGATCAATCTGTGTGAAGATGTGAACATGCAACAAACAACATGGCTTAGTTGCTCTAAATTGATAAATGTGTAATCTCTGGGCACAGTTTGTGGTACGTTCCTGCCTGTGCTCTGACCTTGTGCTCTGGGTCATGTGAGGATGGCCATTTATGGAACTGCCTGAGCTGGACAGGAGGCTCTGCTCTTGTGTTGTAGCTCTCCTTTTTCATCTCCCAGTTAGCAAGACCAGTTGGTTCCTCTGGGCGTTGGCCTTCCTTGTGTCAGATATCATTCTGTACAATACAAACCAGAAAATCTTGTTGCAGTCAAGGATTCAAGAAGTGGTCAGTTTGCTGTAAAGCATCTTTAATACCTAGGGAATATTGCTTTGTGTGCTGTAATGACATCACTGTTAAAAACCAAAACCAAACAAAAACCCCAAACTAAAATTTAAAAACCTCCAAACAGCAGAACTACCCCAGCCTCTCTCCTTTCACAGACTTGGGGATGATGCTTTGTAAGTCAGGAAGTCCATTTCTGTAAAAAAGCAGCACTTTTGTGTCTCTAGTATTTTCATTCCTGTGGAGAACACAACAACAGGTAGCAATGTCTTTTCAGTCTGCCAGCTGGTTACCTGAATTGTGAGCCTCAAGTTGTATTCCCAAGATTTCCTCTGAGATTTACAGCCATAAAACTTCTTGCAAAGGCATCACTGTTAGCACTCAATCACAGGCAGTGAAAAAAACATGCTGAGCAGCTCACAGTAGACACCCAAAATCTAAGGATCCAGAGAAGGACTAAGGAAATGCAGAAATAAATAAGTTTAAGCAGAAGTGAGCTAAAAGCAGAACTTTAAAGGGAAAGTTTCCATGACCCCTTGAAGAGAAGCAGCATATTGCAACGTGCTTCAGCCCTGTAAACAGGGCATGTGGTTTCCTTCTAAACAGTTGGGTTTAGAAGCTAATATTACTTTTAACAAGTTTTGGACTTCATTTTTTAGAGTTGTTTCAGAAATAGTGGTTTTCGTAATTGGAGGGACAGACAACTTGGAGGCAGTGGGGGGTTAAAATCCAGATCTCTGTGCTTCAACTCACAGAACAGACAGCTGGGACAAGATAACTCAGAGCTTTAACTCAGAAATGTATTTCTCTTCAAGTTGACTCTCTGTTGCTATTTCCCCTCCCTCAGCTACTCCCGTCTGTCCAGCAAAGATCTTCCATCAGCTCACAAGGCAGCCACTGAACTGCTGCAAAGTACAGCTTGGTTTAGTAAAGAGTGGTCAACATCTTACCTTAATGTGATGGACTGTTAATTTTATGTTTGTTTTTAAATCAAAAGTGTGAAACTTGCAAAATTAATAAATACAAACCATAACTGAGTGAGCAGCTGTGTATGAAGGAGATCGTTCTCTGCACATGGTACTTAACAAAATCTTGCCTGTTGTTTCTCTGTATCTGATAATTGCTGGCTTTCCTGAAAGCAGTTACAGTCAGCTGTTGTCAACAACAACAAAAAACCCAGGAAAAAGCATACACACACAGCAACCCCCCCAAAAATACCCAGTAGAAATGAAGTTGTTAGAAGCAAAGCTTTTTAACAGTTAATTAGCCAAAAGCTACTTTTAAAAGAGGTTGTGTTGATACCTGTGTCCTTCCCAAGCTGCCATTTACCCCAGTTTCCCTGAATTCTGTCGTGTAGCAAGCTGTTTGTGGCAAAGGATTAACCATGACTTGCTTGTCACTGGATGTGATACATCCCTTGCCTCCCTCTCCAGCCAGCAGCAGAAGCCATGGAAATTTAACTAGACCAAATCAAGACCAGCTTCCAGAAAACAAATAGGATTTTAAATTGTTTTCATAATCATGCAATGGTTTGGATTACATTTCTTAATGAATCTTTTTAATATAATGTCTGGCACTGGGAAACATTTTAAACCTGATTTTATTGGTCTCTTTGAAGGGCATTAGGACTGTTTAGTCTGATAGACAGTCTGTGGCCTCCAGTAGTGCCTGTAAAAGTTCCTGGACAAAGCCAAGACTCTGAAATGGTAAGTTTTGTTATTATGGATATGATTTTTTTTCTCTCACAGCTAGTATTTTTGGTGGTGGTATAATCATGTTTACTTTGGGAATCAATTCTCTCTCCCTCTTTTTACCTACCAAGTTTTGTATTCCTGATTCTGACAACCTCCCAGGCTAACCTGAAGCCCTTTGGATTAGCAGCATCTTTCCAAAATGATGCAATTAGCCCCTTATTAATCCTCTAGAGCTAGAATGGTAAGATGTCCAGACAAATTCTTCCTCTCTCTCCTTGCAGGAGTAAAGAGGTACTAGATATCGTGGAGCCTGCTGAGAAATCTATATGCAGGGTTGTTAACTCATTCTTTAAAAGCACTTTTCAGCCTTAGGTTTGAAAGCACTTTTCTGAAGATTAACTTCTTCATTCTGTGAAGACAGAGTGACTGCTGGAATCAGGTCTCTTACTAGTTAGGAGGTCTCTGACTGATACTTGTTTCATGTGAGGTCAGAAAGATGAACATAGTAATTGAACAAGTAAATGAACAAAGTAATTTCTAAAGATAATTGAATATTTCTGTGATTTTAGGGGGTGGGAAAGTATAGAAATGGATTTAAAGTCTATTATATATTTGCAAAGCTGAAATCACATCTGTAATTTTGCTTCTATTAGCTTTTGTCTTTGAAAAGGTGTTCTGTCACATCAAATCATTTTGGTAGTGCCAGACCATTTGAGAAGCTTCTGGGTAGCCAAGAGCTTGGGCTTTCTTGATGTTCTTGTATGGGCTGTTCTTTGGGAAGAAGTTAGTGGTAGTAAAAATTGGTTTTAGACCAAAGGAGTCAATATGGGGGGAAAAAAAAAAGAGCTGGAAATAAACAAGTTTCAAAACCAGGGAATATTGAAGGTGGATATTACTAGTTATTTCTAAAGCCCAAGAATCTTTCCTCTGCAATGCAGCATGTTCTTTGTGTTGTCCAGGGGTTTATATTGAAGAACAAAAAGATCAGACCTCAGTCAAAAATAAAATTGAGACTGAAACTGAGTGAAATAGCTATGCTCTCTTTGACTCTTCCTTACATCGAAATATTTTGGAAGTCTCAGAGGAATGGATGGGTTTGTGCATTAAAATTATGTGGGCAACAGAATGGGAATATCTATGGCTGAGGCAAAGCTCTTAAATGTCATTTAGTGTTGTTATGACTGTTGCTATTTCTTCATTTTTTCCGTTTTATTAGCAATTTAAAAATGGAGGAAACTTGCCATAATCATGTAATTTACACTTCTGCCATCAGTTTGAAGCAGAAATTAATTCCACACAAAACCACAGCTTGCATTCTGATGCTCCAGGTTTTTGGCTGGGTGGAGTTCTTTCAGTTGAGATACATTTTTCTTGATACAAGCAGTATAGTTTTATGCACAGTTCTGTGGAAGAAGTTTTATACATCAGTACATAAATAATATTGCCAGCATGATGATAATGTTGTTGGGAAGGGACCTGTGGAATGGATTTCTTTTGAGCTGTATGTCCATTCAAATACCTTCTTTAATGCTGTCAGAGGCAAACAGAGTTTGGGTATCAGCTTCCTTTGCTTTTGTTTTTCTTTAAGCAGATTCTTTTTAATGGGTGGGCAACTGTCTTTAATATATTCATATTTCTTCTATTAAATTAAATGTTTTATTAACAACAAACATTGCTGAAAGAGTATTTTACCATATTTGCAATAAAAATTATCTTCTAGCATTGTCTTTTCTTTTCTGAGAAGTCTTTCCAGCTTGGGACCTCTCTAAGTGGTGATTGATAAAGTTGTTACGTCATGGTACTTTTAAAAGGGAAAAGAAAAATCTGGCATACCACAAAGAGAGCAGTTCTTGCAGCTCTTGCATTCCTGTTCTTCATTATCTCCTTGTGCTGTCCTGGATTTAATTTGGCAGCTTTAAAAGTTCGGCAGCTGTTTACTATCACAAAAACCCACCCACATGCAAAAGTCCCCAAATCTCAGAAAAGCTAGGGATGTTAAAAAAAAAAAAAAGAGAGAGAAGTCTAATCTACACACTCCTACCACGTAGTAAAGATATGCAAAACAACAAAAAGCACCTTGAAATAGTCACAGTGTCTGCCAAGTGTGCCAAGTTATGAGTTGTTTTTGTGATGAGGGTCAATGTTAGATTATGGAAAGAATTATACGCACAAGCTGATTTTGCTTATAACTTGTGACTGTTGGTTTATTAACTCATCTTCTACATCAGAGCCCTTGTTATTAACCATATAATTTTGTTTCCCCATCCATCTTAAGATGTAAATTGTTTTGTTCATCTTGCCTATTATTGTAAAACTTGACTGGCTAAATAAAGTGCCTTTTTTATGGTCACATTTCTTTTTCTTATTTTTTAATAGATGACAACTACTCTTCCTCCTCCCAGCTTCTGTTACATTCTTACTGTTCAGTCTGGTGAAATACATGTGGAAGTGGATGAGGAAGAACAGATTTCTAATTTGTACCAGCCACCAGCTGTTCATGGTCTAAAGGAAATTCTTCGGGTAATCTGCTTTACAAATCAGATAACAAATACTTTTTACCACTGGATTTCTGGTATCACAGTTGTCTCATTCCCTATTTTTGTGCTCTTTTCAGACTGATGGTTGTAACAAGCGGTGTAGCTTCTGGGCCCAAGTGCTCTACCAAAGGCTGCAGGTAATCTTTTTATGTCGCAATGAATTCAACACATAAAATCAGCATCATGTGTATGTGAAGAAGATTCATTTTGTATAGGGGTAACCCCAATGCCAGGATTATCTTCAAGACTTGTATGGGCAGAATTATCCCCATGTCCAAAATGCTTGTGAAAGGTAAAATGAACTGCCTCACCAGTTTCAGTGCCACTCAGTCTGGAAAGGTTACCTGGATTATTCCTGAATAAATTTCTATCTAACCAGAGGTGATACTACACCCTGGAGAGAGGGCTCACAGGAAGTTAATTGACGCTCAATTTATAGCTGAATGCTATCCTTAGGAACGTAGCAAGAAGCTCCCAGTCAGTTGGGTGTTGGGGGATAGAGTGGAACAGATGATGGTTATATAAAAATACAGTTTTGCTCTTTCCATGCAAATGTGTGGGTGATTTTCATTGACTTCCATAGAAGCCCCTCAGGCAAATTTGGCTTTTATGATCCAGTAAGTAGTAAATGGGAGGAACTCTTAGGTAAATACATCTGCCATCCATACTGTGCCAGAAAGCTTACAATTATGTTTTATTTGTTTCTGAATGATGCTACGATGTTCTTTCAAAATGTTGCAAGCTCCCTTAGTAGTTAAAGGAATTTTTTTGTTGCTGATTTATTTATTTTTTCCTGGCGACTGGATGCTCAGTACAGCCAGCACTGAATTCTAGCAGAGAATAATTTGCAATTGTCCATCAGCTCCACAAGAAACAAAGTGTGAATCAAAGCATATGAACCAAAGACAAAGAAATTCCAGAACGGCCAGCAAAATAGCTGGAGATGCTTCCCACAAGTTTGAGACATAAATTTAATTTAGGTCTTGCCCTTTTGCTTCAAAAGCCAATGAATTATGATTTAATTTTTAGGCAGGGAGTACTTTTAACTACTGAGATGAGGGGTATCTCTTGTGTTTTCTCCGTGCTAATTGAGAATGTGACAGAGCATTTGCAAACATGGAATTAGGGCTCGCTGGATGGGATCTTTAGTGTGCCAGCAGAAAGATGGACGCATACGTGCGTAAATTCCCATTTCCAAGAAACCTCTTCTAGTGAAAAATGCAATAAAATTGCAGACTAGGGGCATCCTAGCCAAACATTTTTGCATTCAGGAATGTCTCCATCTGAAATTCTGATGCATGTTATCAGTATTCTTATGTAAAAGCACTTCATCACTGAATTAGAGAAAAGATGAAGCATGCAGGAACAGATGTGATTTTGAAGAATGAAATGTTGAAAAGCAGAAAAAAAGGTCTATACTTTTTTATCTTGCTCTTAGGAGGTTTATTAGTTCTTTTTTTAATGGCTATTAACTTACTGAACTGTAAGCACTAAATTTTTATAAGTTAACAACATGAGTGCTCATAATTTTTTAAAGTAATGATGGAAAAGGAATAGAAGATATTCTTCTTATGTTTAACTTTTGGGACAACTGCTCGAGGAATGTAGAGGTATTTACCTGCTGCTAGTCTATCACTTGCCTGATGCTCCCAGAAGATCAAGAACAGCAGCTTATTTCCTGCAGCTGCCCTTGCCAAGAGGGTGCAAAATCACCAAGTTATAATAAGTGAGGAAGGGACAATGATTTGGTTTGTTTTGCTTGTAGATTTATTATTAAATGATGTGCTATGTGAGCTAATTCAGATGTACCTTAAAAAATAGTATTTACTCTCTGTAGCTACAGTATTAAGTGCTTCAATTAATCCAACTTAATTTGTGTGAAGGAGGAATGGAAATACACTTTTTTTTTTCAGTCAGAATCCGAACTGTGGCTCAGAAGGAACATGAGGAAATATATTCCATCTGTGGTTAAGGAGCTGTCCTTCCTTATAACTCAATCCTGCTGCTATTTGTCTGTTGTGTCCTCCTCTCTGTTCAGAACAAATTGTCACACATAGCAAGATGATGATTTTATGCTAACTTGTGATTTTTGCTTTTATTATTATTTACTTTTTGGATGACTTTCCTGAAAGAGAGCTTTTAACGTGTTAGTAATTCTCAAGGGACAGATGTAAAAATTCTTCCTCTGAAGCTGTCCCAGTGGTATCTGTGCAGAGGAGGTGCCCAAATGCATGCAGTTACTAGGCAAAACAACAACATCAGTGCAAGAGGCAGCATATGCTGTATTAAGGCATAACTGTGATATCAGAACTGTGAATTTTTCCAGTCACTGTTTACAATTACCTCATTTACTCTAAGAGTGTGAGCATGGACAGAAAGCCAGGTTCAGTGTGGCTGATGGTTTCAAAGTTATAATTCAATCAAAGACAGAATACTGGGGGTTTTGTTGTGCTACCTTCTGCCACAGACATGCAGCTGTGAGAATAAAATGCTACGTGTCTTTCCAGGCATTGTAGTATTTAATTTTCAGTTAAATGTTTTAAGCATTAATTTTTGGTCACCAGGCTAATTAAAAAGAGTAACAAAAACATTTTAAATGTATTAAATTATTTAATCTTACGTGTTTTAAAATATTAGAATCCAAAAATTTGCAAGTTCCTTGATAAATATGGAAGCACTGATGAATATAAAATATGCTTTGATATGATATTTTATACCTGTCTGGGACAGAAAGCTGTCATTGCAGATTCATATATCTCTTATTTAGGAGTTATCTACTTCCTTAACTTCATGCATTTTTTGAATATTTAGGGATATTTGTTCAACTGAAAGAAAAACCTCCACTTTGCAACTTGGTTATGCTTGAGAATCTAATAGCAGTACCTAGAAAATGTGCCCAGAGAGGAATAATATTAGTGGTAGAAATGTTCTTTCCCCATTGTTTTAAAGACAAAAATTATGTAAGTCTTATTAAAACCATCCAATTATTTTTTTATGTATACCATATATATAGTATATTTTTTTAGGAAATATATTTTCAAATCCCATGTACAGTCCAAGAAAATTATCATCAAGCGTGATGATTGACTGAAGTAAAGCCAAGAGTCCAGAGAGTCAACCTCAGAAAGTTAATTTAAGGTAGAGATTTCAAGGTTTGTATCTGAAGTAAGGAATACCAAAAAATTCTAGTAAACCTTTGACTCATTATCCTGTACAAGCCCTAACTGTAATAATTTCTGTCAGTTTTATGAGTCATTTTAATATGAAGATGTTTAGTCTTTTCTTCTACAAAAAAAAAAAATTAAATTGCATTCCAAATTTGTACTTTTTTTTCCTAATCACAGACAAAACACAGTGTTCCCACAGATCAAAGAGAAATGTTGTTGTTTGTGACTGACTCCACGCTGCAAAATGTGGTTCATGGGATTCCAAAAGTTGTTGCTGTGTCAGTCACTGCGTCGTGTGCTCTCAGTGTGGAAATCATGGAAGCCCTCAGTGCTGGCTCACGACTTGTCTTCTTCAAGGATGCTCTCTGGGGAAATGGTAAGCTTTGCACGTGGTTTGGAAGCAGTTGGAGTCCCACAGAAACAGCACCCTTGTATCTGACACCTCAAGAGGGGTGAGATATGTGACCTCCAGAGGGGTCACTTTCATTATCAGATGAAGATGAGATTTTGCATGTTTGGGATGAGAAATTTGAAAGGGGTTGTAATTTAAACTTTATTGTAAAGTTTCTTTTTCTGTGTTTTTGGCTTGATTTTGAAAGTGAATGAGAAACTCAGTGGCGTTGTTTTATGTCCACCAGCATTACTCTCAGTATTCTCTGATGACTGTTGAATCTGATGACCAGTGTAAATCAAATTTGTGAGCTGACAGAAGGCTCAAATATATTAGGAAATATGCATGTCCCTAGATAGAGAAATTTTACAAGCTCTCCTAAACCATCTTAGCTGTGAGCCTTCACTGCGTACAGATCATGAAATTATGGTTGTTCCCTTTACTTTCGTTTTTAGTCACTCTTTTTTGAATTTCATGTTTGGTTCTCTATGGTGATGGCAGGGCTGGCTCACATCTTGCACCTTCAGTCACTTCCAGAGTGTAAGTGAACTGGAAGTACAAAGCTGTGCAAAAGGCTGTGTGTCCTGAAGCAAACATCTCTGCTCTGGAGAATAAAGCATCACATGCACCTACTCTTTGTAGTCTTTGAAGCAAAGTAGGACTGCCTGAAGGGGTGCCCAAGCTTATTACCAAGGAAAAGCCTGTAACCTGTTTGCAAGGAGTGAGATGCGATGCAGTCTGGGTGGCATCAGACTCTCTTCTGGCATGTTCGGATTTTTAAATTTCTTTTTCTTCAAATTCAGATTTCTTTTTCTCCCTGGGAGTCGCGAAGTGTAACAAGAGCGCGGTGCGTGCATCGCTGAAAGCAAAATATTTTGTCATTGAGAAAACCTGATGGAGTCTACTCATCTGTTTGGTAGCTGGCAGAGGTTGTTGTCTTTATTGGCCATGACAATTAACGTGGTCACCTTTTTCCTTGTTACTGTACTGAGTCGAAATGTCTTTTTTGGCAGGTAGGATTATTTGTGTTGAACGTACTGTTCTCCTGTTACAAAAGCCTCTTTTGTGCTCGGCTGCTGGTGCTGACCTCAGTGAGCTGACTGGCCCTGTCAGACTCGATGAGCTGGATTCTACAACACAGGCCAGCTCCATTTGTGCTCTCAGAGGTTTGTATGGCCTTGCTGAAATGAATGAGGTTAATTATTTGTGCTCACTTTAATCTTTTGTGTCTTCATATTGATTTCTTGCACAAACAGCGTGGAGGGATAAAAAAAGCATGGCATTGCTGTGGGTCATTAGAATATTTAAGATTTTATGCTTCACTGTGGGCTCTGTTTGCCTTTTGCTGGCCAAGATCTGCACCCACTCACTCACACCCCAGAATAAATGTTTAATGCACAATCTGTTTCAATTTATTCCTTCCTTCACTGTCTTCTTTCAGGAGCCTTCTGTTCACTCCAGCCTTGTTGGTGTTGGCAACAATGAGTTATACCAACGTTTTTTAGGCAGATGGGTAAGATGTGTTACCCAGGTCTTGAATGGTAGGGGTTAGTGACTGATTTCCCTGGAGCTTTGCTGCAGTAGGACAATTTATTATTTTACCATAGTAATTTAGCATCATGTGGCCAGTATTTGCTCACCAACCCCTTTGGAGCATAGCTTTGTCTAAGATATGGTTTGACCGTATCTTAGACAATGCAGAAACATTTCTTATTACAGATTTTCTAGTGTTCCCAAATCATGCAGAAACATTCTCTACTGTGTATTTTATAAAGCTTTGTCCAGACAGCTTCTTAAACCTCCCAGCTGTACAATGCCTGTGAGAAAAAGTCCTTAAAAGCCTAAGTCTTCAAGGCTATTTCTTTCCTTAATTTAACTTGTATTATAACAGTAGCCCTTGTAGAAAATACCTTCAAGTATTTTGAAGGTAATTCAAAATTAGCATTTGAAATTAACTTTAAAATTACAACAAATAATGGTTTTCAAATGAATTCTTCAGCTATAATATGATAGACTGAGAAGACACTTTGAAACCAAGCAAAGCCTTTGCTAAACATACCTGCTGCTATGGTAGAGCCACAACTCAGCAATGCCTCTGTGATTAATTACTAAACACCTTGCAGTGACAAATGTTGAACAGTGCATAATGAAAACCAAGCACAACTAGAGGCACTTCACTCAAAGCCATGGTTGTTATGTACATCTTGCATTGATTCAGCTACTTGAAGGATATTTCTGTCACTGGGTGTGAAATGCTTTTTGCCTTTTTTTTTTCACCTCTCCAGTAGTTATGTTAAGAATTGTCACTTCTCTGCTGTTAATTTTGTGATTATGAGAAGTGCCCGTCTTCTTTTTTCTTGTTGACAGTGTTCATAGTAGGATAAAGAAAACATCTCTCTGTCCTTTCTTTTTCCAGCAGAGCAAAGAAAGTACACCTTTGTGATCTGTTGTGTAAACAAATGCTTACTTTACACACATGGGAGATGTCATGCCTTGCCTGTCCTGTATTAAAGATGGAAGAATGACAAAAGGAGAAGTTAATCCTACAGCCTTGTCTTGTTTAATCTGGAATTTGTGCAGGATAGCTGTTATCAGTATGTTCCCACACCTGAATACCAACATAGAATGTAAAATATCTTCTTTACACTTATGCTGCAGCAATATGTAGATGAAAACTCTCACTTTTGTGTGTACTGAAATATTTTAATAGCATTCAAGAGATCCATTCTCTGTTTTGGGTTTCAATTAGTTGGTGCCTACATCTTTCTGCTAGCTAATGAAACTAATAGCATTGACCCTGCTTTGTTGGTGGGAGAACATACTTTTGGTGGAACAATACATGAAGGGAGATGTGTCATCTCTAAAAATCAGTCACTGTCTCTTATCTCCTAAATCAGAGAGTTGTTAGTCTGGCTTCCAATGAGAAGCAGTTATTGCCTCATTCATTCTTTTTCTTTGCACATCCTCTCGTTTCTTGTACTTCTGGTCACCTATGTGTGTTGCACACTGGCATCCTCCCACCTAGCCAAGAGGCTGAAAAGGCTTTCTCTACCCCTAACTGAAGGAGTGTGCGTTCCTGCTCCTTTGGAAGGAACATCTGAAGTTCTGCCAGTCCAAGCTCCTGCTTAAAGCTGGGCCCTGACCAACTTGGTACAGCTCTGGACTGGATGTTCTTCAGAGGTTCCTTCCCATCAAAACAGAAAATATTCCAGTCCAAGCAGATGCAATGAGTTTGTCAGAAATTCTTGTTTCGGGGAGGTCCAGGGATAATGGACTGTATTGCTCTTCAACAGATCAGTGAAAACCTGTGGTTGCTTTCTAATGAAAAGTTTATTCTTCATTGCAAGATGAATCTGTGGTTTTAACCTGTGATCTTAGGGTTAATAGGTTTATTTTCTTATCACTATGCATTACAAGGTAATTTATAGCCTTGTTTTACTGTATAGTAGCAGTCAGGATGACTTTAATGCTGGCAGTTCATACTGCACAGAAATGTTTTTCCTCTTAATCATGCTTTGAGTAAATTTTACTTAGTCTATACCACACATGATATGTGGGAATATTGATTAATGCTATTTGCCTAGTTTATGACTCACCAACAATGATTGAATTTTGACGTTGAATATTTTCATATTTAAGCCCTTACTCAAGCATGTGGGGTTTTTTTCAGTTTTCTGCTTAGTAGTGGGACTAAAATGGGGTCAGTCTGTTTACCTATGTTTCCTTTTTTGATTGAATTTTTGCATTTCCTGTCCCATTAATCAGGATGAGTGGGGGTAAGAAATCCAAAACAACACCTCCGTGTTTTAATTGTTTCAACCAAAGTGTTCCTTTGCATTCCACACGGCAGACCTGCTTTTCCAGGCATTGTCCCTTGGATGTCAACCTCATCCAAGAGATCGACAATGTCAATCTCTTCTTCATGGTGCCAGCCACAACCGCTGAAAATAGACTAGAGGTAAAGATCGAATTTTGTCCATGTGCATCTTCATTTAAAAGAAGGATCTTGGGAAAATATCCCAAAGGTCAAGCAAAATCTAGCATCTGGAAAAAGATGTGCAGTAGTTCAGCATCTTAAACTTGAGAAGTCACTTTGTAGGGTGCACAAGACTGTCACTAGATTATTCTACCTGTTGCTGCTTTGAGTTGGTCTAACTTCAGTGATGTCTGGTGGTTTTCTCAAGGGAACTCTATTTTATCATCAAAATAATCTTCTCCACTAGCCATAATCTCATCAGTGTGATCCTGATTGATTTTCTTCAGATGTACTTGCACTGGCATCTTGCAGTTGGAATATGGCACACAACTGGGAGAAAGTGAAAAGGTTTAGAGAGAAAGGGGATTTGTTTCGGTTTTAAAATGATTTTTTAATTAAGAAGGAAACATACTTAGCAAACTAATTGGTAGCTTTTTGGTGAACAAGAGTGATAAAATCATGGAATCATTTAGGTTGAAAGGGATCTTTAAGATCATCCAGTCAAACCATTAACCAAAATCAGAACCAGCGCTGCCAAGTCTACCACTAAACCATGTCCCCGAGTGCCACATCTGCATGTCTTTTAAATACCTCCAGAGCTGGGGACTCCACCACTTTTCTGGCAGCTATTCAAATGCTTGACCACCCTTTCAGTGAAGTCTTCCTAATATCTGATCTAAACCTCTCTTGGCATAATGCTAGGCCATTTCCTCTCATGCTGTCTCTTGTAACCTGGGAGAAGAGGTCGACCCCTGCCTGGTTACAAACTCCTTTTAGGCGGTTGTAGAGAATAAGAAGGTTCCCCCTGAGCCTCCTTTTCTCCAGGCTGAAGAACCCCACCTCTTCTTCATCAGCTCCATTGCCCTTCTCTGGGCCACTCCAGCACCTCAGTGCCTTTCTTGGAGTGAGGGGCCCAGAACTGGATTTGAGGTGCAGCCTCACCAGTGCTGAGTGCAGAGCGATGATCCCTTCTTTAGTCCTGCTGGCCACACTATTGCTGATCCAGGCCAGGATGCCACTGGCCTTCTTGGCCACCTGGGCACACACTGGCTCATGTCCACTTGGCTGTTGGCCACCACCCCCAGCTCCTTTTCCTCTGGGCCACTTTCCAGCCACTCTTCCCCCAGCCTGTGGCACTGCCTGGAGTTGTTGTGACCCAGGTGCAGGACCCGACACCTGGCCTTGCTGAACCTCACACCACTGGCCTCAGCCCATCGATCCAGCCTGTCCAGATCCCTCTGCAGAGCCTTCCTGCCCTCCACAGAACCTTCCTGCAGATCAACATTCCCACACAACTCACTGTCATCTGCAAACTCACTGAGGGTGGACTTGATCTAGATTATTGATTAAAATATTGAACAGGACTGGCCCCAATACTGAGCCTTAGGGAAAACCACTGGTGACCAGCCAGTCAAGGTGATCCAGTCAAGTTAAATCCACCAAGTGGATTTAACTCCATTCAGCATTCACATCATTCAAAGAGAAACATACCCATGGGAGCTCCCAATTTATCGTGAACACTGAAGAATCTAAATTATTCCTCTACCAGTCCACGTGGCTAAATAGACTATCTTATTCTGTCAGAGAAAAGCCTGATGTTTTGTTGTACACTTAGAAATTGGGTCATAAATATTATATTTGAGAAGCAACTTTCCAGATCTTCAGACTCGCTGTCCTTTGAATTCCCAAAGAAAATTACAGTTTTGTTGTTTAGGTGTAGCTCCCTCCTTGTCCCAGGAGAACCAGAAGAGCAAGGGATTAACACCCTGCCGTACAGTCCAGACACTGTAAATGCTCCATAATCTCCAAGGCTTTCTTCTATTGAATGTGATATAGAACTGTGAGATTCTTGCTCAGCAGAGGCTGGATTTTTAAGTCTGTAGTTCTGTTGTACTAGTGAGGTTTTATTTCAGTGCAATTTCATACTTACAGGTGAATATTTTTCTCTATAAATAATGTTCATAATTTCAGCGTATTGTTACCATAAAATATAATACACTCTTTATTGGCTTCTCATAAAATTCTGAATATATTTTTTCTTGCCAGAACTAGTGAGGCCCTTTTTATTAGTCCAAAGTATATTTGGCATTCGCTTCTTACGCACACACTTAAGACTGTGAGCCAGATCTAATCTCTGTTAAATCTGTATAAATGAAGAATAACTCCCTTGTTAGTGGAATTTAATCTGCATTGTTGTTTTCAGAAGGGATTGGGGCTTCTTATTGGTTTGTATTTTCTAAATATCAATATCAAGCTATTCGATCTGATTATTTTTATAGCTGTTTATTGCCAAGAAAACATCAGAGGATCAGAAAGAAAGCAAACAAGCAAAAGCAAATCAGAAAAGCAGTAAAATCCAAACCAAAAGAGCCAAACCTGTTTGGAAAGTTAATTGTCAATTATCTACTTTCTGATATTTTTAGAATGTAACACTCTGCTGTACTTTCATCCCTTGTTGGAGGGACAAAGGAGAAAGGGAGTGAGATTGTTTGAAGACCTGATTCTTGCTCTGACAAGTCTTAAGCTGTGGGTCAGAAAGGTTCAAACCTGCTGTGAAGCCAAGAGTGACTGTGTTTGCTGGCTTAACGTTAGCATTTTGTAAGGATTCCATGTTCTGCAGGTACTGTTGTTGGAGTTAATGAGAGCACTGCTTTCTCCTGGCCTATATGCAACAGATGTGGCAATGGAAAGTTGGAAGTGTATCCCCAGGACAGGTGAGAGTCAGCATGCTCCAGAGCACTCCAGGTGTTTTGTAGATGTAGCCATAACAGCAATAGGTGATGCAATGATTCCTGCAGGCACAGGCTGCACTTTGCTCCTTCCTAGAGCTAAGACGTAGTATTTTTATTGCTGATGAACTGATAAAACCTGCAAGGTTACATTAATATATGGAGAAAGATACAAGTAGATATGAAATAGTTGGATTTTGCAGTTTTACTTGTTTTTAAACCAATCTTGCTTATAAAGGTTTCATAGCCCACTGCATTGTAATATTGCTTTTCATAAATATGCCCATAAACCACAGGTCTGATTTTAAGTTCCTTTAGAAGTGGTTACATGCATTTGTGTGTCTTGCCTTGTTAGTCTGGGTATCCTCAATTCACCTCATTTTTATACTGGACTGTGATCTCTGCTACAATTTATCTAAGTATGAAAGACTTGCTTTTTAGACCTATTAAATTAGTCACCTTTCTAAAAAGGATGTTGAATAATTCTGGCAGTATGTTTGTCCTGAATGGGAGGACTGATCCTACAGGACCTGTTACCACCTGAAATGCTGAACCCGTGTCACACTGACATAATTTTGGAAAGCCTCCCCTGCAGCTGCCTAGCCAGCTTGTGCTTGCAGTGTGTGTGATTCCTGGTGGAATAAAAGCCCAAGGGATAAGAGCAGTCGAGGGAGGGAGGAAGGGAGGAAGGGAGGGAGGGAGGGAGGGAGGAAGGAAGTGGCGGAAGGAAGTGGCGGAAGGAAGTGGCGGAAGGAAGGAAGGAAGTGGCGGAAGGAAGGAAGTGGCGGAAGGAAGGAAGTGGCGGAAGGAAGGAAGTGGCGGAAGGAAGGAAGGAAGGAAGTGGCGGAAGGAAGGAAGGAAGGAAGTGGCGGAAGGAAGTGGCGGAAGGAAGGAAGGAAGGAAGGAAGGAAGGAAGGAAGGAAGGAAGGAAGGAAGGAAGGAAGGAAGGAAGGAAGGAAGGAAGGAAGGAAGGAAGGAAGGAAGGAAGGAAGGAAGGAAGGAAGGAAGGAAGGAAGGAAGGAAGGAAGTGGCGGAAGGAAGGAAGTGGCGGAAGGAAGGAAGTGGCGGAAGGAAGGAAGGAAGGAAGGAAGGAAGGAAGGAAGGAAGGAAGGAAGGAAGGAAGGAAGGAAGGAAGGAAGGAAGGAAGGAAGGAAGGAAGGAAGGAAGTTCTACTGAAAAAGCTTACAAAAATCATAAGAAGTTATGTTGTTCTTATTGAAATAGATAATATTTTCCTAAAGATGAGAAGATTCGTCCTTTATGCTTTCTTGTACAAAAAAAGGCTGAAAATCAAAACCAGGTGTCCTGTATTATACTGTCATGCAAAAAATAAGGATGTGTCTGTCATGCAAAAAATAAGGATGTGTCTATGTTCACAGAGCAGTGTAGTCCAATTAAAAAAGTACCTCACCTGTAGGTGGAGAAGGAAGGACACTTTTTGCTTCATTTGGAGAACAAATGAAGTATCAATATTTGTTTAAGAAGTGCTTCCAGCAAGTGCTTATAGCTGAGCTTAACTCTCTGCATGACTTAAGAGTACACTGAAAACGTTGAACATTTGCTGAATGAGGGCCTAAGTCAATAATTCACTTCAGCCAAATCTATACTACAGATTTTCTTTTGCCATAACTTTTAGGAGGTTATGAGATTAATATTTGCTTAAGTGGGGTGTCTATAAATAGCAACATCTCTCTATGCTGCCAGAAATTATAAAAGGAAGATCCTTTTGCCAGAAGAGTTTAGGTCCTCCAGGAGAGTTACTGGCAACAGAAGAGTTCTATTTTCTATTACCAACTGAATCTCTACCAGAGCTCTGCTACTAAAAGTCCACCAGCAAAGTATTTTAGAGAATACACTAATTGGGGTTTTATTTATTTTGATTTATGACTGATATCTCGTCCGTTCCTCTGTGTTTTTCCATCATAATTTTGTGTGTTTCAGAGAATTGCTATATTGCAACCAGTGCTCTGAAGCTGTCACAACACCAGTTTTGAAAATGCAGCTGGAAGTCTTCTTGAGTTGTCCATCCCGATCTCAGGGTACAGTGAAAGTGAAGGTATGGCATGAAATAAGTGCCAAGGTGTAGCAGGTGCACTGAGACTAGATGTGTAGACACATAGGTATTCTAAGTGTTCACACTTCTATTCTAACTGTTCACACTTCTGTGAACAGTTCTGTCAGAAGACAAATTAAAATATGTAAGACTACCCCATAATTTAATCTAATACTAAACTTATGTTTCATTGGGCTAAGAACCCAGTTCCCAGGTGTTGCTCAAATAATGCAGTCATTGAGTTCAGCCTGAGGTTTGCAAATGGTTCTATGGCCCAGATGAAGGGATTTGTTAGGCTGGGCCTTTGAAAACCTCAGTCTACACAGTCTAAAAGGAATGTGTATTTTTAGACTTCCATTCTGAACATCTTTCATGTCACCTCTCCTCTGCTTTCTTGGCCAGAGAAACAAAGCTGTTTGATATTAAAATGATAAATCTTTGTCCTATGTGACTGCAAACAGAACGTTTTTGCACACAAGATTTTTGTCATGAACAAAACCTGTGAATTTTCTCGTTCCAGCTGTTGCAAAAGACAATCTCTTCTCTCCTGATGTCCTCTGCCAGTGAGGATGGGGTAGGTATAATGAATGCTGACCAAAGAAAGTTAAACTACAGAACTTAATGCAGAGTACCAATGTCAGGTATGGCAGGTCAGCCATGACTTATGGTGGTAGGGTCTTGAAAATCTCCAGTGGTGGAGATTCTGACTTTCCAGGCAGTTCACTTCAGAACTGCACTAGGAGTGGAAAGAGATTCCACTAAAAGTGAAATGATTTTTTTTTCCCCATGTCCAGGGTGTGACTTGAGTGGGCTGTGCCCTTTGGCAATCCTGCCTTCCACCTGCTGATGCCCTGCCATCTCATCAGACTCACACCCTCCTTTTCAGAAGGGGGATGCAGCTGATGGGATGTGTAGCTTCACCTCAGCTGTGGATCTGCAGAGCAACTTGCAAACAGCACTCAGAGCTGCCACGGGCAGTGCTGGGCTTGACTCTGTTCTCTGGCTGAGGACCCAAAGACAGCAAAGATACCCTCCAAGCATCCCACCTTTCGGGTCTGGTCCTCTAAATCCTATAAACCACAACCACTTTGTAACTGCACCACACTGAAAGTACTGGCAGGCAGAAATAGGAGAAGAATTTGCAAAATGCATGCAAGATATTACTTGATAATTGTATGAATGAAGCACACATGAACCATGATGATCCATGGGCTAAAGTACAGTTTATGTAATCGTGAAGTAGTTATTCCTTTAATCTGAGATATCAGAAGAACCCTGACACTTGGCACAGTGACCCAGATTTATCGTGGGTGAGGGAGGCACCTGGGTAGGTGCCTGGCTGGCATTGGCTGCTGGATGCTCAGCAGCCTTCAGAAAGTCATTAAGTCCAATTAGGATTCCAAGATTTTCCCTCTCCCTTGCACATGAACGGGAGCAAAGGTCAGTTTGTTGTCTTGTTTAATCATCCCAGTTAAATATCTTCAGTTAGGTGATATGTACTGGGGTCAGTTTGCTTTCCCTGTCTTACAAGTTTTCCAGCATTTTCCTATTACATGCTCCATGCTTTTAGTGGGATTTGTGGGTAATATTTAAAGAGGAAAGTTATCCTGAAATAATAAATTACTTTTCTTATGCTGGTGGAGGGTGTATATTTCATTTAAGCAAAGAGATACAAGAAATTTCCAAAATGTGTTTGCTTCTTTAATAGCGTTAAGTCTTGCTGAGTTTTACAGGATGTGTCTGGTTTGGTTACAGACTGGCACAACATCGTTCTTTTTCGAGTTATTAGAATTCAAACAACCTCTTTTCCACGTTTCAGTGTGTATTCAGCCAGTATTTAAAAGTCTGGCAACTCAGATTTTTTTCTTCCCCAGCTGAAACAGAGGGATAAAGATTAGTCACAAGAAATACCACTTGAGGTGGCATTTTTTTGCCAGTGCTGCTAAAGTTTCTAAGGGTGTAGCTTTGTAATCAACTCTTTTGGCAGGGAGGTTGGTTTTAGCCATCACTGGCCCTGGCTACTTGTTCTTCACCTTGTGGCAGCCCTTCTGTTACACCAGTAGGGTTGTTTGTGCAGCTGCACAGCGAACTGGACTGCAGAACCGGTCTGGGGGAAAAATAATCCGGGGGAAAAAGAAAGAAAAAAGATTGTTTATACCTTGAACCAGGCAACACCATGGCTGTCACATACCTGTACAGAAGCACTGTGCAGATGAAGGCAGGGCACAGTCAGAGGCTTGTCGTAGGCAATGCCTGTTAAAGACAGAAATGGATGTGAACCTGCCACCCTCTCCAGTGAAATATCAGCTGTGAGTGTTACCAGGTCTTGTGTTATCGTGCTGTCTCCTCTTAGTGCAGGGATGCCAGCCTTGCATCCCTCTCCTCCACACAGAGCACAGCCTCTGCAAATTCGCTCAGGCACAACTCGGGGGTGAAATGCCAGTCAGATCATTAAACAGGAGGGACTGCGTTGGTGCTGCTGGTGGTAATGCATGAACAACAAAAAGTTAAAAGGGAGGAGAAGGAGGAGAGTAAGAAGGGTTACAAAATCGTTTTTTTTCCTTTAGTGGATAAGTTAGCACAGGTAATCAAAGTATAGTATGTGTATACACATTGCCAGCAGGCACGAAGGCCTGCAAGTGTCAGAAAGGAAGGTAAAGTGCTTCAGCAAAACTGAGTTCAAAGTCACAGTAACTTTTTTTCTTTTTGAAACAGCTCATTTTTGAAGCCTGGTAGGGCAGCAACTGAGACAGGAGTGTGATCTAATTACTGAAAATCTAATATATTCATTCTTTCCATTAGTTCTAATGCACTTTCAGAGTCCTTTAAAAAAATTGTCTGTTGGAAGAGGATCTTGCATGCTGCATCTTCCCAGCTGAATGCTGCCTAGAACAGAACGTCCAGCACTGTTTGTTTTACTCACCAGGCTTTTATTCCTGCAGACTTACGAGGTGCAGAGCGTGCTGGGAAAGGAGGTGGGGTTATTGAACTGCTACGTCCACTCCATAACCAGTCACCCCAACTGTGTTGTGCTGGAGGAAATTGTTCTTCTGGAAGCTGCAACAAGACAGAGTTGAACTCTAGTCAGCTATTATAGTATCTGTGGACTTTGTAATGTGATTATCTGTTAACTAGTGCCACAGATAATGTATAATGCAAGTGTGATAAGCATTGAGATAGTTTATTAAAACTGTGATTTATAAAGCACACTGTGCTAATACCTATATATTGTTCAACTTTCTGAACTCTTGTTTTTCTGATCAGTGCAGAATCTGAGAATACAGTTCTTTGTCATGTTTGCTGTTATGTAATGTAAAATATCTTTTTCTGTAAGTTTTGAATGCTTGTGATTTATTTTTAATAGTACTTTATTTATTATGTGTCAATGGAAAAAATTTTACTGATATTTTTGAAATAAATTCCTTGCTATGGCAGTTGGTTTAAGCTGAGTTTTATCAATGTATCCCAGACCTGCTGCAGAACGCTGTGGTATGTCAATTCTGAGTTAACACTTTGCAATAGTTGTTATAAAGACAGAGATTTGAACACATATGAAGTTAATGTTTTACAGCTAATTGGTCTCGGCATAGAAGTTGTGTGTTATCTGTAGCTTCCCACAAAGCAGGTGTTTCACTGGAGTTTCTTTTATGGGTAAGCAGCAAACTGCGTTGTAGGCCACGCAACAACCCCCACCCAAGGCTGTGGAGACTACAGATCAGATAAATGCCAGAATCTTCCTCTGTGTGCATTGCAAGAATTAATATAAGAATTAGAGACTGCATGTTTTTCCCCCCCCTTACTCTTTCACAGTGTTTAAAAGCCCCTTACAGGTCAGAGGAGGAGGAACGCGTGGTTTTTGCGCAGGTCCTATATGTGATTAATCGGCAGAGAAGGAGCAGCAAACTTGCCACAGTGGTCATTTCTGCGGCTCAGGCCAACAGTGAAAAGTCATATGGACATCACAATTACTTAAGGAATGACCCAGCTTTTGAATTCCCCTTTTTTCCTCACCTCCTCCAAGCATTTCAGTCTCTTACCTGCCTCTCTGTAAGGAAAAAGGAGATGACAGCCCATTCCTGTGTCTGTATGTGAGACTGGGGTTGCCCCTTCAAAACCATTTGAGACTTGAGTCTGAGAAAACTGGAGGTGCTTGTTGTGTCAGGCCATTTTCCTGCCAGTGCCCTAGAGATGCTGCAGGTGCTCTGACACTGCACTACTGAAATTTAGACAAGTTGCCCAATCTTCTGTGATCTGTTCACCCACTCGGTGATGAGCAGCAGCGTTTCCTTGCTGCCGCTCTGTCACTAGCAGGGACAGTGAAAGTCTTTGTGACCACTGTCTCTGTGATGAGCAG
This sequence comes from Haemorhous mexicanus, assembly GCF_027477595.1. Classification (NCBI taxonomy): domain Eukaryota; kingdom Metazoa; phylum Chordata; class Aves; order Passeriformes; family Fringillidae; genus Haemorhous; species Haemorhous mexicanus. Next base: position 116,449,564 of record NC_082341.1, read on the forward strand.
CAGTTGCCCACTCTCACTTTCACTAGCCAGGATCAGTGAAAGTGTCCAGCTCCTGCAGTGGGCTGAAGCCTGAGGGTGCATCAACACCTCTGAGACTCGCTACAGAGGTGAGCTCTGGTCCCTGCTATGGAACATGTTAGTGTAGGTGCAACTCTGCATTATCTTGAATGGAAACGCCTTGGAAGTTTTTTTAACGGGAATTTTAACTAGTAGTATTCTTTGAATAGTGTTCTTCTAGGCCTATGCACTTTTTTTTGTTTGTTTGGTTGGGGGTTTTTTTGATATAGAATACGGTAGCAGAGTCCTGCTCACAGAGCAGTCTCTCTTGATGTGCAGCTGCTCGGTCCCACCAGCGCCACGGCAACCCCTGACTCAGCACTCCGGCTCAGCGATGCGGCTCCGGGGGGAGTGGACTTCGCAGCCACCGCGGTCGAGGGGTCTCACGGTTGCTCCCACCCCTGCATCCTTCTCTGGATGCTTTGGGAAGTAATGCAGCTCCCCTCGCGCCGCGCTTGCCCTCACCTCCCCTCTCGGCCCCTGGGACCCCCTCGCCGTGTTCCCCGCCCGTGTTCAGCCCCATCCCGGGCAGCATAGCTTTCGCCGCCGCCAGCCCGTTTCTGTCACGACACAGAGCAAACGAGAGCAGGGTGGATTTAAAATGCTTTTCTTTATTCTTAGAAATGCTGTAAAAATTGATATAAAAGGTTGAGCATGCTCAGTCTTTTTTTTTTTTTTCCATCCTACTGTCTAAAATACATGGGATTTTGAATCACTTTAACAGATGTACCATAGCTGCATCGGTATGAGTAAAATGTAGAAAAGACGAAAACTACCATTACAAAAATAATTTAAGGGGAGAGAAGAAAAAAAAATAATATATTTAGCTTTTTTTCCCTTTTTCGCAAGTTTCGTGGTGAAAGACCCAGGCATCGCTCCACGTCGCTGCCGCATTCCGAGCGCGGCCGCGGGCCGGCAGGTCCCGCCGCGGCTCCGCGCCTCATGCCGCGCCCGGCCCGGCCCGGGGCGCCGCGGCACGGCCCGGCAGGGCTCGGCACGGCCCTCTGAGGTATTTATCCACCGTCTCCCGGAGTCCGTCTCTCCGTCCCGCTCCCCCCCGGTTACCGGCAGTCCGTGCCCGAGCCGGGCTGCAGGAAAGAAGCGCTGGGCAGCTGCTTGAAGAAATGCCGGAGGCTGGTCAAGTCCCGGGTGAGCTGCTCGATCTTCTTGTGCAGCTTCTCGTTCTCGGCCGAAAGCTCCAGCAGCTTCTGCTGCATCTCCTGGTTGCGCCGCTTCGCCTTGTCGCGGCTCTTGCGCACGGCGATGTTGTTGCGCTCCCGGCGCTGCCGGTACTCGGGGCTAAACCTGTCCACGCACTTCTTGCCGCCCCGCTCCTTGCCCCCGGCGGCGGCGGCCGGCGGCGGGACTCCCTGCGCCGGCCCGGGCACGGCGGCGGCGGCGGCGGCGGCGGGGCCCGGCGAGCGGGTGCTGCAGCTGGAGGGGGAGCTGCTGCCCGGCGGCTCGGGGGACGTGGGCGGCGTGGGCTGCCCGCTCAGGTTCATGATGGTCTGGGCGCAGGTGGCGATTTGCGAGGGCAGCAGCGAGGAGGAGAGGTCGCTGTCGCTCCAGTCCGGCTCCTGCTTCAGAGCGCCGCGGGAGGAGAAGGAGGAGGAGGAAGAGGAGGAGGAGGAGGAGGAGGCGGTGCGGGGCTCGGAGCCCAGCAGGGTGGTCATGGCAGCGCCGAGGTCCTTGGCGGGGTCGCGGCCGGCGCCGCCGCCCGGTGGCAAGTACTCGCCGTATTCCCCGCCCCGCTCGGGCTTGTGGTTGCTGTTGAAGAGGTCGGCGAAGAGCTCGTCGTTGCAGAGCTCCAGGTTGGGCACGGCAGACATGGAGTCAATGTAGGAGCTGAAGTCGATGGCGCTCTCGTCCTCGTACATGGCCGGAGCGGCGGCGCTCAGCTCCGCCAGGTTGGTGCCGGTGCCCCCCAGGCCGCCCCCCGCCTCCTCGCCGCTCATCCCGCAGCCGCCGCGGGACCCCGGCTTGCAGGCGGGACCCGGCCCGCCGCCGCTGCCCACCTTGGCGTCGTAGAAGTTGGCGGGCTCCAGGCACCAGCTCTTATAACATGCCGGGGAGTCCAGGCTGTAGAGAGCGGCGGCGCTCATCGGCGAGCGGGACGCGGCGCCGCACGGCCGCGGCGCGGGGGCTCCGGGGCGCGGGCACCAAACGCCGCTCCGCGACGGGCGCAGCTCCAGCCTCTGGCACGGGCAGGTGGGAGCGGGACTGCTGCTCCTGCCGCTGCCGCTGCTCACACTACTGCCGCTGCTACTGCTCGGTGGCACCGGCGCTGCCGCTGTAGCCCCGCCGTCGCCTCCCCGAGGGGGCCGATCCGGGCTCGGGTCACGCCGTGAGCAGCGGTAGGAGGCGGGGATGGGACAAGGCGTCTCAGGACCTGGGAGTGAAACGCCCGCTCGGTCCCTTCTTATACGGCGCGGGCCCCGCCTCCTGCCCCAATGACGGGGAACGATGTTCCCGGCACCCCCGGGGACCCGGGGGCGGGAGCGGGTGGGGTGCGTGGCCGCGGAGGCAGGGCTGCCGCCGCAGCGAGCTGCCACCTCCCGGCGGAGGGTGGCCGCAGTCCGAGGTGCCCCCACCACGGGCACGGGACGGTGCGGGCGCCTTTCGGGCGCCTGCCGCCCTCCCCGCACCGTCCCGTCCCCGGGGAGCGCTGCCGCGGCGCCGGTACCGGCACCCCATTCCCTCGGCTTAGCGTTGATTTTCCCTTCCCCGCGAGGGGCGGAGGAAAAGCTGGCTGAAAAAGCTGATTTTACCCCGCTGCCGCCACCAGCACCACGCTGCATCCCCCCACGCGCTTCCCCGGCGGCGCCGAGTATGGAGCGATACGGGGAGGATGCTGCCGGCCCCACGCGTGTCTCTGCGTATCACCCGAGCGCCCTCCGGAGGCTCAGCTCCCTTCGCTGGAGCACGGGCAGCTTCCCCCGAGAAGGATGTAAATCGCCCGCTCCGGGGAGAGGATGGCCACTTGGATTTCTTCTGGCAGGACCCTCTGGTGGGACAGGGGTCTCTGAGGCATCTTTAGCCTGCCTCATGCTGTCTGCATGAAGACACCTCTTAAAACCTTACAATAAGTTATTATGCATGTTGTTGTCCCCTGCCCCCCCATGCATCCCACAAACTACTACTATTAAATTGGCAAGTATCAGAAAACTGAAAGTACTTGCAGCTAAAAGATAAGTTTTCAAGTTACAAAATAGTTTATAAAACCCTGGTTCTCCCAGATGCTCCACTGACTGAATTACTAAAGAAACACACAACAAAACACCCTTACATTTACTTTTTTCTTTTTTATATATTTATTTATCTTCCAGAAGACCCTTCTATATTTAAGATAGGACTATCCCAGGCGCCGAGTTTCCAGCCCAGCACCCAGCTGACGCTGCTGGCATGGAGCTGTGCCCTGCGGAGCGCGGTGCCGCTCGCCCCGAGGTGGCTTTCTGGGGACCGTGGGTACGTGCCGGTCATGCCGGGCCCGCTGCCCCTCTCCGGGCAGGGCTCCATCTGCCGCCGCCGCAGCTGTTGCAGGACCGCAGCTGTTTATCACAGGGGTGTGTATTTTAACATAAGTAGCTGGGAACAAGACTGGTACATGCTCTCCCTTTGGATGTGAACTCCACGTGGGAAGGCTTGTGGGATCAGGGTAAGTGTGCCGTGCCTGGCAGGTGGGGTTTTACATCTGGCAGCTAAGGTTTCGCTTGGAGAGGCTTTGCTTTTAACTCTAGCGCTGCCAAATGTATTATGTTTAAATGAACTCGATTTCCTTTCTCATCAGAGGAGTGATCACACAACCTCCATCTACACCAGCATTAACCACTGAATTTGACAGTGACACAAGATATGGTTGCTTTTGTTTTCTCCACGTTGTCAAAGAAATTATATGCCCCAAACCATTTTACGTGTTATTTTTTGCCTTCTATGTAGCCCAGACCTTCCCTGGGGTCTGTTCATGATGCACAACTCTGTTCCACCTGTCCCTGGCCTGGCTATCCAGCAGGGAACGTGGTGCTCCAGGACCCTTTTACTCTGTATGAAATGTAGAGGAGTGCATTTGTGAGGCATGGGAAGGTAGTTAGAAATGAGATGCAGTCTGATATCTGCTGTCTCTCCCCTTGCTCTGCTGGAGGGGGTGAGATCTCACCCATTGTAGTCATAAAATTATGATAGGTCCTGGAAAGCACCCATTTAACTGTTTGCATGCAGAATTGTCTCACACTTACAGCTCACCACAGTCCTTACCCCAAAGGTCAGCCAGCACTGGCATGCCACTGTGCCAGCCTGAACATGCCTATTTAATGCCCATCATGTGTTACTCCAAAAAAGACACCTAATTCCCAGCCAGGTCACCCGACCCCCACTGGGCACCTTGCCTCCTGGCAATTACATTCTCAAAATCCCTCAACAGAAGGCCCAGAACTGCTATGTAAACCTCAGTATAAGCCATCTGTGTCACATCTAAGCCCCACCACAGAGGGTGCAGCATTGCCTGCAGGGTCTCCAGGACCTGGAGGTGTGTTCAGAACTCTTGGTTGAACCTGTCAATGCCTGTCCCACAAACCCAAGCAGCAGGAGCCACCCCCTGGAGGATGAGTTGGTTGTGTTTGCTGCCGAGCCTGGGATGTGTGATTTCAGGAGAATGTTTGAGGGGGTTCTCCCACGTGCCATGCAGGATGTGGGAGCCCTGGGTGCTGCACCACCTGCAGCGAAGCATCCAGGAGCATGTGAGCAAGTGATACCTGGCACTTAGCAAAGCTCTGCACTGAAGGCAGGCATTTGTCTGGCATCTCAGCAGCTGAAGCTGTTCCAATCTGCATATGTAATTTCATGAGCAGAGAAGTACAGACAAGCCCTTGATTTCCCTCATCTGTCCTGCTGAGTACCTGACCCACCGAGTCACGAGTCACAGCTTGTCTCTGGGATCCAGTCATTTTAAACAGCAGTAAGAAGCAGGTGATCTTCTGAATTTCAGAATAAATTCTTAAAAACTTTCTTGAGGTTCACGCTCCAATTCAAGGAAAGTATTCAAACCCAGCAAGAAAAGGCAAGAAACCTTTCTCTAAGAAGCAGAAAAAAACCCAAAACTTAAACTTACTCTGGACTGCTGGCTGTGAATCTGAGAAACACCAGGACCCTGACCCCTTCAGGGAGAGCAGTTGAATCACTCTTATGTTTTCCTCATAAATAGAGGACAGGCCACTCAGGGAAGGTATGGAAACAGGGTAATGCCTCAGCATGCTCACCTCCAGCAACCCAGCCAGGCATGCAGGACTGTTTGGGACAGTGGGACTAGGAGCGTGGCAAGGCTGTGCCTGGGAAACCTAAGGTGCCCTTCTCTGCTTTTGATGTTATAGACTTCAGACAGCACCAGCTGGACCTCAGGTCCTGGGGGATTCATGGGTGAAGACCAAGCTGACAGGGGGGAAAACATGGAGGACTGGTTTGCTGGGTTTCTGCTTCCTGCAGAAAGCAGCAGGAGCACGTGCATCCTTTCATTCATCAGCTGGAAGCCAGCAATGGCACATGGGGGCTGACAAGGGAATGGGACACGTAAATGAAGAGGTACAAGTTGTCTGGGGGGATTCAAAAAACCTGCCTGCACACTTCTAGAGAGGAGCAGTACCTGCTTGAGGTTGGTGCTGGCTCTTGTCAGCCAGCACGGTGACTGCTGGACAGCCACCTCTGCCAGGGCTTGTGTCTCTGCCTTGTCCTCAAGCAATGTCACAATATTTTGCTTTGTCACTTGTACTGCACTTGTACATCATTGCACTGATCCTGTCTGTGGCCTCCCTACTCTTAGCAGCTGAAGAACTGGATAGTAATTGAAAGAATTTTTCCTTTTAGCTCATTTAGTTGAAGCTCTAACCTCTGCAGGCATTTAAGCCCCAGCAGCTTCAGCCTGGGCTGGGTTTGTCCAGCTGCACCTGTGGCTGCTGAGCTGCTGAATAAGATCATCCACATACCCAGGCTCCCAAAAAGGCCAAGGGCTACTGCAGCAAGATGCCTCAGAACCCATGCTCCTTGTTTTCTCACACTCCTTGGTGGATACTCAGAACTTTTTCCTGACACAGGTTTTGCATGGATTTCCATTCATGTGATCAGATTGACAGCTCCATCTTCTGTGTGATCAAATGAAATCTTGTGTGCTATAATTTACTGTGAGTGTAATGGACAAGAAGAGTCAATGTTGCTCTCTTCTAGCCGTCAAAAAGATAAAGAAAAACCCCACCCTGTAAATAATGTAGAAACTGTAACCAAAACTTTTCCAGTCCCTTATGGCCACTCCTTCATAGTATCAGAATGGTTGCGGGGGGAAGGGACCTTAAAGATCATCTAGTTCCAGTGCTCCTACCATGGGCTGGGACAACTTCCATTAGATCAGGTTGCTCAGAACCTCAACTTGGCCTTGAGCACTTCCAGGGATGGAGAATCCATGCCTTTTCTGTTCTGTGTCTCATCACTTTCACAGTGAAAATCTTCCTCCTAATATCTAATATAAACCTAACCACTTTCAGTTTAAAACCACTGCTCCTTGTTCTGTCACGACAGACCTTGATAAAAAGTCCCTCTCAGTCTTTCCTGCAAGCTCCCTTTAGGCACTGGAAGGCTGCAGTAGGGTCTCCCCAGAACCTTCTTTTCCCCAGGCTGAACAACCTCTCAGCCTGCCTTCACTGGAGAGGTGCTTCAACTTTGATCATCTCTGTGGCCCAAAAAACTTCCCAGCCTTTTTGCAATAAGAGAATACCCCTCTAAACACCCTATTCTGGACACCTCTTTGTTTGACATAAGGTGTGGCTCTGTGGTAGTTTTGCTACAAGACCAGTGACACCATTTGGTGCTGTGGGTGTCTGCCAGGGTGTGAGCTTTCTGCATAGGTGCCATTTCTTACAGGCAGCAGAACTTTAAAATGGAATTTTTAAAACCCATGGAATTCCCAAATGAGCCACAGTATTAATGAAGTGACTCAGCAGACCCTCAACCTTGGGGGGAAAAAAAGCAGAGGTAATAAATCCTTATCCTTGATTTTGAAAAACAAGAGTTTTGGTGAGAAGTGTCTCTATATATAGACGTTTACTTTTGGAAGCAGCTGGCCAAACCCTAAGTGTGAGACCAGAAGAGCTGTAGGAAATTCCTTATTCCATGTCTTGGAATATGAGCCCAATTTATTGTTTTTGTGGAATGCTGTTACCCTCCTTCCTATGCCCAAATGTGTGCTGGTGCTGTATCACCTCTCAGCCACAGAGACCTCAAGATAACATTTAAACTGGGGGGCAGTGGTGGGGACTAAGGGGGAAAATCCTGAGCACAAGAACAGCATGCAGAAACCTCTCTATCAGCTGGGAAAGGGGACAGTAGGCGGCAGTTCCAGAGTTTTCCTCTGGATTCAGCAGTACTGTTATTCTTAGCTAGAAGGAAATGATAAGATTGGCAGGGATGGTAAGGATTAGCTTAAACATGACATCATTCAATACTCTAAGAAAAACCTAGTGAGAATATATGCTAATGTTTTATATAACTTTTTAGGTACAACTGATGGGTTTCCAGACATAGTGCCCATCCATCTGGTTATTTAATCTGAGAAGGAAATACTCTGCTGCGCTTGTGAATAGTTCCCAAGTTTTGTTTTGCATCATGATACCTGATGCACTCTCTCATTCTGATCTTCACATCATCTGAACTCTTTTCTGGGAGCCCAATAAACCTGCCCTGTAAAGCACTGAGCCCAGCAATGTGAGGTTTGCGTTGTGTCAGTAACTTCCTTGCTGCTTTACAGGCTGGCTCCAGCCTTTCCCCTTAGCTGCTGCATTTTATTGAGAGCAGCCAGGCCTGGTGAGAGCAGCTGCCATTCACTTGTGTTGGAGGTTATTTCCAGGACCATTCAGCTTCATGGTGAAAGCTCCCTAAAGAAAGTTAGGGAAACTCCACTTGCTCTGCACAGGATGTGTCTCTGTGTTGAAGACCCAGCAGCCTCGTGCTTTGTGCCTCAGCTGACACATGAGCTTGACAAACACATGACTAATAAGGGCTGACGTGGCTGAGGCTTCCCACTATGGTGCTTATTCTAGGGCCAAAATGGAGCTTTTAACTATTTAAATTGTCCTGAACATGTTCTAAGCCCGTGTCATTTCTGCCTGTCCCACAGGCTTTCACCCCAGCCTGAGGCTGTTTGCCATGGACCTCAGGGAGCAGAGAGCACTGGGTGGTGACCCCCAGGCCCCTCTCCCAGGAAGGGCCAGGCTGCACTCTAACGCCCCTTCCCAAAGGCCAAGGAGGGAGCCTGCTGTGCACAAACATCTGCTTTTGCTGAGGCTATCAGAAGTCCTAGGAGAAGAGCCTCGTTAAAGTATAAACCTAAACTTTGTCCTCTGCAGCGCAGGTCAAAGTACCCAATAACTATCTGAGGTATGTGCCAGAAGTGCCATTCAACACCTCGTACACCCGGCCACTTAATTTCCAAATGTCCCCTGCCTTTTCATGTTGCCTTTTTTATTGTGCTTTAAACTTTCTCATATTTGTAGAGTGACAGCATGAAAGCCAGGGTACCTCACCTGACCAAGTTTTAGTCATGAGATTGCAGTCTTAATTGTTAGCAGAGATCAAAAGAACAAAACACCATGACATCTTACTGAAGTGTATATAAGAACAGACTGTATCAAACTCTTTTATAAAAAACCCCCCACCTTACTGTCCACTAATTATCATCTCTACAAATGGGTAAATGTGGAAGCTTTTTGTGATTAAGTGCCTTAAATTAACTTTTTAAATGAGGTATACAGCTGAAAGTTTATTTTTACTTTTCAATGTTTCCTCTACAAAAATACATCCAAACAATATTTTTAATTAATAAAATGATAAAAATGTTTTGAATTTGATTTATAACACTGAAACAAAACATTGAGTATATGTATTAAGAAGAAAGATAAATAATAATTGTTGCTGGGAAGTATTTGAAACAGAAAAGCTCCCTCCCCATTCTTCAGGCCTCAGCAATCTTCTTCACTGAGAGTTTTTCATGGAGCTGTATGCAGAAGGCAGATTTCTCTACTCTCCAGCTGACAGATTCATTTGAGACTGGTGCCAGCAGCAGACATGGCCCCGAGTAAGACCAGAACTGCCCCAGGGCCACAGAGGAAGGAGGGGAATGGTGTAGGCAGGGAAAGGGCAAAGACTAATTTTTATTATACCCTTTATGATAATTATTAAAAGCCTCAATGAAATCTATATCCTACAGTAAATCTGGGTAATGAGCAACAGTAGTGTTTGAGAGAATTCTCTTTCTCCCTCACTCCCCATGCTGCAGCTTAAGCTCAGCTGGGAGCTAAGCCCCACAGAGCTTCTCCTCAACCCCCCCAGAGAGAACTGGAAAGTGAGAAAACTCAGGGGCTGGGATCAAGACAGGTAATAGGTTAAGCAAAAGCCGTGCACACGAGAGAAGCAAAACGGGGAATTCAGTCACCACTTCCCACAGGTAGGCTGGTGATCAGCCCTCCCTCCCCAGGAAAGCTGGAATGATGGTGACTTGGGAAGACAAATACCATCTCCTCCTCTTTCTCCTTCCCCCAGCTCTACAGGCTGAGCATGACACCCTCTGGTTTGTGATAGCCCTTGGGTCAGTTGGAGTCAGCTCTCCTGGCTGTGCTCCCCTGGACTCCTCAAGGTGTGAGAGGCAGAAGTAGCCTTGCCTCTGTGCAAGCCCTGCTCAGCTATAATGCAACATCCCTGTCTTATCAGCAGTTTCCAGCACAAATCTAAACCACAGCCCCACTCCAGCTACTCTGAAGAAAATTAACTCAATCCCAGCCAAAGCCAGCACACCTGAGAACTGGCTGCTGGAGACAGAGTCACATCTGGCACAACCTCCACAGTTTGGCATAAGCAAATTCCAAAGTGCAGCAGACATTCCTGTGCTGTGCTGCACTTATGGCAAGAAGCTTACCGTGCTCAGCTCTGTGGGCAGTGGCTGCTTCTGGCTTGGGCCAAACAATAATTTGGAAACAACACAGCATGAGCAGTGCAGACTTCCAAAGGACAAAGATAACAGGGTATAACCTCTAATTGCTAAAAACAGTCTCATCATTACTATCTTGTTATCCAGTAATGAAAAAGCTGTTCAGATACTCTAGGTGTTATCTAGAGCTAAGAGCCGTTTTCTGTTTAATTTCACCATGTGGCCCACTGATACTACTGATATGAAAATCTTCAAGTTTTAACTACAAATAATATGTGGCTGCAGAATGGTTTCAGTTGATTGTCATCAAGGTCTCTGCAAAAGAAAAGCACAGACTCACTACATCACTGTACTGACGCCCACAAGTTTGCAGGGTATGAATTTGTGCTTTCCACTGAAGGATCCCAGGGCTTTTCAAATAAATCTTTAAGCTCTATAGCCTCCCCAGTTCTTTCTACATTGATTTTAACACAAAGACAATAAAGCTGCTTTGTTACAGAACCACACACAAGAAAAATAATTAAAAAAAAAAACCACAAAATCACTGTTTGAATACAGCTTTAATACAAAAAGTTTATTTTCTCTATTAGTCAAGTTAACTGATGATAAAAATAGTTAAGAGTTTTTCTCCTTTTTGGCCTTAAAATTCTGATCTGGTTGCAGCTGTGCTTTAGGGTACAGGTCCCTTGGCAGACAGGGTTGTAGATGGCAGTTCCTCACATCCAGGGTTCCCATCCTTCCCAGACTCTGCCAAGAATATTGGGATCTGTTGCTTGATCGATGAGGCATCTCACTTGGGTCTCCTCTGAGAGTCCATCCTCTGGCTCTTTGGCTCTGATATCATGATTGGAGTTACCACGAGCCACAGCTGCAAAATCATTATAAGCAGGCGACCTCTCATGGCCCAGGCGCAGCTCATCGCTGAAATCGAGAACACAAAAATAAGCTCTTACTAAAAGAAAAAAGCAAAGAATCTGAGATGGGTTTTTAAATACAAAACAGCACTTGAAAAATAAAGCTTGAATTGAGATCAAGATGTGGAGACTGCTCAAGAGCTGCAGAAGGCTTGGCCAGTGAAGACTGGTGGTTTCAGGGGTCCTTTACTAGTGGGTATTCACCCTAACATGCCAATCTTGTCAAGGGTCTCCAGCTGAAAGAGGGATGCAGCAGTTCACATCCAAGCTGTTGATCTCTTTACCTGCTCTCCTGATTTGTGCCTGTAACAAGTATTTTGCTGCCTCTTCCAGTTCAGCCTTGACCACAAAAGGGACTCCTCCCAAGTCCTGCACTTTTCAATATTTGTATGGTTTTAAAACAGGCTTGCTTTCTTTGCTTTTCTGTCTTTCCCCTGATTAATCCAAAATGACTTTTTAAGAGAGGATGGAAGGGATTAATTGTACTTTTAACTGAACTTAAAAGACATTCTGGCTTGAGCCAGACTTGACTAGACTGACATAAATAACCTGAGAATGCCACCAGATTTGAATTTGATGTTTCTCATAAGCAGCTTTCCTCCATGCCTCCCCTACCGCTGGTACAGGTTCCATTTCAAGCAATGCTCCATCAGAAGCATATATTAATTTAAATATTATCCCTACCCTGAAAGCAGTGGAGACAAACATTAAGAACAGAGGGACTGAGGAGTATGAGATTAAGCAGCCTGAGAGGGAGGGGAGGCATGTGTTGCCAGGAGCAGTAAAACTGCTCAGAAGGCCTGAGCTGGAGCAAGAAAACTCACAGGGAGATATCTGGTGTTTTGGCTGGCAGGGTGATTCAGAGAGCTTGTACCTGGACCAAAATGATTCTGACAGAAGGTTTGCTGAAATTTTGCCCTGTCTGTCTCTTCTCTTTTCCTAGCCTCCATTCTATCCAAAGGGAGTAAAATCTGACTCAGGAGCCTTCCAAAGCTCTTAGTAAAGCAGTTTAAAGCAAAAGGACAGCATCTTACCAAGTGATTATTGCTGGATTAGCACCTGTAAGCTTTCTTCTGACATAGTTAACCTTTTGCAAAGGGTACCAGTTTACTTCAGATGTGTTTATTTCCTTAATCCATGTGCCTCCTTTTTTCAGCTGTCTTTGTTCAAAGTTCTAGGGAGAAAATATATTTGTCCTATTTATCATAAATCACACACTTGAAAAAAGCTTTCAAGCTGCAGATATAGCAAGTCAAGCCAGCATCTTAACTGCAGATGCAGTAGAGGACAAAGCAATGAGACAATGCCCAACTTGCCTATGACTTTAATTTACAACTGAAGTTGCTGAAGTGCAACTAGTTTCAGATTTTTTTCTCTGTTACTATTAGTTTGATATATATAGTGCTGTTTATTTAAGAGATTGAATGCAGAAAGTTGAAAATATTTATGCTGGTACCATAAGTGGCATAACATGATCAAAAGTTATCCACGTCTTTAGGATTATCATGAAAGATAAAGAACAGTACACTGATAACACAGACATATGCTACTATTTTTTGTGCATCTATACAGAATTCTGTCATTTTAAATACTTTTAAATTCAGTTTCTCTAAGAACTTAATAAAACAAAGAAAGATAAAAGGAGTACTGAGAGTGAGCTTCAAGGAATACTTCCTTTTTCATCAGTTATATTCTTATCACAGTTTAAGAATTTCCACATGAAGAAAAATGAAAGAGGACAAACCCCCACCTTCCAGTCCAAAGAAGGCTCTTTTACAAATACATCCATGGTACTGATGAGGAGGTCTGGATCTGAGCGATAAGCCCTCAGGGCATGCACCATCACGCTGTAAATGAGTCCCCACTCTTTCACTGGCATCATCAGATTAACAAACTGGCGAGTCAGGCGAAAGGGCATCAACTCTGGCACACTCAAAAACTAGCCAAGGGGAAGAACAGTCAAAAGAAAACAAGAAGTAAGAAGTCTTGGAACTGAAGGATTAGATGGGAATATTTTTTTATTTTTAAGCTTTGAAACCCTCTTTGTCACTTCACTGAAAATAACGTGCAAAAGTAGAACTGAACCAAGTTGTGACATCAAAGCTTTAGTCATGAGTATTCAGTGAAAGTGGCTGAATCCACTGTTGAACCACGTAAAACACCATCATATCGACTCTGTGGATTTCTGTAGCTCACTGCTTGTCTGAGAATATCTGGACTCAGATATTTATTAAACTGACTAGAAATTAATTGTAAGGATTATTTTGCACCAGAATAATGGCAACTGAAGAGCATCAAATTTAGTACTGAGAACACACACGTAATTGCACATAACAAATGCAAAAGCTGTAACAAATGAGTTGAAAACAAATACCTGTGTGGCTGCACCAAAAGCATAACCAAAGTCTATTCCCACCATGCCTCCTGTCTCCTTGTTAATCATGAAGTTGGACAGATGCCGGTCTCCAATCCCAAGTATCCAGTGGCTGATGCACATCAGTGCGTGCGAGCTGGCAAAGTGGGAGCGCAGGGCCAGGAAGGCCTCGGGAGAGGTGCTCATCTTCACAAAGGCTCGCCTTAACAAAACAGAATTCCCTCGTTGAATGCAGTCAAACACCAACATTCCTTTCACAGCGCCCAGTCATCAGCAGCACTTACCTCAGCAGGTCTTCTGGAACGCTGCTCTCCCTGCTTTTGAAGGATGTGACTGCTTCTGTACGGCTGGCATTCCTGCAAAGGAGTGGAGAAGTAAAGGTGGCTGCTGAGGTAACAGCCTGCTGGATGTTGGAAGTCAAGATGGGCAGAGTCCAACAGCATGAAGTTTAGTAAGTCCAAGAACCGAGTTCTACATTTTGGCCACAAAAAATCCCCTACAACGTTACAGGCTGGGGACAGTGTGGCTGGACAGTGTTCAAGCGGAAAGGGACCTGGGGGTGCTGGTTGAATATGAGCCAGCAATGTGCCTTGGTGGCCAAGAAGGCCAATGGCATACTGGCCTCCATTAGGAATTGTGTGGCCAGTAGGAGTAGGGAGATCATTCTTCCCCTGTACTTGGCACTGGTGAGGCCACACCTTGAGTGCTGTGTCCACTTCTGGGCCCCTCAGTTTGGGAAGGACATTGAGAGGCTTGAGTGCATCCAGAGGAGGGAAACAAGGACAGTGAGGGGCTGGGAACACAAACCCTGTGAGGAACGTTTGAAGGAACTGGGGCTGTTTAGCTCGGAGAAGAGGAGGCTTAGAGGTGACCTTACTAATCTCTACAAATTCCTGAAGGGAGGTTGTAGACAGATGGGGGTTGGTCTCTTCCACCAGGCAGCAACTGACAGAACCAGAGCACACTGTCTCAAGCTATGTCAGGGAAAATATAGGTTGGATATCAGGAAAGAATTTTTCACCGAAAGAATAATAAAGTATTGGAATGCTCTTCCCAGGGAGGTGGTAGAATCAACATCTCTGGATGTGTTTAAAAAAAGACTGGACATGGCACTGGGTGCTATAGTCTAGTTGAGGTGTTAGGGCATAGGTTGGACTCGATGATCTTAGAGGTCTCTTCCAACCTCATTATTCTGTGATTCTGTGATACGCTCATGACCACAGCAGCATGCGGTGCTTACTCCAGTAAGCAGTACAGCAAGGCACAAAAGGCTCATCCCCCCAGTTTTATCTGATTTTAAAAGTGCCCCATCCTCCCTCTTTCTCCCAGCAGTTATTTCCAAGAATGACATTTCTAAATACAAAAGAGTATGTGGTTTCATGTATTTTCCTCCAAATTAAGTTGATGGGTTAAGTTTTAATAAAGTAATACAATCATGTTCTTTCTGGCTGGACAGTCTCTTCCAAGCAGAGGAATTAAGGCCCCAGTTACATCTCTCAGCAGCAGGCTGAGCCTATCCTGACACTAGAGAGTAGTGCAGCAGAGGGGAAGCAACAGAACTAAAGAACTGGTGCCATGCAGATTTGGGGAAGGAGGCTTTGTCCTAGCCCATATCCAGTTCTGAATGCTTGTGAGAGCTGACATGTGCCGGGTGCTTTCCTTCCAGTCTACTTCCCTCTGAAAGGAGCAGAATTGAGAAATAGAGGACAGCCCTTTGG
This sequence comes from Haemorhous mexicanus, assembly GCF_027477595.1. Lineage (NCBI taxonomy): Eukaryota > Metazoa > Chordata > Aves > Passeriformes > Fringillidae > Haemorhous > Haemorhous mexicanus. The sequence continues at coordinate 116,464,585 of NC_082341.1, forward strand.
TGCAGCAGACTGGAGATGAGTGGGGGTGACTGGGAATTACTTCAAAAGCACATTCTGGATCCGAATACAAGTATTAATTCAGTTAAACAAGTCAAAGTTTTCCTTTAAAAAACAAGACACTTGGTTAAGCAGGTTATGAGCTTATAAGAAATGCTCTGGACACTTCACTTTACAGAGCTAGATCTAGGTAGGTGTGGAAATTCCTCTGAGAGGATGCTCAAGCTGGAACCTAAACCATCAAATATTCTTAAATTCTCAGTGAATCGTGGTGATTTTCTCTGTCCAACTCCAGCAGATGCTTGGGCTCTGAGGCAGCCTACCTAACTGCATAATCAGGAACAAGACGCCCAGAAAATAAAGTTGAAGAGCAGCATCTGCTTCTAGACACTTTCTAAAGGAAGTGAGCAAGCTTCTGGAAGCAGTCCTGTACTCTGGTAGGATTTTTGGCAAGAGGAATTTTGCAAAGCATCTCCAGGAAGACAAAGCAGTAAAATGAGCAAAAATCAGCTCTAGCCATCATATCATAATGCAGATCATACTTTTTTCCCCTGGAATTTCTACATCTCTGTGCGTGTGCACACTCTAGCTTCCATATTTCCCATGCAGTTCTCTTTTGAAACCTACCTGTACATAGCATGGTATCGAGAGATGCCCTGTGCTTTCCCACCCATCCTGGACAGCCACTCAGAATAGGTAGCACGAGGTCCTCTTGGGCTAGGGACAAAAAAAAGAAAAAAGCACCAATTATTTCCCTGTACGATCTCACCACCCTCTATTTTGTTATCCACAGGCTGTGTGCTGCTCTGACCCATGAGATTTTATGCAAAGGAAAAGTCATGAAGCTACAGCCTACATTAATTTTAGCCTTGCTATGGAAATGAATCTTATACAGAGTACAGGCTGATCCATTCATCTGTTTTGCCTCAGCTTTGAACACACTTCAGTCATATCTGACAGAAGATTAGACATCTCAAGCGTGTTAATTTGTCAATAGGTACTGTAAGTGCCTCCAGAAGAAAGATGAAAAATAATTTCTGCAGGGAGGGAAAGTTATTTTTGACACTCTTGTAGCCTTTGAGAAGCATTATGTAGTCTGCCACAGTACATGCTGCCCTTTGTCCTTCCAAAAGGGCAGGAAATGCAGGAAGGCAGTTTGGTATCTCCTCAGAATGCTCAAGAGAGGAGGAATGGGTGCTTGAACTTGGCGTATTAATCCCTAAGAAGCCAGTATTCATTAGTTGCACTGCTTATGAAATAAGTCGATATTTTTCTCCCATCTTAACTAAATACCTTAACTAAATCAGACCTTAAACTGCTATTTCTCAACTTAGCAGAGCAGCCACCTCCTCTCTTCCTTCCAAAGCATTTTTTGAGATAGAAAATGCCACTTCCATTTAAGAAGCATTTATCAGTTACAGACTGTAGCCCATCACTTTGGGATAAAAATTCAGAAAGTTGTTCCCCCCACCCCAACCAAAATTTTCCTTTGTGAGTGCTGTCACTTAACCACAGCTCATTATAAAATGTCTTAATTGTCTTGACTGAATAACATACGGGAAAATATTAAAGTCTATATACACAATAAAGCAAAGGGTATTTTTTAAAAATAAATTATGACCTGCTTTTAGAAATACACTGACCTTCTACACTGAGCATAAATTTCCTCCCCTCACAAGATGGTTCCATGTGAGTCTTCTTTCACTTTCCCACTCAGTGAATTGAGATCAACATAACATCACTGCTGTTCACAACACTGAATCAGACAGCAGTAATGCAGGAACTCTAGCAGTTCCTAAACTGCTCACAAATCAAATAACCATAGAAATAAACACTCTTTGGAGTCCAACCTCCACGCTGGAGTTTCCTCCAACCTGCCCCATAAATGTTAACCAGTAAAAATAAATGGTGACAACAGTCAGACAAACCCAAACAGAGATTATGTAACTGAGAACCATATTTGTAAATTAAACCACATTTCTAAATTCCAGGACAGAACTAGGCTGAAATGCCAGAATGAAGTCAGTTTTACAAATATTCAACCTGCAATTACAATCATGAGAATGCAATACAATTTATTCAAACCCAGCATTTGTATCCAGTCAGAGAAAGTGCTCTGTTACAGCTGAGTTCTGTGCATTTGCTGCCAAGTTCCATCCCCCATCACTGACTCACTGCTGAACCCAGCTTCTCAATAGCTCTGCCTCTACTCCCTTCCCCTGACCCTCATTGACCTAAGTCCATTTCCTGCCTGATCAAATCAAGAGATCAAAATCCTCTGCTTGTAAAATCAATCTGCTGATAAGGAAATGGTGATGATAATGACGTCACACAGGATTATAATTATAAGTCTCTTGTTTAAACAAGCTGGGTGGAGGATATTCCAGCTACAATGGCACTCATTAAACAAACAGTTGCCAATTACTAATTTGGGTCAGGAAGTACAAACTGCCTCCTTGCTTATAAATGCTTTTCTTTTATTCTTTAATTGCCCAAAAAAAAAAAAAAAAAAGTAAAAGAAAATCCTGCCACAAGACTGTCAGTTATCCAAAAACCCATTAGTAGTGGTATCTATTAGAGCAGACAGTTAAACCAAGCATCACCTGTAATAGCTGATATCTTCCTCTTCAGACATGCTACTTTTAAGGAATTCTTTTAAGGTACAAGTATTTTCCAGCCACTTGATGAGTCCCAGCCTGAAACAAAGTAAGTCAGAGATAACAAGTAGCTCAGAGCTGAACTTTAGAGGAACACCACAAATGGGAAGGAATACATTCTACTGCCTGTTAAAAGAAGGTTAAAAGCTACCTATTTAAATATACTCTGAAAAACCAGTTTCCATACAAAGCAATTTCAATGTTGTTTAAAATGAAAAGGAAAAAAAAATTAAGCCAAGGCATCAAGCACTCTCAATCTGAATCTGGCATGCAAAAGTCTCACTTTCCAACATCCCAAAATGAACAGATGCTAACAAAAGGATTTCTGTCCCTTCAAGATAAATGCCTACCTTGTTGTCATGGGGATGACCTGGTAAGTTTTTAACTGCATGTTTCTTTGGCTACATCTAGCATCTTGGGAAAGGATAATGTTCATTACATCAAACAGCTGCTCAATGCGTTGGTCTTGTCGCAGGTCTTCGCCACCTTTGACAAGAAAAGGATATTCCCGCTCATCGCTGCCTCGGATCGTTATACGTTTTGGCTTCCTCAAAGATTCCATCACACTTATCTTGGAAAAAGACAGGAAAAAGAAAAATATTTGTGACTGAAGACTTGGTCTTACAGAATCATCGCTGGAATGAAGCATATCTGTCATTCCTAGATGACATAATCAAGTTACTCAATTATAATAGAAAAACAAATGCCCACTTGCAGCCTTTCCTTTGTATGCTGCAAGATGTGTAAACAAGCAATGACCCTGCTACTACCAAATTCTTCAAATGCTACATGGACACAGATTTATACCACACAGGATCTTGACTCAATCTTAAAAACATACCCGTTCATCAAATCCAGAGATTTTTGCGTGGTACTCTGGCAGTGGTTTCCCTTTTCCATCGTACTGACCTGAAGTGGCAGTGGAAAAAAAAATATTAGTACATAGCCTGATGTTATTTTAAAGTGTGTTTAACACCAGAACACACATCCAAATGTTTTGTCAAACTGGTAGAGTGACAACTATGAATAAAATATTTTTAAATGCATAAAAAAGATCCAACATACACATAGCATGATTTTATCTGTGAATTATTGATATTCTCTCCTTGTTTAGCTGTTAGAATTGAGCTCTTGCTGGTTTCAGAAGACACAACCTTTTTTGTACTAGATTTAAACATGTATTAGATTTATATATCAGATTTCATGGAGTCAGGCCTTTAGAAAAATACTAAATTTTTAGGTAAGAGATACAAACTTAGATACAATTTTAAAAATCAGGACTACGGCTTAAGAATGGATTTAAGAGATAATGAATGAATAGAATTATTTCAAGTAAGGCCAGATCCAGGCTTAAGGCCAGAAAGAAGGGTCATATAGCCAATATAAGAAATAAAGCTCAAGAGCAACTTTCTTGTAAGGGATAATTAACCATTGACACTGAACAGGAACTTACCAGGAACCTCCAGTTCACTCCTCAAGAACTCAGCTTTGAATTCGCTCATCCATGGTGAACATTCTTTGAGGTTCCCAGGTTCTTTATGGGTTTTGATCATTTTTGAGTGGAGAGAATTTGCAATTGCATCGAAGTCACTAGTCTTCATATCCAACAGTTCTGAACCACCTCTGCCAAAATGATGATCCAGGTCCTTCCCAAAAGCCTAACAATCATTTATAGAAAGGAATCCTGTTTACACAGTGCTAGAAACTACCCAAGAGAACCAAAAGGGCACCTTCCTATCTATATACATGGCTTGTCTAGATATTAGGGAGAAATTCTTAATATAAAACAGAACAGGTTGCCCAGAGAAGTTGTGGATGCCTCGCTCCTGGAAGTGTTCAAGGCCAGGCTGAAAGGGGCCCTGAGCAACCTGGTCTAGTGGGAAGTGCCCCAGGCCATGGCAGAGGTGCTGGAACCAGATGATCTTTCAGGTCCCTTCCAACCCAAATCATTCTGTCACTCTATGAAATGTTTTACATGCTTTATTTACTATTGGATTTATTATTTGTGAATTTATTACAGCCTAGCAATAATTTTGGACATAGAATGCATAAACCCATATTTTAAACTATTCAAAATATCCTGATGTAGGAAAAGAGCAAAGTTTTGGACACTGATCTATTTAATGAACAAAGTAAGTATTATCTACAAATAGTTAACTGAATTGACTTCCTGTATTCATAATTCAAGGTTCTAAAAAAACCAAGTGTTCCTTCTTGGACTGGGTATTAATGGCTTGGAAAGATTTTTTTTTTTAATTGCCTGATCATTTTTCTACCAAGCTCTGAAGACACAGCTATTTCACTAAAATAAATGAAAATGCAAAAAACATTATCCTTTTGAGGAGACTGCTACAGTCAAAAATCATCTTTATCACTAAATCTATTTCCAGATTATGATCCTGAAGTGCTCCACGTAGTAGAGCAATTTTATGTGTCAGTCAAGGGAGACAACTTGTTTTTTCCCCAGCAAGGACACTAGAAACGATACAGTAATTTTCACAGCACACTTTGTTTCTTCATACTAATGCATCATGAAAGCAAAGACTTCAGAGCCTGTGCACCATCACCTTGACTCTCTTCTGGAGCTACTCTCTGCTCTCCCTCTTCCCTTTACCAGAGGGGAACAACCCTGATATCCCTCTCCAGCACCTCCCTTGCTCTTCTCCCTGTATCCTCTAACACTGCACATTTCAGCGTTTTAAAGAGCCATGGATTTTTTTTTTTTTTTTGGTGTGGGCACACATATAATCCAAACAGCCTTTGTGCTTATGCCTGCTACATCCCTTGCTGGGCATGTACCCTGTAGCTGCTCCCCTCTCCCTACCCCCACCCCTGTCACCGGCACATCCTGCACATTCTTATCCCCCACTCTTTAGTTTGAAGTCATTATCATCAAAGACCCATCTTATCTCACAGCAACACATTCAGAGGGCTAGTGTGCCCCTAAACTCCCAATTACCCTTTCTGCTTCATTATCACCTCACCTCCTCCCGACTCCACCTTATTCTCATCCTCCACCTTTCCCACTCATGGGGAAGGAATCTCCCTACAGACACCCAGGTTAGTTTATCTAATGCTAATGGGACATAGGATGGCCACAACGGGAGACAGCTGGATGCACCCCGCCCTGGCCACGGGGCTATGCACACACAGTACAGGCACACAGTCAGGACCTCCTTCTATAGGAGTATCACTCTCCTGCCCTCAGCAACTTGCAGCTCAGGGATTTCTGCACCAGGGAGTGTGCATTTATATGTAAAAGCTCTTAAAGCATTGCTCCCTCTCCTTGTTATTGCCTGCCTGCTGTCTGAACCCATAAAAGCTCCTAACACCCTGCAGCAGGAGTTCAGCACCTAAGTGTGCACTGAATGAGGAAACGCTTCTCACTGGTCTGAACCTGCCACTTCCATAGAGCATTTACTTCCTGTTCGGTGCTCCTGATAGAATCATAGAATTCCTAGGGTTGAAAAAGACCTGTAAGTTCACCAAGTCCAACCATGGGACTGATGTTAAGAGCTTTACTGTATCTGGCACCATTGCATCTTTTCCAACTGGAGGAATGCCAAAGTTACTTGTGCAGTGGTTACTCTGCACCTCTGATTATTCTTGCCACTTTGAACCTCATCCAATTTTACTGTATCTGTGCCGAGAATACTGCAGATGAGAACTATGATGTTTAAGAAGCCAGAGTCAGAGAAGGCTGCTATGCCATGTTTAGTTCTCTATTCTTAATAATGATGAATATTTGCCTTTCTTTCTTAACTACCCTTGAGTTTTCACAGCTGATGTTTTCAGGGAACCATCACAAATCAAGATTTTGTTCTTGAACTGCAGTAGTCATCTAAAATATGCAGAATTTCTATATGATACTAGGATAATTACATTTTCTTGCCACATGTGTCACTTCATTTTCTATGCTGATTTTCACCACTTTGGAATTCAGTCAGTTTTGTAAAGTCTTTTCTTTAATTCTTCATAGTCATAACTCTTCTGTATAAGTACCTTCGTATCGGCAGCAAATCTGAGTAGTATAATACAGCAAAACTCCCTAAGGTGCTCATAAATCCTTGGCAGCAGGGAACAAAAAACAAAGCCAGATTCCCACGGATGATTAGAGGCTCAGGTCCTAAGAACCTGGCAACATTCAGGACAGGAGAGGTAGAAGCTGTGTAAGACAGTACATTTATCCCTGCAGGGCAGTTAGAAGTGGAAAGTGAACTATGTTAAGTCCATGGCTTCTAGCAAAGAAATCCCAGTCCTGTACTCCCGACTAGATCAAGTCTCATCACGTCCTGCAGCACCTGTAAAAGCTGTGATCTGGTTCCCTCTTTTGATTTTCTACTGCCTTCTAGAAAAGCCATGATGCCAACACTGCCCAGCAACCACATATACCTGAATAAACCTTTTCCTCATCATTCCAAGGCCAGGACTCTCCAAATTTCCCAGATTCTTGTACATTCCTTCATACATTTCCTTAAGTTTCTTTTTGTTTCTCTGAGGTTTTGACAACTCATTTCTGACATCCTCAGCCCAATCCTGCAAAGAGAAGAAAACAGATGAGTACTGAGAAAAGATTTATTGACCCTTGCTTTTCAGTAGGCAACTCAGATTGCACTGGGGTTACTGTATTTACTAATAGTCAAATATTGTGTGTCTTTTGACAAAAAAAAAGAGCAACCAAGAGACTGTGGAAATATTTTCCTTTTGTTCTGTGTCTTGATAAAGTGTTTCTACTTTATTATGGTAATTATGTTTACTGCCATAGTGTTTAGTGCTAAGAAAGCCTCTGTGAGGCCAGGAGTGGCACAAAACATAGGACAAGAATCATTTGGACAAACAAGTGAGAACATAGACAGGGATGCCCAGAAGGGAAAGGGCATAAGAACACAAGTAGTTGAACACATGTAGTCCAAAATTATAAAGATGGCCACAAATGATAATTCTGTAAGGGTTTCAGAATGATTAAGGAAGACTGTGGGGCAGGGCACAGACCCTGAAGGGGAAAGCTGGAAAGGGCTGGAGCAGAACATCCAGCTGGCACAAGGGAGGGAGTCCATCACCAGTGAAAGCTGCTGACAGTACTCCAACACCATCATCATCACCATCAGTTGGTGCTGAGCTGAACCACTTCCTGGGGCTGTGGTGTCAACTGAACTGCATCAGGCTCCGCCCAGCACTTGCTCTTCTGAGCAGAGGGAGAGGAATGAAGGGGAAGTGGGGAAAAATACACTTTACCTTGAAAATCATTACAGGGTTAGAGAGCTGCTCCAGGGAGTGAACAAAATCTTGAACTACTCCTCCTCTATCCAACTTATTCTTGATCCTTTGAAAGAAGAGAAAAATGCATCACAATGCAATAGGAACTACCATCACCACCTTGCTTGCTTATAAGCAATGATCTAGACTGTCTGCTATATACAAGAATCTGGTTAAACAATTCAGGTGTAGGTAGGTAAGACTCCCTTAGAATTCCCTCTTGGGCTGCATGACTGTTTATATGTTGACTAAACGTGCCACACAGCTCCCAGTTTTTTAATTATATATCCCACTATGAAAATAGGAACTTGGTGGGTGAGTGGAAAGCATGCTTGAAACAGATATAGGCATTGACCAGACCATGTGCCCTGTCACGACAGTTACTGAAGGGTGATACTCCCTGTGAAACACATAACTTGGTATTTTTATTTTAAGCAAAAACTTATTCAGCAAATGTATCAAATTTGAGAAAAGGGCAAAAAGACACCCAAAATTTTAAGAGTGGTTCTACAGCATTTTGTGATAGAAACTGATTTTTGCCTGGAGATTAACTCAAGTGTTACTGCATGCCAAAAGGGACAAGGGAAAGCCTGTAAGAGAAGCTGCATGTTGCACACTGAATAAGCAGAGAACACCACAGCCAAGAGCTGTCATTCCCAAGAGAACCTGCATCCATTTCACTGTCCTCTCTGAAGTCTGGCATGAGTGTCTATTCTATTTAAACATAGCTGCTTCCTCTTGGCATTAGAAAGATGATAAATGTTCAATACCACAGAATTACAAAGAAAAAGGCGTTGCCTCTCTGTGGTCTTTTTGTTTTATCTTGGGAAAACTTTTAACTTGCAACAGCCTGGGCACTATATGTTCCCAACACTTCATAAGGTTTCATGCCACCAACCTGAGTGTGCCTGATGCTGACACAGCTGACGTATTGCATTTCTCTGTGCCTTTAAACAAAACTCAAGACTACCCTCTAATATTTCTCATGCTCGCTAAAGAAAAGGGTTTGCGTAGGAAAAACAAACTAATCTATCCACTCCTGAAAAAAAAAACATACAGAATAGCTACTCCAATTGCAAATTCACCTTTCTACAAACTCCTTGTTCTTGCAGCCAGCTGCAGTATCTTTAAAGCAGTAACTTTCACTGCTGATCATGAAAGGGTAGATGAGTGCCTGGGGGTAGGTATTTGCAATCTCTTCAACAGTATGTTGTACAGCTACTGCTTCATCCTTGTCAAGTAGTGCCATCATCTGGCTAATCCAACCAATGAACTGCCAACAGGGAACTGAAGAAAGCTGCAAAAACAAAGACACTGCTTTCATCTTTGGTCTTCCTCAAAAATATCAAATACAGCAAACAAACAAAACTGCTCCATGGTGCAGTCTGACAGAGAAATGTGAGAAGGAAACAGAGAATGTCAACTAGGTGTGCAAAACATCCCCCAATGAAGCACTGATTTAATTATTATTATTACTATCACTACTATTACCATCACTACTGCTGCTTAATGGGTTTTCCATCATAAAGATTTGCAGCTTGTTGATCAATATAAGGCTTTACACTCAAACTTGTGTCTTTTGTCTCTGGATGCAATACAATAAGTTTTGGTCATCACATACACACCACTCAAAAATTTGAAGGAATTCAATTCCAACACCATTGGGTTAAAGTCTTGATTTGAGTAAAAAATGCCAGGAAGGAGAACACTGAAACTCCTATCACAGTTTTGTCCTTTGTTCATCTTTAGGCATTTCTAATAGAATTTAAGATCAAATTGGCAGCATTTATCTCACAGAAAGACAGAGGATAGGATAAATAAATGCCTGGTGAGCTCCCTCTTCTGATTGAGATTTGTCAGCTTGTGTCAGGTTCTGTCTGAACTATTGGTGTTTCTCCATGGCCACACCTTGTGCACCTCAGCCATTTCTGCTATTTTCTCAGTTCCCTGGGATAATGAATCCGAGTTTCTGCCTCACTTGAGCTCCTTCTCTCAAAGGGCCTGGTGCTCTGGGAGAAGCAGCACAATGACATGGGCTTGGAAAGACAGGCAGGCCAAGGCAGGAACAGGCAGGAGTCACAGAGAAGGTCTCAGCTTATCTGTCCCACCACAGCAGGGAAGGCTCGTGCTATCCTGCCATGGAATGGCAATGGACAGACAGGTTGTGGAAGGAAGGAAAGAAGGAAGGAAGTGGGAAATACAAAGGAAGACAAAGCTGTAGTAATCTCTGAAGTGAAGAAGGACAGGAAAAGGTGGGTGACATGGAATGAGTCTGGAAAAGCTGCTGGCTTTCTGCATACAGGAAATTCAGTCTACAGGAATGAGATACATTCCTCACCCTAATGCTAACCACCTTTGTCAACCCACTTAGATTGTTCTGAAGGAAAAAAAAAGACAGAGCATACCACAGTTGTTCTCCAGCAACTCTCAAACAAACATTTGGAATCAGAATAATGATAAAAAGCTAAATTTCTAAGAAAAATTTCCATCCACATTAATTAGACTCAGTAAGTTACAGAAAAGACAAGGAACAATGATGGGATAAAATTTATCTGATTTCCCTGAAGCAAAACGTACCAGTCTAACCTCTCTATGTATCCCACCCCTACCTTTAAAATTTGATTTACAGCAACATTTGCTGCCAGAAAAATTGAAGCAACTAACCTCTTGTGTCACTAGACCCAATGTCTCTGCTGGATATCTTTCAATTATTTGGAGCAGTCTAGGAAATCTCAGCCTGGCTTCTCTGGAATTCAGTTTTAAAGCTTTTATCATTTTCTCCACCACAATAGCTGGGAACTGCTGCAGATCCACAGTGTTAATTTCTGCCAAGAGACATTAAACAAGAATTATCAGAAACACCATCACTTGTTCCATGTCTTTGATCATCTGAAACATTCATCTTTACAATTTGGTATTTTTTTATCGAGTGTATTTTGTATTTTTACTTTGTTCTCCTTCCCATCTGTTTGAACTGCACACATCTGCAACACATGTACTTGGGGACTGTAAGGATTAGCTTTATCAGGAAGCTGCATCACTGCTGGTATCTTGCCTGCTTTAAAGACAAGGCTGCTGTGGTCTGGGAAGGAACAAGGGAAGCATCTGCTGGATATGATATATTTATCACAAGTAAGAGCGAGACTACAAGTGATCCACTAGTACCAAAGCTAGCAGGAACAGAGGAGGTGAAAAAAGGCATACAAATAATGTTGAACTGGAGGTCAAACTGCTCCACTGAAATTCAAGCTGTGCTGCTCACAGAGATCTCTTGGGTACAGCAAAAGCTCACAGATCACAGACAAATACCCCTCACAAGCTTAGGAGAAATCCTGACTAACCAAGCAAGCCTTCCTCTTCCCTGCGCAGATACTGGTCACAGAAGCTGATCAAAGTCAGATATGCATCCACAACTCCCACCATGTCCACATGGTCCACGGAGGAGGACTGCACCTCCTCTTCAGACTTCCTCACAGCACAGCTGAAACACTGAAAAGCCTTCTTGTTCAGACCTGCCAGCACCTGAAATTCAACCATAAGAGGAAAAAACCACATATTAGTGCTAAAGTATCGTTGAACAATCCTTTCTGAAACTGGAGCTTTGCTGCAAGTCTTGAGTGGATAAAATTTTAACTGTTTTAAGATGTTCTGAGCAGCTGATATAAAGGAAAAAAATTGGGATGTTATTTCTAGCAGTGATTTCCAGAACTTTACTTTCCACAATTTTCAATGGGAATACATGAACTTAGATTAATCTTTGGATATGTTAAGTGCAATTTTTGTCACTGCAGAAAAGTTAACGTTACTGGAAATTTGGAATCAGTTAATAGAAAATATAATAAAACTTTCAGGGTTTTTTCCTATTAAGACATATCTACAACATCTGCACTACAGTTACACTTGGAATTTGTGTTAAAAAAGCATGCAAACTATTTTGAATCTGATGCCTTTTCCTCTATTATAAATATAGTAATATTCATAATACATTTCTAATGCAGTTCATGCAGTCGGTGACTTGACAGGATTCTTTACAGAATTGCAGAAGCATGCAAGTTGAAAGAGACCTTCAAGATCATCTGTCCAACTGCCAACTCAGCACCACCACAATTACCCCTACAGCATATCCAAAAAGTGCCACACCCAGATGCCTCTTGAACACTTCCAGAGATGGTGACTCCACCACTGCCCTGGACAACTTACTCCAATGCCTCACCACTCTTTCATTAAAAAATAAAATTAAAAATTCTAATATCCAATCTGAACCTAACTGGCACAACTTAAGGCCATTTTATCTCACCCTCTCACTTGGAACATGGCAGAAGAGACCAGCTCTCACCTCACTACAATCTCCTTTCAGGTGGTTGACGAGAACAATGAGGTCTTCCCTGAGCCTCCTCTTCTCCAGGCTAAAAAATCCCAGTTCTCTCAGCTGCTCCTCACAGGACTTGTGCTCCAGGCCCTTCCCCAGCTCTGCTGCCCTTCTCTGGACATGCTCCAGCCCCTCAATGTTTTTCTTGTAGTGAGGGGCCCAGAACTGAACATAGGATTCGAGGTGCAGCCTCACCAGTGCCAAGCACAGCAGGACAATCCCCTCCCTGGCCCTTCTGGCCACACTAAATGCTGTAACTGAAATTAAACAGTCAGGTAGGTATAAGGAGACTACCAGGGTCAGAGTGCTGCTTAATATTAAGCTAAAATAAGGCTAAACTTCTTAATATTTCAGAAATCCCTGGTATGGCAATCTTACTCATCTGACACAGAAGAACTTTTATCCTCATCCTTTAGATTACCTAAAGAGGAACGTTCTTAAGAATTAGCTAATAAATGAAGCTCAAGCTTTTGCTTATGTTTCTATACACCTGAAAATTTAAAACCTTTTTTTTGCAGGAATTTCTTATTGATCTGCTTTACATTTAACAATGATAAAACACAAATTAAGAACTTTTTTGTTGTTGTTTTATACTAATATGGTTCACATTCCCTGAAGTGATCCTGCAAGAAAGATGGGAGAGGGACTTTTCACAAGAGCATGTGGTGACACGTGGGACAAGGAGCAATTGCTTCAAACTGAAAGAGAGTAGGTTTAGATTGGATAGTAGGAGGAAGCTCTTTGCTGCGAGGGTGGTGAGCTGCTGGAACAGGTTGCCCAGAGAAGCTGTGAATACCCCATCCCTGGATGTGTTCAAGGCCAGGCTGGATGGAGCTCTGAGCAACCTGGTCTAGTGAAAGGTATCCCTGCCAACAGCAAGGGGGTTGGAACTAGATGAAACTAGATGATCTTAAAGTCCCTTTCAACCCAAACCATTCTATGAGTCCATATATAAGTGTCTTCATGGTAGCTTTAGAAATTAGTAGATATAAGCCAGCAGTGGTACTTCAAATTCTTAATCCATTTGACAGACAAGGAGTCAAGGCCACAGCATGTGGGGCAACTGACAGCAAATATAATTTTAGTTGCAGCACAGTCTAGTACTGTATTCTTCAAATGCACACCTACCCAAAATAGGAAAAGACAACCTGCATGTGCTCTGCCTTAAAAAAATTCCACTTTTTTCTTCCATTAAAATTACCTAGATAAAGTAAGTGTATCAGTATTATAAATATCTTTTTATCAAAGAGAACAGTCTGGGGGCATTCATGCAGGTTACAAATGCCCAGCTGAAATCAAGGCATTCTTTGAGGAGCCTAAGCCTTGTCTTGCCACTGTGCATGCAGATGCTGTGACTATGTCTTCCCCCTCCACTCAAAATGCAGGTACAGAGAAACACAAGAACATTCTCCTGTTTAGAAAGGTTAGAGTGATGCAGAACTCCAGGAGAGCAAAACCTGGAAGAAACAAGCAACCACAGCCTTTTTTTTCTGCTTTTTTTCCCCCTTTTTTTATCTGGTGTTGCTGGACAAATCACTGCTAATAGCAGACAGGTTTCACATGCTTTGTATCTATCCACAGCCATCACTACATACTGAAGTAGTAATTCGTAGTAATAATGACACCGAAATTACTAAAAGATCTTCCCCTCTCATTTACCTTTTTGGGGTTCTCAAGGCTTTCTCCTGATATTAGTGATATCTTCCCAGCCTTCTCCTTCTCAATTTGCTCAAGACACCTTGGATCCTGACTAAGAGCATTGGCCATGATGTGATACGTAGTACCCAGAAGAAGATTCTGGTTTCGGAAGGCCATTATGTTCTTGCTGAGATAGTCAGATTTGGTATCTTCTGTTGGAATTCAAAAACAAAAGTTGGTAACTGGACAACAAAGCAACTTTGTGAAATAAACAAGGCGAAGAAGCAAAGGCTGTTACCAAGCAGGGAGATGGTTTTCAGCACTGAGAGCACGCGTTCAGGACAGCTCAGGTTGCGGCTGCTGCTGTGAGTGAAGCGGCAATAGGCGTAATTCCACCTCACCAGCCAGTCCTCCCTCCACCTGGCTTCCTTGCGCAAGTCTTTCAGGAGCTTCTTGGCCACTGCAAAGCTGCTCTGTATGCAGATTAAGAGAATTTTCAGACCATATACCTGAAGGGGCATGAAAACCTGCCCACTACCAAATGAGGGATGAGAAGATTTAAGTTACACAAGTAAAGTTACAGTCAGGCAAAGAGATGCTCACTGCTTGCCAGGTCTCATATTCAAAACCACATTTGTGCTAATGGAGAAGTTTGAATAGCAAAGAGAAGAACAGAGGTTTAAACAACTGAGAAAATCATTCCAGCTGCAGGAAGCATTTAACTGCTGTATAGTAGAAACACATATGGGAAACACAACTTGATTTAAGATATCATTAAGAAAATCACTTATGTTTGTATTTTGATGAGAACTTTCACAGAAGTAACATGAAAGGAAACCTTACTTTTCACTTATTCCTTCAAGAGTGTATAGTCAACAAAGCAATAATGTTATATTTGCTTATTAGATTGCTTAAAATAAACTCTTGTTAATGACTGCAGATTTCTGCAGCATCTCAGAAGATGGGAGACCTTGACATAATTATTCATCTTGTCTCAAGCTTGAAACACTTAAGACCCATCATCAAAAAGGCTGTTTCAGACATTTCAACAGCCAGATTCAACCTAAAATTTCTAAGTCACTTAACTTTAGTTCTTTCTTAGTGTTAACTAACAGCTAAAGAAAACTCTGAAAAAAAAAAAAGAAATCCAGCATTGCTGAATTGCTCATTGAAGTAAATTATACTAATTCAATCGTAATTCGTTTTCTTGTGCAGAAGAAATTATTTGTAAATAAGAAGCATAATGCTTGTTTGCAAGCATCCCTTCCATTAAAGACAAACATTTCAGATATTTTATCTGCCCTTCAGAGTGTCCAAAACCATCTGTGGATCAAAGGGGACTTCAGGCACATTTCCAGTAATGACAAATTATCATCATCAACTTTGTAATTAACGTTTATCCTTTTGTTTCCTTCATTGTGGAACTGACTTTCTTGAGCTTTCAAAATGTCCTGGACTGCAGGGTCAAAAAGGGACAAAGTTTGCCCTGGCAAAAGGGTACCAAAGACCCCTAAAAGGCTTTTCCAGCTTTTTCTATGTATCTTCTCAGCAAATTGGAAGCTATCAGACAGTATATTCACCTGTTTCCTGGCACTTTCTATCATCTTCATTTTCATATTGAATTTGCAGCTTTTAATCATTGAGTGAATGTTTTCACCCTGTTGATCCACTTCCATTTGGTCACCAGCACTGTATTCTCCATCCACCTCCATACTGTCATTGGTCTGATCTGAGGGAAGTTTCTCCTGCAGTTTGTCAAGAAAGAAACACCTGCACAA
Organism: Haemorhous mexicanus; assembly: GCF_027477595.1. Lineage (NCBI taxonomy): Eukaryota > Metazoa > Chordata > Aves > Passeriformes > Fringillidae > Haemorhous > Haemorhous mexicanus. The sequence continues at coordinate 116,480,280 of NC_082341.1, forward strand.
CAACAGGAGTATAGATCACTCTGGTATACATTCAAGGAAATTATTGCTCCAAAGTGTTGATCTGCCTAACAGCAAACAAAGCTAATAAAAAATGTCAAACTACAGCTATCAGCTTTAGCAGGGCTAAACACAGGCCTCAGAGACTGGACACTCCCAACAGGGCCAGGTTGACCCTGAGAGCATTCAGGATCTTATACTGGCAAGATTAGTGTTAGAAAATGTCCATTATAGAGCAGGAGTTCTTGTTAGTTAGCTACTTTGTGCAAACTACAGTCGCTAAGATCACCAAGCCATAACTTGCATTTCAGCTTCACAGACGTGCAAACAAACAGAAGTCTCAATTATTTAGTGTGAGTGCCAGGCTTTATTTTATGTCAACCTGCTAGTCAAATGTTTATCACATCAACACATGCCAACATTGAAATCCGTGTTGCAGAACAGACCAGCAACCGCACTCACCTTTTGAAAGGGAATTGCCATGCTGAATCCTGTTACTCCACAACTAGTCCTATCTAATTTAATAGCACATCTCATTATGTAGACTGTTACTCAAAGCAGAGGACAGCACTACACTCTGAAGTGGCACTTGGCATGTCCTTTGTTACTAATTTAAGGTGAGATCGAGGTTTTCAAAAAGCACATAAAGTGTTTAAAACCCTGACAGCCCTTCAAGTAATAAATGTTTTGAGACTTTTTTCAGAAGTAATACACGCCAGGTATTCTGCCTAATATTGAACTGCAATAAGCTGTTGTGTAGTCATGCTTTCCTGACACCAAGAGATAACAAAATAAATCACACAGCATGGTATGTATCAGCAGCTACTGAAGAAGTTATGACACAGGAAAGGAGGACTAATCTAGATTTTCACTGGAAGAATAAACTGGGACAAAGACAAACGCTACGGCAAGGACAGAAGACTTTCAAATTTCAAAAAGCATTCCAGTGTCTTCAGAGCTAATCCAAAGGAGTCTCCAGAGAGCCTTTGTTCTTTCTAGCAACATCTGCACAACAGAAGTCTCCAATTAAAGCAGTGGTCATTAACTTTCCCATAAACAGGTGAGGCACTGAGAGTGACAGGGCTTGGCTTGTTTTGTATGCTCCCTCATTTTGAAACTGCCCAAGTATTTTTATTCATAACTGATTGGCCTTTTGTGTGGTGTTTCATTGAGCTAAATGCAGCTAATCTACTCAATTACAAGTGAATATGTTTAAGGGCTGCTGAAATGGGCCAGCTTACACAGTGCATATAGTCACTGATGCAAGAAAATGACTAAACTAACAACTATGTTTCCCTATCAAAATAGAATTTATTCCCTGGCCATTTCTCAACCTCCTTTTGCTCCTCTCCACAAGTTAGTCACACAAACTCCCCAGTTATACTGAGAAAGCTACTACCACAGTTAAAAAAGGAAACAAAAAAAAGTAATACATTGGATCAAACCCCTCCCATAGAAAAACAAGCAGCATTAGAAAAAGCACTTCCTGGAACTCAACAGGCAGACAGAACCTAAGCTAACCCAAGAATGCAATTTTACCGATTTGTAATGATATCATCCCAGATGTTCATAGGATCCATTTTAGCATCTGGATATCTGCTTGTCCAAGTTCTGAGAAGTCTCTTAAGGGAAGCCTCTGAAGCTAAGTTACCTAGAAATCAGTTGAGAACATTTTAAATGCATCTGAAGCCAAACAGCATGAAAATGGGCTAAACACAATATAGCCTAACAATCAAACCAGAAAATTGCCATTAAGTAACCCACTGGCATTACTGGGCTTGCACTAAAAATGCTATTTAGTGATCATCATATCACTTTTGTTTATTGCCAAAGCACAGGGGATTCTGTAAGGACATCTGTGTCAACTGCCACTGGAGATCACCACCAGGTAGTTTCCTTTCCATATATGAACATGCTGGAACATAGTGGAACTGTTAACTAAATTTAGTATCTAATTTATGCACATAAATGTGTAATTCATGCCTATGTCAGTAGGAGCAACTTATATACCACATCCATGTTTTCACCTCTGCTAACGGGTATTTACTACCAAAAGTTACTCCAATAAAAAAGCTTAGCTTAAAACTTAAGCATCTCTTTTGAAAGTGTCAGATAAACTATTATCACCAGAGTTATGCTAACTAAACAATGCAATAGAACACAAAGTTATGTTCAATCCTATCTTATGAAACTGTAATAGGTCCTACTGTCAAGAAGACAGTATGAAGTAATTCCAGACTTATGCTTCTTCTAACAGCAGTCCAGAGATTCAAAGTTCAGGAAACCACAATTACTGAATACAAAAGGAAAACTGCTTGGGAAAAAAAACCAAAAAAAAATTTACTTCTCTTGGTCATAAAATTGATGAAATCCTGTATTTCTGTCAAAGCTTGTACAGACTGCAGTTTGGTCATTCGACTTTGATATAACAAGGAATCAATGCTGGAGTAGCTCTGAAAAGAAAGGGAGAGAATCAAAGACAGAATTTAAATCATGGTTCTTTTCAGTGCTCTACAAATTATTGGTCTGATGCTTTTGTATGTTATGCCTTAGAACCCAACCTCTTACAAGTAATTTAATAGCTGCTAATCAGAGAGTAAATCTGCTTTGGACAAGCACAGAGGCATATTCTAGCTGCAATTCCTATCCTAGGTTTGAGCAAAATCCTACAGTCTAATCAAAACTCAGTAATGGATAGAATTTGTAACTTCCCAATGCAACACTCTTTGCAAGCTGTCCTTTCTGGGGGCAGAAGGCCCCTGAAAAGATGAGCAAAATAAAATTTTTATTATCTGCACAAGCAATTACTCTGAAAAATGTCTAAAAGATAAATTCAGCAAAACAAAAGAAACTAAAACAGGAGAATGCACTCCACTTGGCTCACTCACCTCTCATCATTGCAAGCAGTGAATTTAAAAGAAGGTTTGTCACCTGACATGGAAGACTCTTAAGTGTTTCTCTTGAGAGTATTATCTAGCAGCAGTAATAGCAACAGCAGTGTCATTGTTCCAGTTTACACAAAAAAACCATACCAGAGATAGAAGACATTATTACCTGCATGAAGATCTGCATGCCATTGCTAATGTAATATTTGGCTCTGTCAAAATCATCTTGCAGGATGTACAGGAGACTGAGTTCTTGGCTGTAGTGCATTTCTATAATGGCTTTCTTCTGTTCTGTCTTCATTGCCTCATCAATAAATGTTAGCAAAGTCTGGTCATTCTCCCCACTGAGCAGTAACTTCAACTTACTGCGTATTATATAGGGTAGATACGTCTCCTACAAAGTGAGAACACAGTCTTTATTTCTAGGAATGGAATAACAGATGATCAAATTTTTTGTTATCAGTAGCAAATCAAATAAATATAAAAAACATTTTGAATTTTTTAAAGATATTTTCTCCTTTGACAAATTGCTATTTGGTAACAAATCAAAGCAGCCTTTTCCTATAGCTCAAGAAGTTGTTAGTAAATTTTACCAGTTTCAAAATCCATGCTTTGGTAACTCTTAAAATAGGAAAAAAAGTAAGCAACAAAAAAGACTTGCAAAAGGAAGCAGCAGACAATAAAGCTGGTCCTATGGGATCTGCCACAGACTTGAGGTAAAAATTAAACATCAAAATGAACAAGAAGAAGTAATTGTTTAAATGTTTAAAATATATCGGACTCTCAACTAATTTCCATAATAAAGTAACCCAAATAATGCAATTGATTTTCACCCATAATCTCAATACTGTAGGACATCCCTGCAGAGATAAAAATGGTGCAGTACCAATGAAATAAGTTCTAAAAACCTGAAAAAATGGATCATTCCATGTTTTGCTTAGGTCTGGAGGTTTTCCACTATCAATATTAACAGTAGCACAATACTCCAGAGACTTCCACATTGTCAGGTGGTCATAGCATTCCAGAGATGCAAGTTCCCAGAAGTCCTTCTCTGCTTCTGTTGGCTCTCCATCTTGCCAGTCTTCTTGGGAAAGTGCCTAGGGAATGAATTTGAAGGGAGAATGGTGCCAGATTCCAGCCAAGAACCTGTTTCAATTCTAAGTAATGAGCAACTTAACTGTAATTAATTCCCATAAAAATATCTATCCATTTACCAGAGTGACAGCAACATTAAATGCAGAAAATTCAAGCTTGGCAGTGTTTATACATAAATTAATTTCAGGTAGCTGTCTTCAGTAAACCTACATTTTTGAAGAGTGAACATTTTAAAAGAAGGTTTGAGATCTGTCTTCATTTTTACTCACTGCAACTCAAGCCACGAACACATGCAATTGGCTCTGTCAGGGATGCAGTGTGCCTATGTATTTTTACTTGTCTGCCTAGATAATTGCACTTTTTTCTAATTTGATTAGTTTTAAGTCATGAGAGACTTAGGAAACAAAAATATATTGTTGTCACTTTACCTTATCATAATATTGAGCTGCTTCAGCATAATCATTCCTTGCTTCTGCCAACAAAGCTTTCTGTGTAATTTCCTTAGTTCCAATCTTACCACTGAAAATGCCACGAAGAGCATCATAATCCCCAAGGGATCTGTATAGCCTAGTAAAGTTGAAAAGAGAAATCTTTTAAATAGCTCAGCAGAGGTATATCAATGCAAACAGAAGCTATCTAAAAAAAAAATAATTCAATTAGCAGTAACACTACCAGCTTGAAATAGTAAATTTTTAGGAAGCATTTCTTATGTAAGATCAGAAATACATACTTAACTACATAATCTTCATCTTGTAGAGTAATAGCTGAACTATGGAAACTCCTGCAGTTGAAAAGCTATGAACAAGATGTTTTTCAGCAGTCTGACAGCATTGTAAGAGTGCACAGTTTTAAAGCCTAATTGCTCTCACTGACAGTATTAACTTAGAAAAAATTAAAAGCTAATTCTAAAAGACAGAAAGACTAAAAAAGAAATCCCACAAGCCATAAAAGCAGAGCTCTTCACAGGGCAAACCTAAGTGGGAGTAAATTGTCTCAAACTAGAATTTACTTAGCAAGTTCAATCCATCGGATCACATCTGGGGGCAGCTCTGTCCTCCCACGCATCCTTTTGGACGGGGGCTCCTCTGCAGGGGACAGAGCCATCAGGGCACGCTCCAGGAGAAGGATGCCCATGGGCTGCTGCAAACTTGCAAGGCAGCTCGTGCTCACATTAGCTGAGTCCAGTTCCAGTAGCTCTCTGTGCTGGTAACTCATTTCCTGTAAAATAAAACAACAGGTGTCTGCTAGGTGTAAAAATATACAGATTTGGTATCCTTTTTCTTATAGTGCAAGCTTTAAAATGGAAATGAGCCATTAGGCCTCCAGAAGTTCCCAACACAGGGAAAACTGGAATTTTTTCCTTCTGTGCTGTTGCTCTTTGGACAGAGAACAGTACAGAGTAACCCCATATACTTTGGCTCCAAGACATGGGACAACTCTCTGGACAGAATCACAAGGAAAGTGGGGGAGAGGTAGATGGACACATTGACAGCCTGAACTTTTCCTTCTGTTTCTTGGCAGGATTTTGCCTGCTACACAGCAGCTGTGCTTCACTTAGCCTGTTCAGTGGTACATTTCTGCATAAGCCAAAGGCACGATTTACAGATTTACCAAGAAGTCTTCTCTGAGCTGGAGGCTTTCTATCCACACACTGAGCCCGTTTTAGCACATCACAGCTTCCTGTTAGACTCCTCAAGTACTGTACTCGTCTACCTCTACGTGATTTAAAGACATGACAATATTTTATTTCTCTTTATCATATTTAACATTAGTCCAACTATGGAATAATCTCTTCTTCAGGGATAAACATTCTTGTTTCGTTGAAGCTTTTTTTTTTTTAAATATTTAAATCACTATTTTAAATACAGGCAAATAAATCAAGAAGAAAAAAAATTCACAACATGGAAGAGGTGCAGTACAGCTTTCATTACAAGAAAGAGCACCACATTTTAGAATAAAAATTAAAATCAGATTCTTGCAACACAGCATTTTCAAGGATACTATGTGAAAAGAAACTACTGTTTGGAAATTGCAACAGGAGACTGAGAACAACCAAGTTATACTTCCTTGATAAATGACAACCACCACAAAAACTACAGAAAAGGAATCTGGCATAACCAAATTCATGACACAACTTGGAGAGTTGGGACTCAAAAAACCCACAGCCTCTTGTAGCTTCCTCAGTTACAGACCAGACAGATCCCAAAGAGGGGTTAGCATATATATTTCAATTACTATTAAGGCAATTTCAATTAGCTGCACACATGCCCCAGACACATTTCCTCGACTGCCAGCTTTTAGGGGTTACATCAGAAACACAGTGACAACTGCACAAAAATCTAAAACCTTAAGAACGACTTTGCTAAGGTTAGACCAAAAGCCCTTTCTCATACCACAGGAAAAAGGGTAAGAACTGTGCAAATGTAAGGGTATGTGCCAAGAATGAATATCCTCCCAAACTTACATTTTACAGACATCATCCCACATCAAAGGAGGTATTTTTCTATTTAGTGCATTTTGGTGACTATTTGATCACTTATCTTCTCAAAGCAGAGGAAATGTCCCCTGCTCCATATGCAATGAGCACTGTCTACTTGCACCATATGTTCAAAGATTAGGGAGAATGGCATCCAAGCTGGCCTGGCAGCTAAAACATTTCTAAGGCAATTATATGTTCTTCAGAAGCCAAGCATCTCTTTGGAGTCTATGTAAACTTTTGTCATGGAGTTAACTCTTTTACTATTTCAGCTGATCCTTAATCTGCCCTGAAAGTGAATCCCAGAGCTTCATAGTCAATTTTAACATTATATGTGTAGACAAAAGCAGCTCTTTTAACCCACCAAGTTACTCTCCTGATGGGACGTGAATCTGTAGAAGATTAAAAAGTCAAACAACCAGAAGGAAAGAGCAGTAAAGCAGGAAGCCTTTCTTCAGCCAGTATTTATTATGCTGTTGGTATACAGGAAAGAAAAGCTGTACTTCCAAATGGCCAAGCCACTAGGACCCACATTTCTGAGTCAAATGAAAGCCTCAACACTGCTGTGCTCTTGCTCACTCTCTCCCAGCTTGCTCTCTTGATCAATGTGAACTCAATTCCCTACTGGGAAAAAACTTGCTCTCAGTGCTTGCAGGCTGTTTGGACTTCATGATATTGTACTTTTGTTATTGATGAGGATGGCAAGGAGATGCTCTTATTGCTCTTACAAAGTCTGTCTTTTTGATGAAATTGAATTTACCTATTTCTTGAGTCTCCATTTTATGAGTATTCAGAAAAAAAAAAAGTAGCCTAATGCAACAGTGCTATTAGCAGGGTCTAGACAGAATAATTCAACACAAATAATATCATCAAGACAGAACCAACAAATGCAATGTCAAGAGGGAATATTAACAGATAGCTATTGTGAGATGCTGGCTCAAAAAATACCAAGACAGCCCAGAAAAATCCCCATAGAATTTGACCTTTTATGCAGCTGCACAGGAAAAAGTAAACAAGAAATTACATTTTTTCAGATGTGTAATTACAAGTACTAAGAAGCAAAGTTTCTCCCTGTTTACAAAGTTAGTTCAAACTAGATGGTTCTCTTGTATTTGGAAGGATACCTACAGTCACAGAGTATTTAAATTTCCATAACAAAAAAGAAACCATTAGCTGCCACTGAAAAAAAGATTCCTTTGAGAGCCAGGAATCACATCAATACTGTTGATAAGAATCATTAAATACAGCGACAGAGGGTATTTAACAGGTGCTGGAACAAGGTTTTTTAATCTCCCTGAAAACTGGGTTAAAAGACTGGGTTAAAATTCACAATCTATTCCAGGTCAGTATATTCTCACAACAGAAAGGCTCGTGTTTCCTCTCCACTGAAACAACTGTGGTGCACCCTTTCACCCTCTGGTGAGCCCTTCCTTCATTACTGAAAATCCCCAGACAACTACTTCAGGGGACTAATTTGAAAAAAATAAACAAGAGAGACTAACAACAAACGGTCTGACAGCTACTGATATCCTCAAGACAACAAAGAATTCCTCAGTAAGCACTTCCCAGAAACAGGAAGATAAGCACAACACCCACATAACCCTTTCAATTGTTCTCAATTCCCACTTCAATTGAAACAGCTTTCATTTGCAATCAAACCTCTTCTTGTTACTGATGCAATTAAAACATTAAAAGGTGACTCAAACTCTAGAGATCAGAAATGTAGAAACCTTGAAAAATCAGTTCAGAGGTATGAACTACCTTGTTCACCTTAAGTGTCACTTGAAATACCCATTTGGTTAACAATTCTCCTTTCATCTCTGTCTAAACTTCAGTGACAGTATTTGACCTTCACTACCACTGGGTTTATCACACATTCAGACAGAGACATTGTATCCAGTCACTTCCATGCCATATATCAGGATTTACCTGGATGCACGCAATAAAGGGTGGGAAGTATGACAGGCTCATACTGAGGAAATTATTGAAGTCCTTCAGCAGCTTCTGGACAATGGCGTTTTTCTCAGAAGGGTTTTTAGATTTTTTTACCTCATGGAAAATTCCACTAAACAAACTGCTGAAAAGTTGCTTGGCAAATGTTGGATCTTTCTGTGAATTACAATAAAAAACAGTAAGGTCACTGAATTTTGCTGTGACACAACAGGCTATTAAATAAAATTAAAAGCTATGACCCACCCTGTACCTAATCCCTAGACACTCTTTGGGAGTGGACTATTTAGACTGGCATGCATCTCACCTGTGCTGGAAAATACTGTACTACCCATTCAAACAACATTTTAATTCTTCTACTTAAAAAGACTCCAAGGCAATGCAGTTTTTCAGGCTGGAGTGTCAGTGGAGAGGGTGGAATTTGCAATTTTCACATACTCACAACTCCCATTACAAGAACCAGGCACAAAAAACCATGGTAGGGATACCTCAGTCCATGAAGTGAGTTTTAGGAAAAAAAGAAGACGTTAATGTGTGAGGAGACCTGGTCCTAAAAATGGAGGCAGCTAACAGAGAGATAGACTGTCTGTACAGACAGAGTTTCATCTGAGATTTAAAGGCATTTTTTTCAATCCAGAAACACATTTATGTGTGTAACATAATCCGATGCATCTTGGTCTATCATGGGTCTGGAATTTGGACTAACTCTTTATCTAACACTCCACTGAGTGTGCTACTTCCATCCCTTACAGAGAGATAAGGGACTATCAAAAGTAATGAAATACAAAGGTAATCAGGAAGATTGTGACTTCCCAAAGGCTGTAAAATGGGATTCAGTCTACTGTTCAGTTCAGTCTATAGTTTCTACCACTCTCATGTAGGAAAAGGAATATTAGATCAGCTTTACTGAGCAGTCTGGGTCCAGTCTTGGTCACACTAAGTTCACTTGTGCTTTTACAAGTCTATTACAGATATACAATAGAAGAGAAATGGCTGTTTTGTTACTGAACAGTGAGATGTCCTTTGCAATAATGTCTGCAGAGATTACCATCTGTTTCTCAAGCAGAGAAAGCTGCAGGAAATGGACAACAGCTGATGTATCCAGTCCTCAACTGCTCAGGTGAGGCAAGCAACAAAGCCTCTCCTCTGAACACTGCACCAGCACAGCAGCAGGAGAAACACTCCCTCAAAACAGAGTCTTTAAATGTGTATCACAGTGGTTGACTGCAAAACTACAAATCAATTTTCAAAGTGGTTGCCCAGCTACATGACACTTTCTGTACAGCACCAGAAAACTTCACAAGTGACCTCTGAAAAGCAGACAGACCTGGGCAAGGCCCTGCAGAGGGGCAATGAGACTGCAGTATTCAATCTGGATGTCAGGAAGGTCTCCCACTCGGTAACTTCTGTACAAAGTAACCTGGGCATCATACTTCATCTTCAGCTCAGATTTTATCTCCTGAAATGCATTAATCATGTAAAAGAATAGTTAGGAAATTGCCTCAAGCTGCGCCAGGAGAGGTTTAAAGTAGATACTATGAAAAATTTTTCACTGAAGGAGTGGTCAGGCCTTGGAACAAGCCTCCCATAGAAGTGGAGGAAACACCATCACTGGAAGTGTTTAAAAGACAGGGGATTTCATTGGTTGTATTTTGGACTGCCATACAGAATGCATGGACAGGCTCTCTCTTGTAGGGTGGGTGGAAATGGTAGCTTTAGCCTGCAAGTAAACATAAATGGGCTAAAATAGGTGCTTGTGTGGTTCTTCCAGACATAACTTCTGTTTACACAGTTGTCTGCATCTGCAGAGTATTACAGGAGTGTCTCAAACTGGTAGCTCTCAATCCTGTATTCCTGCTCTTGGGACTAAATGCTAGCATTTTTTGACGATAACGTGTGCTATTTTTAGTAAAAGGAACCTCTGAAAAACTGCTACAGAGCTTAAAAACACTTAAATTTATTGCAAGTACATAACACAACAAGAAAACCCACAAAGTAATACGTTTCTGGCCTTGAGAAACACTCAGCAAATGATTATTACTGACATTCCTTCAGGTTAAAAGTTCAAACCAGTTCTAGGTAGTCGATCAGCTGTACCACATTTTTGAGTTCACCTTCAGACACTGGATAATGTTCTCCAACAATTTCTGCAGTGTATTGTAGCTCTAAGGCTCCTAGTTTCCAGAATGACAACTGTAAAGGGCTTCCCAATAACTGTTAGGGACTCCCATCACATAAAATCATTTAATGCATTTTAAGTGGTAGACTGCAAGTGTTATCCTCCAGCTCTTTTCTCACCCATGCTAAGTAACATCATTTAGCTTTAGGGCCATAAATAGCATCATTTCCAAATTAAACCTTCTAAAGCTCTTAAAGTAGCAACCAGTACCTTACACCTACCATTTGTTCCCAAAGTTACTACAAGAGATGAAGTACAAGACTGCAAATGCATTAAGACTTGAAGTTTTAAACCCATTTGGATTGACTAACCTTTTCTCTTTTCTGTTCAGCCAGACTTTTTCTGGCATAAATCAGACTGAGTTTGTCTTGGTCCTTCAAGAAACGTCTCCGCAGTCTTAGAATTTCTGCTCGTTCGTCTATACCTAAGGAACATATGATCATGTCCACAGCTTTTCCTTTCAGATTTAAGGCAAAAGCATCATATAAAAACAAACATCATCTTTGTATTTACTAGCAAGTAAATACAAGGCCTTTCAACAAGCTAGCCAATGATAAAAAATTAAGTTGCTCTTAGGAGAAGAGATATTAAGCATTTATATAGAGACTTTAGGTGCATGGATGAGGTATAAAGATCAAACTATTGTACAGGGAAAGACCCTAAAACTCATGAACAAATATGCCCCATATGCCAGATTTATTTTAAGCTCTCAAAGGCATATATGGCATTTGCACTATATTCCAGAAAGTATATAACTCCCTGAATATAGGGGTGCTAAAGGATATTAAAATATTGTGTAGTAAGAATATTGTACTGTATTTTTTAAGGTACTATTACAGAACTGCCACTGGATCAACTCCTGCTCAGGACAGCCATGGGGAAAGGCCACTTAACTGACTGTCAGCTCAGTCCACTTCCTAGAAAAGAAGAGTGAGCAAACAAAAACATACCACTGTAACTGGTATTCTCCAGGGAAGAAGACCAGGGACAAACTAGAAGGCAGACTAACCTCTCTACAGAAAGGTAGTCTGCATTCTCTCTCTAGAATGCAGACTACCTTTCTGTAGTTCTGCATGAACTGCAGTCTATTAGTCATAACTGCCCTGAAACACCTCTCACGTACTGAAAAGGTTGATCTTTATAGCTCTGTGCATGAACTCCTAATGTCATCCTTTTGGTTAAAATTTTAATGGCAATGTAGACAAGGGTTAAAGAGGGAGAAGGATCCTAAGTCACTTCAGAGCAGTACTGATATTTTTAACTTATTTACTGGGGGGAAGAAGGAGCATTCTCAGAAAAACGACTTCTAATGACAGATTGTAAAATGTTGGAGATCATGTCAGCACAGCTGAAATGGTTTAGAAAATATGTTTAAAGAGATCTCTTTAAAGAGTTAAATTTAAAACAGAAGGGTCAGAACTGTCTAATATTCATGCTGTGATCCTCTTAAGGAGAGGTAGGAACGCAGAGATTACACTGACTGGTTTCTCATCCAGCCAGTTCTTTCAATGAGCAACATGTAATTTTACAATTCCTAGCACAGTCCTAGCTTTTTGTCACACGTTATTTATCATCATACACTCCCGGAAACAAAATCTCTCAAGGCGAACCTCAGCTGGGCTGTCTCAAAGACAATGGACTGCCAGCCAAATAACTGACAAGGATGGTTTATAAAAGTGTACTAATTGCATGGAAATTGCACAGTAAGGCTTACAGACCTTTAGTTTTGCTGTCCACTTCATCTCCAGGCAAACCCAACCTTTTTTTCCCGAAATCTGGCCCCACTGGTTTAAAGGCTGTTTGTTTAAATTTTTCACTCCTTTTGCTAACCAACAGCATGGATGAAGACAAGGATTCAGAAGATGAAGGAACTGCATATTCTGCCAATGTGTCAATGCTACTTCCAGTTAGCCAATTAAAAGAACTTCTACCACCTGTAAAAACAAATTTCCAAAAAGCTCTAACATACTCAGATATAAATAAAGTGAAAACATCTCTGGGGCAGGTATTTTTTCTCTCCCAAAAATATAATTTCCTAGTGTTTCAAGGCAGAACAGATTTCAAGCTGCTAGGTAAGACAGTGGTTTTTTTTACATTAGGCAGAACATAAAATATGTATGAGACTAATAAAAATGTGATTTTTTTCCTCATACCACACAAAAAAAAAGTCCTGGAAAACAAAATACTAAACATATTTACACTTTTACATTAAAAAATCATATGCAACAGAAACGACATCACTCCTACAGCAAAAAAAAGAACATTTCAGAAAACACTGGTCTGGACTTACTGCCATGCTGTGTAGGTGTAAATTCATATTGCCTTTGGGTAACCCTCACTTGCCCACGGACTGACCCAGAAGGAGAAAGGGATCTTTCCTGTGACAAATTCCTGTGGGTACTTGGAGAAGCCTGAGTCTCCACAAACATTGGCGTGAGCACAGTGCTTCGGTAACGCCAGCTGGAGTCAACTACAAACTCCTATGAGCAAAGAAAGATTTTAAGTAGAACAATAAAGATGGAGGCTTTCTGCATTTCTTCATTGAGTAGGATGGCAGAAATTACAGCCCAAAAATCAAAACACCCTCCCATAGGGTATAGGGGCAAAACTTGACTATATATAAAAGTAACCCAAACAAACCACAAACATGTAGAAGTTCTCCACAGCTCAGTAAAAAAAGCTCATTAATTTAGACTGGTCAGCTGAGGACTGATTTACAGCTCTTGCAGCAGTATTCCTGTTTCTTGACAGTATTTCTCCAGCTGATGGTGCTTCTCTCCGCTATCCTCTTTTTTAGCATTTCACTACTCTGCAAATCAGCTATTCCTGCTATATTATTTTAATCAAATATACATTTTTTAAAATAAAGTACAATTATTGCCCCCACAAAATCATTAAACTGATATCAGGCACAACTCATAACTGCTGCACCTGTTAACTTTGGAGCACAAAGCACTTTGAAAAATCTCCTTCATCATGCCATTCTTCTCTAAGTCATAACTACATTAAAGAGCAGAATTTGTCACATAGTTGTGAACAGGACAACACACAACAATTCACCTGAAATTTGCATTCAGACAGTGGATGCTCAAATATTTTTCTGGAATAATCCGGGCTCTTGCTAGTCATTTCAAGCAGAAAATTTGTGATTAGACTCAAGTAATGCGTTTCAATCTTGGTGGAATAGAAAGAACTTAACAATGACAGCATGCGGTCAAGAGTATTTGTGGGCAGCCTTGTCTCATGGCTCCAAAAATTTCTAACAATTAACCTGTAAAGGCAGAGAATAAAGTTATTTGTTATTTTCAAAGAGAACCACCCCCTGCCACCAACTTCTAAAAAAGCCAAGTTAAAAAGAAAAAAAAATCCCAACCCACCAGCAAAAAACACCAAAACAATAACCTGTTAAGACCTTAAACTAACACTTTCATGCCATTAACCTTCCATTGAATTACACTGAATTCCTCATTCATCTACCATGTTCTGTGCCTCATATAAAAGATTAACTCTGAAAAAATTATTTCTGTCAAGTTTTTTCCTTTTGAGAAGTGCTATGGATGGAGAAGCACTAAGATATCCTCTTTCATCTTTCATCAAAAGAATTTGTAAAAATCCAACATTTAATCTACTGTTGTGTGCTTGTGTATAGCAGGGTCCTCCTTGTTCAAAAACTCTAGAACATTAATGCAGAATTAAGTTTAACATAATGAAACAACCTCACCACAGCTTAGAAATTCATTCAAATGCTTCACTTAAACTTGGTGTAACACCATGGGACAAAATTTTATAAATTAACTTGTTGGAAGAAAAGGAAATGGTATTATCTCAGTGTTACTCTTTTACATTGAAATACTTAAAAAAATCTCTAAGGATCAACTCTTTTGCTATAAACAAAGTAAGAGAAATTGAGGTATTTTTATTTCAGACAGTTATCACAACACTTTTTACTCACTGCAATTCAGCATTTTCATCAATCAGTCCTTGAAGCAGCACTTCTTTTGCCACTTTGAGTATCTCCCGAGAATCATCATCTGCTTGACTTTCTGGATCACTGATGGTAGGAGAAAAATATCTCTTAATGACTTCTCTCAAATAATCCATAGCAAAATAAGAGGATGAGGATGGTGGGACAAAAAGGAGGAATATGCCCTCTGATAAAAATCTCAACTTGGCATAACAACATAACAGGAGTTCTTTCTTGCCAAAAATGCCATATATCTCCACTACTAATAAAATAAATTATCTAATAAGCTAATTAATATGTTAGGTATTTATTATGAAGTTTTACAAGGTTGACTCTGAAAAAGACAGGCAGAGAATGCTTTTCACAAGTGATGCTGAAGTAAAGATTGACTGTACTTTTTCTTTGCAAAAAATGTTCAAAGAGTTATATTGGGAGAAAACACATAAAACCCAAATAAGTCAGACAATTCAACAGCAACCCACTTGTCAAACTGAGTATGTGCCTGTTCCCTATTTTAGGGAGTCAAACAGAAAGACCATTTAAGATCTACCAGATCTAAGTGATCCAGATCATGCCCATGTGCCCTAATCTCATTTCTAGCTAAAAGCAAATTTCTTTAATGCATAATTTTCACTAGTTACAAATTCCAGCAACAAGAAAAAAAGCTGGAGCATCAAAGTTAAGACCTCTTATGCCATCCTGCTGTGGTGATGCAAAATCCTAGTTCTGGTCCAAGTATTTGTCCTTTACTGGAAGTGATAAAATTGTCACTAAAGGCCAGAGTCAGTTAGGCAAATCACAGACTCTATTCTTCTGACAATTGGAAAAAATCCCTCACTGAGGGACAAGAAGTTGGAAGACCATTATAAACACTTTCACTCTGCCTGTGACAAACCACTGAAAGACAACATCTGCAGTGAACACATACCTGTAATTATCATAAATCCACATCAGGATATCATACATGCGCTGTCGACATATTACAGAAGGGTGAGAAATGAACCCTGTCACTCCAGGCAGAAGCTCTTTAAGTTCTAGTGGTTTCAATTTAGACAGCATCTTGTGCACTATATCCAAACAAACTCTTTGTCTTTCATCATCCCTAAAAGAAGAGGGGGGAAAAAAAAGCCCAGTTACATTGCTTTTGTCATCACTACTACACAGAGAACCAGAAGATCAGTTTATGTTTAACAATATTTGGTTTTGCATAAAAGGTTTTAGGTAAATACTTTTGCACTCAGTCTAAGAGTAAGAATATAAATAAACTAATACAAACTACAGAAAATGACATCACACTGGTGTTTCACCCTAAGGCTATTTTAGAGGTGTTTGTTTGTTTATCACAATGAGCTAACCATATTACCTCCCACATTACATTAGCTCAAATTTGGAGAACAATGACCAAAAGAGAAGGTGAATTATAAATGCTTCTGAATGTAAAAATGTTGTGGGCAGCATTATCAAGAAACGTGAACTACCATCATAATCTCATGACTACTTACCTATGATTCATGATCTGGATAAAGTCTTTACTCTTTAACTGCAAGTGGAGATCAGGAACTTCTTCAGCCCGGCACATTATTACTTCCAGACAATAGGTTTTCATCACACCATGAAGTTTGGGTATCAGAAAGAATACTGCATTCATAAACCTTAACCAGAAGCCCACAAAGAAAAGCAAGTTATTCTCTATTATTCCTCTAGATTTACAGTCAACATACCACATAAGTCATGACATACCTGTCAGCAAGAGGTGGAAAATTCTTAACAACTTTATTCAAGCATTGAATAAACTTATCATGTTGCGTGTTCTGATGATGCTTTAATTGTTTTATAACACAATCATAAACTGGATCTTCAAGTATCTGAAAATGAGAAAGACAGTAAGACCAGGATACCCATGAAAATCATAACCACCTTAATGAAGCATGGTTTTAGGGCTATACTGTTTGATTCTCGTGCATTTCACTAGGCAAGAGCCAGGCAACTCATTTCAACCTTTATGGTGCTTCATAGGTCCTGTACAGCTCTGCCTGACTAAAACACATGACTACTACTTAAAAAGCATATTTGTGAGCTTCCTTTCATTGGTTTGGAACACCTTAATTGTGTAGTACAAATTGCTTAGAGTGCTTATATAAATAATAAACAGCTTCTCATTCAGTATAGAAGATTTCCAACTAATGAATGTAAAAAAAATCAGACATTTTGAGTAAAAAGGTGAAAAACAACCAGCAACCTGTAACTAACATCAAAGGAATAAGCCTTGTTCAGGATAAAATTTACACCATCTTTGCTCATTGATTCAAAATACTGCTTATAATGGAACTTGAAAGACTGAGAAAGACTTAATGAAGCTTTATGAAATATGCTCTACTAATTGTGAAAGAACAACCAGAATGCAATTAAGTGGGGAAAGAAGCAAGGATAATAAGGAAAGAAGGAAGAATAACCTAAAAAGTCAGGCTAATACTCCACTTAGCCAACAACTTGGTATTTTTGTCTCTAATAGCAGTTATGGAATTATATTTATGGGGAACACATGACCCTGGCTGCATTTTGTCCTCTTTTTCTCTTACACAACCCAACAAACGTTTGTCATTAGATTAAGGATCTTTGAGTGTACATTGCTGTCTACTGTATTTAGAACCTGTCCACGACAATTTTTGTGCATGAATTTACCTAATTTCCTTTTGAACCTGCTGATCTGCTTACCCCTAGCACCTCTTCTGGCACCAAACTCCAGAAGTTCCCGAACTATTGTGCAGAGAATTAATTCTAGCATAAGTCTCAAATTGACTTCTGTGATCACCAAGCACAATCCCTCATTTCTAGCACTCTAGGATTTGGTGAGTAACAGTTCTGCATTCACCTCATTCACTACCTATAAAGTAACTGGTCTCAGATGCACTTATTCCAAGGGTAGTTCCAAACATCCCAACCTGCTTTTCTTTTCCTGTTAAAAACCCCCAACTTTAAAACATACTGTGCTAGTGCTGCTGGCTGGCAAAAGCTGAACAAAGCCTCAGAAAGAGATCACTGTCAGCTTCAAATGAGCCAGGCAAAAACTCTGCACTTAGTCTGCCCTCAAATTCTTTTCCTGTTGAGTTAGTAGTTTGAATTTTTAATTATTCTGTTGGATAAAGACTGCTGAGTTTTAAATACATTAATTTGGATCTGAATTGAGTAGTCATATAAAAGATTAACATAAAATTAGGACAGGAAAGGTCAAACACAAAATACAGTTCACTTACATTTTCTCTCTCAGCTATGTATTGAAGAGCAAGTCCCAAAACTTCTGCTGCAGCTGCATAAACTTCTCTATACTTTAGTAAGCCCATGTTGCTGGTCAAAGCTTGAAAGTACCTAGCACAAAAGACAGACCTGCTGTAAGCCACTACTCAAGCATACAAATTTAAACTGAAGCAAAAAATTCATATGAGCTGCCCAGAGTCACAGTGACTTCTTTCAGAAGAGCTGAATACAGTACAACATGCATTTACCACTTGCAGTGTCTCACATCTCAGTTTTAGGAATTCCTGACTCTATGAACTTCCACAAAACTGCAACCTGGCACCCACTGTAAAAAAATGTACAACCTTCTAGATACTTTCCAAAATAAATGTGGTCTGCAACTAGTAGATAGGAAAGCATTATTTTGTATCTATCTACCTATTTATCTATCTATCTATCTATCTATCTATCCATCTCTCTCTCTCTCTATATATATATATATCTGGCAAACATTATTTGCCAGATGATAGCAAAGGATTCCGAAGAACAAGCTTCCACACCTCTGTTGACAAATAAAACTTGCTCTCTTTGGCTTAAGATTTTTCAAGACCATTCACAAAAAAACTGCATTTCTCACCTGACACGATCTATTTCACACTTTGGGTCAAAGGGTGGCAAATTGTTAGCAAGAACAATTCCCAGCAGCTGAATTCCCACTGTATTATCCTTTGTATCAGGGTCTCCACTAGAAAACTTTTGAAATATTAAACTGTTGGATAAAAACACAAAAGCAATATATACACGAAAAGCATGATATACATGAAAACCCCAAGACAGACACACCGTAAATCACTCACTGTCTTTGTATAGAGGGATGTATATGCACACATACAGCCCATCAAAAGGATATTGTCAGAAAGCAGTATATACTTGGCTTCAAAGAAAAAGTCTTTGTAAAGAAACCCACAACAAAACAACTGAAAAGAGATAGTAAGCCCACACAAATGCTTGACACGTTCACAAGCATGGCAGATAGCACCAGTCTTAAAAAGATTGCACCAATACTCAGTGATAACATTCAAAACTTCAAATAAAAATGTCTTGCAGAGATTACTCCTGCTTAAGTTGCTGCTGCTATAATCCTTTACATGTTTTCCCATCTCTCTCTCTCTTAGTTGTTTTTCAAATTATTTATAATCTTTAGAGAGTTTGGTTCTGCTGTTAACTGTAGGGACAAAAAGTTTACTATTGCCTCTGAATTTACCTAATTTACCTTCCCATGTCCTTTGATACCCTTCACTTATATTTTTGAAATACTGATGAAGGAAAGCAATTATCCAAATGTTTACCTGTAAGGTATGGAGAGACAGTTCTTCCAACACTCTATAACTGTCTTTATGATTTCCAGATTGTGCCTGAACACAGCTCTTTTTGGGTGAAATGCATTCTTCATCAAGAATTCAAGCAATCTGTTAGCCAAAATCTCATCCTTAATATTCCCCTACAAAAACCAGGACCAAAAATAAACATAGTGACTCTGAGAAGACATATACTGTTTTATGAAAGCAAGTAAGTAAACAATTCATGTTTGAATTAATATGCAAAAGAATCGTAAAATGTAAAAGTGGGCTGATGTATAAAATTATTTAAGAGCATAAAAACAAACTCAGTCATTCTTTACCAAACAGTCACAATAACAATAAAAATGAATTTCATAGTTCCTTACTTCGGGAGTGGCTACACTTGTCCAGGAAAGGATTGTAACTACTATTTCCACTACCATGTAATGAATCCCTTCCCCTCCATTATTTCCAGAAACAACAAGCTGCAGCAATGGACCGAGCCAGTGCTTCGCGTAAGGCCGGAATACCTACGGAGAATCAAAGTACAAATTACCCAACTATTTAGCAACCTGTTGTTCAATGAACATTAGTGGTAAGACTGCTAAACCAATCTCTTTAGGACTTTGCTCAAACCCTGAGGGAACAACCACAGACATTTTAAAATAGAAGTATACATAACTGCATTTCTCACTTTTGCTTAGAAACCTTTAACCACAGAAAGTGAATTATCTCACTAGAGCACAGACAGCATGGCTCTCCCTTAGAATATCTGTCTGTAAAGGATGTGAAAGACTATGTCATTCATCTACCCTTCCATTTCAGACAGCTTTACTAAGAAAGTAGCATTAAACGGATATAAAGGTTATTGAATTAATCCTGAAATTCAGCATTTTTGGATTTGGAATATTCCAGACAGAACCATTATACTTTAAAATCATTGTATCAAGTAGGTAGAGAATGTTTTACACAAGAATGAGAGTTAGAAAACGTTGCTTCTCAAGCAAACACGTTATGCTATCTTAGTATCCCTCTGCAACAAGAACACCATTTAGTTCAAAGTGTTTCTATAAGATTCATCTGTGCCCACTAA
Source organism: Haemorhous mexicanus (assembly GCF_027477595.1). Lineage (NCBI taxonomy): Eukaryota > Metazoa > Chordata > Aves > Passeriformes > Fringillidae > Haemorhous > Haemorhous mexicanus. The sequence goes on from NC_082341.1 coordinate 116,500,493, forward strand.
TAAAACATTGTATTTGCTCCTGTGAAGATGGAAAATATAATCAACCCCAAATCTTTCCTAGTATCAATGAATACACTACTTGTGTTTCCAGAAGAGACACACTGTGGACACCCTCTACTTATAGAATATGGGAGAAAAAGTATTAACAATGCATTGAAAATACCTGCACTGGCTGGACTTTTGGGCCATAAATGCACTCCCTTTTATCACAGCAAACTACTCAATTTTAATGCCCCAAAGGTCTCAGTTGATGAAATATTTTACCCTGCAAGAGTTTCACATTTGATGTTATGAATAAAGATTACTCACATCCTCAGTATTAACAATAAGTTTTGCTATGAAGAGGCGAATATTTAATGGTACTGATGGGTTTCCTAATTTGCCATGAAGAAATTTCATCCAAAGAGGAAGATCTGCTGGAACTGTCCCCTGAAATTCAGAAGAGATGAACAAAAATCAAATCACTTCTTGCACCCAACAGGCTTACCAACACAAAAAGCCCCGAGCTCAAGCCACACAGGTTTCTCTATAATATAGCCAAGAAAATAAATAAATGTAGGGATTCAATCATGACTCTCTTTTCTTGGTAGCATTAATAGAAAAATGCCAACTTTTTAGTTAATACTGGCCTCCTCCACTTTGGGTGTGATCTGGTTCCTCTCCATATGTTTAATCAGAGAGGTCATAGAAGCCATACATTCATGTTGGTTGAATTCATCCATTTCCAGTTCCATCTCATCGTTTAAAACCTTGTATTCCGTGGGCTCCTGAAAAAAAAAAAAAGGTGTTACTATGGTTAATAACAACACTGTGTTTTCTTTTAAATCCCAATCACGCCATGAGTCATTCTGATCTTATCTGTGCTTAGATTTGACTACACACTCAGTGTGTGCAACTGGGATTACATCAAATGTGTTGTTCAAACAGACACCTCCCAAATGCATGCACCAGATCTGCACATTCTTTACTTTTTGTGCCAGCTGATGCCAACTTTATGTTACTCTGAATTTACTACCTAGGACAGGCGTGACAAATGCTGAAAGCAAGAGGAGTTAAGCTGAACCTCAAAGAAATTATCTCATTTCATAGCTCAAAGAATATATGAACACCTCTGTTTTTATGGATGCGTTGTTTCACACTGACCAGCATCTGCAGCAGGTCTCTTTTGCTACACAGAGAAAATCACAAAAGAAAATTGCTTAGGTAAAATTACAACACTACTAGGCAAACTAGAAGTGTATACTTCTTACTATCTTGCTTAACTTCCCTACAGCTAAAACACCCCCTTGCTCCAAAACATGGAAACAGTTATCTTCACCAATGTTGACAGTTATTTTAACAGATTGTCTTCAGTGTCTATGATACTTTTACAAACTTTCTACTTCATAGCAAATACCTACTCTATCAGCATTACTGCTGGTGAGACATATTTTGGTGGCAGAAGGAACACAACCACAAGTCTTTGCTGAAAGAACAGCATTTAATATCTCCCAACAACAGTTAAATACAAGGTGCCACAACAACAGAAAAAGAAGTGTTTGATTATTTATTCAACCCAATTGATACAGCCAGTTCTGTCACAGACCAAACAAAAGGAAACTGAGGAAACCAGATGCCTAACAGCAAAACATAACCATCAGAGGATGTGCCTGAGTGCAGTACAAACCATCTTCTTACAACTCAGGCTGGACTTCACTCACACTACTCAGCTTTAGAGATCCAACAGGGCATTTTCTTCAGCTGTAGACAGTGGAGAGAGGAAAAAAGAAAAGCGACAGAAAACAGCTCAAGACCCCTCCCTCATCTTCTGGAGGAACCCATTCTCAGTGAGGTAGAACAAATACAGAAGACTATAAATTTCTCTTTCTCAACCCCAATAAATGTATACAATTCCTCAAAAGCATAAAACTTTCTCACAGTACATAAGTCACTAAATTACCTTTCTCCTGAAACGAGCGCTGCTAGCTGTAACGTCTTGGGAGCTGTAAGAAAAACCTTGGACTCCAGTAGAAAAATCAAACTGACTCATTTCCTCACTCAAACTGCTATCCATCATGTATGATGAAGAAGCTAAATACTTGGGTTCATCTAGACAGAAAAGAAGAAGTCCATTAATCAAGGTAATTACAAGAAACAAGCCTTTACTGCCCACTAAAACTTGAGGGTAGATGGGAATTGACTGTCAGATGAAATACATTGAACATTTTTATTTGTTCCTGCTACTGTAGAAGCCAGTGAAGAACACATCAAGAAACACTATATGGCAGGTAAGAAAGCATTTTTTTCATCACCATAAATGACTTTCATACCCTGGCTGCTATTCCCTGCATCCCTGGCCTCCTTCCTAATAGCAATGTACCGCTTCTTCCTTTCCAGAGGCACCTAAACAGTAAGAAATAAAGTTCAAATTACTTAATTTTTTAAAAATAGTTAATTATTTTTTTAAAATTACCAATTATTTACACTTTTCATTTACAGAGATACCAAAAAATTATTAAAACCATTTGACATGAATGGAAATTCATGTTGTAAATGATTATTATAAATGCTACAGAGAAATAACTGAATTTTTTATTCCAACAGCCATTCACTATCAAAGTAAGTACCCTAAGAAGTAGGTTAAAAGTTATGCGCATTACAGGTCTGTTCTACATTTCAGGTCTGAATTTCTCTCAGAAAAACATTTTAAATAATTAGAGGAGTACTTAATTTTTTGTATTCTCTTTCTCCATGTGTGAGAATTAACCTGGTCTTCAGTAACTACTACACTGTTAAAGTCATCCCCTTTTCTTAGTTAGAAACACTAAAGGCCAGAAATTTCACTCACCTCAATTTCAACAGGAAATGTATACTCACGCTTCAGGTCTATCAAATTTTCAAAAATCAGCAAGTTCTGCAAACCAAAGCATGTTTTGAAATAGCAAAATTATAATGCTGCACACAATAACAATTGCTTTGAATGTATTTTATTTCTCCTTTAAAAAAATTCAACAGGTCATTGTACAACACAGAAAGTGTGGCATGTTTTCTCTTCTACATCAGTACTCTAAAAATTTTTTTGCTACTTAATTACTTAAGAATTCACAGCACAGAATGTGCTCTGTAAAAAGGTTTCTCTTATTCAAGTATATTCCAAGCACCAGAGAAGTTAAACAATAGGAGCTTTTTCTTCCTATTTTAGAAAACTGATTGGGAGTGGAAGGAAAGCAGCAACACTTCTTCACCCATTCCCAAACAGCTGGTAAAACTTTCATCAGCTACCACTCCTTCTATTGCCTCACTGGGTAGTTTGTTAGTATAATTGCACGTCATTCAGGTTTCATTCTTTGATTTATTGCCATCAGGTAAAATCACTTTGTGTCTCATGCTCTAGAAGCCTTCTAACAGCAACAAAAGCTTCTCACCTTTTCAGACTTTTCTGAAAAAAGAAAGCCTTGATAAAATTTACTTTCTGTGAAGACACAGCTGATGACAGCAATAGCACAGTTATAAGCTGCACAGTGATACTGTCTCCTCTTCTCCAGCAGCTGACTCTCTCCTGCCATGTTTTCTGTAAATGCATCATAGCATGACCTTAAACACAAAAAGGCAAGAAAACACCATCAGAAGTCTTTTATTAAGCATTTCAAGAAGGGTTCCTATCAGAGACCAACAGAATTTCAAGGAAGCAGTATCTGATTAAACCACCTCAGACTTGTTCAAGTATACTGCAGGTAAATGGAACCAAAAATGGAACCATTCACCAATGACAGAAAACCTCCCCAGGTATTTAGACAGGAGTCCTTAATGTCAGAAATGTGATGACAGGTTATGTTCAGATAAGTTGAATGTTTGTTTTGATGTATAAATAAACTTCTCTCATGGTCCTTTGCCAAAAAATTATGAATGGACATGCATGCTAAGGTATTTCATGGATTAGCTGAAGAAAATAGTTTAGATGTGATTTTTAAAGGTCTTTGCCACAAAGCCAATTATAGATCTGTAAATCACAGCCAAGAAATTCTCTGAAGTCCTCATAGGACATAGGATTGTAAAACAAAAATCAAAACGAAACAAACAGCAATTCAGGCATCTTATGTTTTTCTCTGAATAACAAAAAACCAATACTAATTAATACATATATTCAGTATTTCTCTTTCGTCCCCCTTTGTAATGATGATTAAGCCAATTACTCCTACTGGGTGTGCTGCTCTATTATGAAATGTAAATAAAAATCAATCCCATCTTGCTCATCAATCATATAAATACCAATTTTGCAATACAGAGCCATACTCCACACAGAAGTGTGAGTATACTGAAAGTGAATTTGTGAAAACACAAATTAAAGGCCAGGAATCATACTGAGAAGGTAAAATAAATCTACAAACTTAACAAATTTAAAAAAAAAAGTACAAAAGCAGGAGGCAAAGGTTATCATAACACAGAATTGTAGTTTACACTACAGACAATTCTACCAATGCAAACTCAATATCGTGTATTTTATTTAAAATCAAAAGCTATGTAAGAGATTATGTTTACCCTTGAACAAAACCATCTTTTGCTTCATATGGCCTACTTAAAAAAGCCTATCTGGTCAAAACCTAATAAGAAATATAAAGTAAATAAAATAAACAATGATCTTACTTTATTAGTGTCTTGGTAAGTTCATTCCCTTCTACAGTCATGGAGCCACGGTAAGCTTGGTTAATTTTAGAGTCCTTGGAGTAAACTTCCTCTTTGGAAAGACGCACATACATCACCTCTAGCAGCTTGTAATATCCCATTTTCTTGGTAACTTGTGTATCAAAAGTATGTTCATGGGACTATGAACAAATAAGCAGAATCTCAGAAGGAAATTTCCTGACTCTTGTCCTTTCTAAGTAGTTCCACAGTTACTTTATATTTCTTAGACAGCCTTCAGCTTACTTCTACCTTCTAAAACAGAGAAAAGAGCTAATGATAATAAAAGACTCACAGATTCTGAGCTCCTGTGTAGAGCAGTTATTAAAACTGTGTCGACCCATGCTTGTCTGGTGAGCTTTCTTAACTACAACTGGCCTAAATCATTATAAGGATACTGGAGGAAAATAAGCAGAGTACCAAGTGACAGCTCAGCCTCATGACACATGTAAGCAAAACACACACTGTCATCATCCATGGTGTCATTCATGAGCTTCTTTATACACCTCATTTTGGTGCCAACATTTACAGCAAAAGTAACATGGTGTGGGTGACTCTATATAGATCTTAGTTTTAGCATTTTGTTTCAATAACTATAACTAAATTTTGGTGATTTCAGCATCTTGCTCATCCTGCTGCCTGTGAACATCTGCACCAGCAAAACCATGGGACTGAAGAACTATAGCAAGAGCAGAGACTTTCACTGGCAACAAGATCATTGCATGCAACTATACTCTTAAATTGGAAAAAAGGCTGTAAATAGAGAAAGGAAGATCTGTGCTCCTAATCCCTTGCTGAAGAACTTCTGCAATGCTTACAGGTGTATTTCTTTAGAAGTAATGTACCTAATTTCAGAGCTTTCATTATGGAGGTTGAAAACCTCTCCCACCATGTAGTAACAGGCTACAATTTTATACAGCTTTTATATTTGAATCCTACAATGAGCTTTTGCTTTTGACAAACCCCTTCAGATATATACAGATAACATTCCAACTTCACTTTTTACACACAGTAGATATGCAAACATGCATTAACTCCAAAGGAACAGTGTGTTGGGGAATAAATAAAAGTTCATCAGTAGCAATCAAATTCTATAACTGGCACGCGCTTCTGTTCCAGGATACAGAAAACTGGAAATCAAACTGTTTTTATCACTGCTTCATTCAAAGTTCAGCAAAATGTACATACCAACATCAATATTTTCTTAGACTCACCTAACCCTAAATTAAAAAAAATAAGTAATTCATACCTTTGTAAATCTGGAGTTAAGTGTATCCATAGCCTCTACTATAATCTTGCCAAAGAATACTCTCAGTGCATCCAAGCTGCAGTGCCACAAGAGAGTGAGGAGGGACCGATCCACAAACGCTTGGCGAGCAGCATTTGAAAGAAGTTCCTCACTTCGGAACATTTTGTGAACAGTGTCCAACAGTAGCACTTGCTTGTCAGTGGGGCTCCTAAACAAGATGGAAATCGCAAGACGGAAACTCTTTCACCTGACTTCACTTATGTCTCACACCCTTAGGACATTTAGATTTTTTAATGACTGCATTCATGCCCTCTTGGGTTGTCCTACAAGACATGCAAGATCTTGGCTGAACTACCAAAAATTTCAAAAATGGGATATGGTCATAAGGTAAATGACTTTGTCCAGGAAATTACATGCTCCACTACAGTCACTGCTCAACAGCCTATCAAAAATTGGAATGTTGGTTTTGGAAGAGATACTGAATACCTCTTCTGTGGACAGAGCATGTTTGAGTCTACAATTTAGCACCCTGGAATTACTCAATTAAATAAGTGCATTGCTGTGTTTTCATAGAGGTTGAACAAATTAATTTACTCTCAATTTAAGTACTGTCAACTTAAGTGATCATGTGGTTATACAGGGATAGCAAATATACAACAAAGTACTATTTTCAAATGGATTATCTCAGAACAAGCTTATTTACAGAAGGCTTTCCAAATTTGCACAGGCACTGGAAGCGTAATCTGGAAATAGATGTTACTTGTTCACACTTTGGAAATACTTTGAAAATGTAAGGACAAAAGCAAAATCTGAATTAAAACTATTATATAAAACTTTATAGTGTAAATCATCACTATTATAAGGACAATAAAATACATGAAGCATATTTGCTTCAGCAGAAATTCAATGACAACAAGCACAAAATCCAGTGGACTAAACTCACCTTCTGGAAATTCTTTTGAAGCTGGCTTGAAATAAGTCCTCCATGAAATGCCTGTTGTCCCTACAGAGGATTTCTGTCATCAGTTGCAACAACATTGGACTCTGAGACAATTCTAATGCATCTAAAAACTGAAGAAGCAGCAACACATAAGAGGAAAAGCCACACTGGATCAAATTACTTCAATCTAATGATGTAATTACTTTTTAATACTCAGCAGAAGCAGATGCACAGAAGTATGGGCATCTTTAATGTGCTTATTTAATGTGCTTCTGTAGATTCAATTTCTGGATAGAGACATAACCCAGAAACACAAAAGCTGATCTCCTCATGTGAACTAAAAATCTCTCTCTTTAATTCTAGATCCTGTGAAACATTGTTTCCAGACACAGTTCATTCTGGCTTTTAATTATGTATTTGTTAAAAATACTGACCTTCTTAGTGCAGTCTACATAGTTATTGTGCTTCAAGGTTCCTTTGGGAAACTCATCAGACCTCATGGGAAAATTGAAAGCTACAAGTTGATCCAGAGCATTCTTAAGGTCATTAAGCTTTTCTCCTGTCAAATTAGTGAAGAACGGGAGAATTATCACTGCTTGGCCCTAGAAGAAAAAAAAAAAAAAACCACACATAAAAAAGATAGTTTCATACTAAAAAAGAAGTTATCATCTAACTCTGAAGCCAGCTGAATACGACCACAAAACAGCAGCAGTGGCTGTTCTAACTGATTCAATGGCTCAGTGTACTAATAAAAATATGTCATGTAGTTGCTTTTCTTTCCAGCTTCTGGATCAGAAAACAGCTTTTAACTCTCATGTCACTGCTGAGTGAGAGTTACAGCTAATTATGGCTGACATGGTTATGAATAATATCTCACTGTTCTTTTAAGTAAGCATTCATTCTCACACACGTCACTGATTTAATGCATCACCTCGTAGCTAAAGCAAAATCCCAAACTTTATTTATTTTGAACGCACAGGAAAGTACAAAACTCTGCCTAATTAAATGCAGGCTGGCTGAGAAGCAACTACACAAAACTTCCATGAATACCGAATTTTTTATTACTCTAGTCCTACCAGCATCTTTATAACTTCCACTTTCAGTTTGCAGTACTTTATCTCCCTCTCCTGACCAAGCTGCATACAGCAGCTATTCCGTTAGTACTCCATTAGTAGCACTACTAATGGACAGACATGGATGTCAAAATCATGACAAGTGTTCATCATTTGACCTGTAGAAAATGCCCACTCCTTGCTAAAAGTCTGATTAGCTGTCATTTCTCAAATGAACACCTGGGAGTTCAAGACAACTTGCAACTGATGCTTATTTTTTTCCCTAACAATTACATTCCTTTCTTCTGAGCAAGGGAAAAAAAAGAGCACCCTAAAACAAAGCATGGCGTCTGTGATAGTGCCTTCTGTCTGAAGAACAAAAAGGATGATTTGCAAGTTTTAGAATGTTGAGTAGAAGAATAAAAACCCATAAGTATGTGATAAAAATTAAGCCAAATAAGAGACAATTCCATGAAGAGCTAACATTGTAATCTGGGGAGGGTACGGAAGCTGTTGAAGTGAGCAATTTACCTTAAGATTTAAGCCTAAATTCTGATCAGTAAGTAGACTGGTATAGGTATTAAAAACAGCTGTAAATGCTTCATGATTGGTATTGAAAGAAACTGAAGAGTCTATCTGGAAAGACAGAAAAAATAAATAATTAATTTGAGGTTTTTTTTAAGTAGTTAAAGATATTTGTATTAAAGCATAATAAAAAGCGCTTGAGCTATAGAATTATTTATTTCCAAAAATACACTGAATTAACAGAAATCACATACAGAGTGATTTTGGTTTTTAAAGAACTATAAAAGCTCCTACACAGTACAAACAAAATCATGTTGGGTATTTTTCAATTTAAAAAAAAATTCATCTCCTTCCGAAAGCCGAATTTCCTACTGGCCATTTCAGTGCCAGCTAATACAGTTCACATTCTGTGTCCTAACATAAACCTTTAAAACAATTCAAGTTTAAAATAATTAATTATAAAAATAAAAATTATGCTCAACAGTTGATCTTTGAGTGTATTTGTGTACCACTACTTTTTATATAAGTTCCTACAAAAATCCCAAAAGGATAAGTAGAAAATTATGTTTTCAAAACAGGGAAAAAAAACCCCAGAACAAAATCTCAGTGTCACAGAAATTAAGTGTGTAAAGTAAAGATAATTCTGCAGTTTGTTAGTATGGTAGAACTCCTCCACTGTGACTTTCTGGATGCCAACATGACAAAGAATGTTACCAGAGGCTACTCAGAGCTCACTCTCTGTACTTGTACCAGTTCTCCAAAAGAAAACAGGCAGATAAAACATGAGAACAATTGAAAAAAAAAAAAAAAAAAGGTGGTAGGGGGAAGAACAATATCCAGTAATTTCCACCTGCCTCAATTTTTTTTGTACTTTGCTAATAAAACACACCACATTCTAACAATGCCCAACTTCTCCCTTTTTTCTTTTTTTCCCCCTAAACATATAACATTTGACCTGAAAAGCATTTCTTGAAAACACAATGCAATCCCCACAGAACCAGAAAGATTACCTGAAGTTTATAAAGCAGTACATACCTGCAGAACTTTTGCCAGCAGAGTCAGGAGTGCCATTTTGCTCTCAGCAGATGAACCTTTGGCCCACCAGCCGTCCAGTTTCTCCCAGTTCCTTAGTACAGCTGTCACCAGTTTTGCTCCCTGCTGCTTGCGCACAGCACGGTCCCTAAAGCTCTGATCTAACATGCCATTCAAAATGCTCCCCACCTGGAAGGAAGAGCAACAGGTAAGAATCTTGCACCCCAAATGAAAGGATGACAGAATCACATCAGTGGTATGGGCAGTCATAAAAAAGAAGCATCACAAATCAATGCTAGATCTAAATCTCAAAAGGATGCAGAGGAAAGGTCTCTGCAGGAAATTAAAAACCCACCCTTCTCAAAAAAAAAAAAAAAAAAAAAAAAAAAAAAAAAAAAGTACCATGCAGCAATTAGTTCTGATGCCTTTTATGTATATATGGAGAAATAAATGATAATCCAGACTAAAGATCAATACTTGCTCATTTTAGTTAGTGTGAAGTTGAAAAATAGCACAGATGCTAACTTATTCACATCTATTTTGAAAAGAAAAATAACCCTTGCATAGCATGTGTGAACTAAGTATGTTTGAAATGTCTTTTCTTCAAAAACTAATAGTCACTATTATCTATCAGAAACAATTAAAAGAATTAAAGTATTGCAGCATTCTCAGCACAGGAAACACTAGATAATCATCACCAGAAACAGCCTATTAAAACATGCACATTCCTCTACAGTCTAACTAAACAATTTTTGGTATCACCAAAAATGATGCTGCAAGTCTTGGATGCAGCACGTCTAAGTATAACATTTTGGATTACAAAGAGCCAATTATTTTTAAAGAATGATTCTACTCTGCTGAGCATCTTTGTAATCAAAAGGAAAAGCAGACTTCTAATCTTTTTGACCCTTCTGTTTGTCAGAAGCACCGAAGCACCTCTCACTTCTCAGTTTCCTTCATGGCACTGAGTTCTGTAAGTGCTGTAGACAAACAGGAAGAAGTCTGTTGAGTCAAACAAGGAGTGCTGACATTGAGTACATGATAAAGTGTCTCGTATTTATTTCAGCTCAGGAGGGTTGTGTGTCTGTATGTCTCTCTTTCTAATAATCTGATCTAACTCTACTCTAGTCCTGGACTAAATACCCCTTAATAGTTGGAGCTTGTGTTTCAGTTTAGTTTTATCCAAAACAAATCCAAGTCACATGTTCTGGGACCATTCTGCAATGAAAAGCAAAGCACAGTAAATGGGTCCCTCCTTTGAAAGGACATTTTTGATCTGAAGTACTATGCAAAGACATCCTAAAATACATAGATCTCAGGATAGGTAATAGGTAAGCACTTTCCACTCAGTTTGATCGGAGATCACAGAGTAATGGCAGGTTGCCAGAGATCGTGATGGTAGCAGCAGTAGGTCAAGACAAAAAAACCCCCTGAAACTTAAATGAAAAACTATCAATGCACTGCTGTCTGAAAGTCAACCCAATGCACTTTTTCCTCTACTCCACCTATAAAAACAATAATACAATTGTTACTTCTAATATTCCCTTTTGATTTTGTCCTTTTAAAGAGTAAGACCAATACCATTTGAGGATTGCTGAGAGATGATTTCATAAGATGGACTATGAACACATCCATGTTTTTCAGTAGCTGTTGATTGATGGTTTCTGAGAACAGGCTGTAGAAATACTGTCCATGAGAGAAATTCATCAGTTGGTTCTGTGATGCTCCTGATAGTGGCACAGATAACACTACTGTGTTCAACAGCAGACTTAATAGCTCCTCACACTGAAAATCAATTTATAGAGACAGGAGTTATTTCAAGGACACCATATTTCACTTAGAAATTTCCTAGAAAAGCACATCATTTTTTTTTTTCCAAGCTCCCATCCCAAACTTTTTAATTTTGTTTATTTTATTTTAAGGATTGTAACTGGAGAACCACATCCTACCTGCTCATCAATTGCAAAGGCCAGCTGCAGAAGACTGTCAGCTAATCGCTTCCTGCTGAGGTCTAAGCATGGAAGAGAGATCCTTTCACCCCCAGGTGCAATGCCTTTATAAACAACTGAAAGAAGCTTGGAGCCAACTGAGAAATGAGGCCCTTCATCCTATGGAAACCAACAAAGAAGTGACAATCAATAAAAGCTGAAAAAAGGCTTCCAATCCATCTATATAGTTAATTAAGACACTTGAACTCCAGATAATTTCCTTATAAAGCAATGCAAATATACCATGACAAGCCACCTTTCTAACTCAGGGATGAGATTTTAAATGAGACAACCCTATTGTGTACAAAGTTCAGAACAAACTAAAAGTAACTTGACAATGTTCCAAATATTCTGATCCTCCTCCACCTTTTCAGGCCTCCTTGACTACAGAAGTAAAATGAACAGCTAAGTCAGGATGGATGGCACAAAAATGGTAAACCATGCAGCTCCTTGATTATGAATATGTCACAACTACAGGTCTAGATTTTGTTGATACAGAGAATGGGTAGTACACAGAAATTAAAAATTTTGTTACATGGTAGCTTTGCTCAGCCTTGTTACAGCCTCATTCACAAATTCTCAGTCTTTGTGGCTGTTGCACAACCTGTTCCTTCAACTGCCCAAAGTAGAGATTTACTACAATCAGAAACTTAGTGGAAGGAATTTGAGTAATACAGTCTACATCCTTACACTTCAAGGTTCTGTTTTCCTGCAACTCAAACCCACTACATTGCTTCTGATCAATCAGGAAATATTCCTTTTCTAATTTCCCTCATCACTTTGAATGGTCTCTGTGTAAAAGTTGTTAAAAAATGCCTCCTTTACAGGATAGTTAATCCTGAATCTTTGAGCTTTCAGTTTTGCAAAGCACACTTAAAGAAAGTTAGAGAATCTACATTCTGATTTTCAGAGTCTGGAGCCAACCACAGAAAGACTAACATAAGTATAAAGGTTGTTCAAGCCTCAATATTGTGCTACTCAGATTTGTAGATTAACCATAAAATATTTATTTTTCATCCCATTCAACACTAGCTCTTCACCGTTGATTTCATTTTAAACAACGTCATCTCTGCTTTTATCCTGGTGTTTTACACAGGAAAAGCTCTTTACAATGTACAAATGTTTACTCTTATTTTCTGTATGAATAATTACCTGACCATGAAGAACAGAATGAAGCAGACCAGATTTCTGGAGCTGCTTACAGGCAGAAAGGACAGCACCAAACCTAACTTGATTCAAACGTGTCTCTGAATTAAACAGATCAACAGAACAAAGGTCCTCAAGGCTAGAGAGGAAAGAGAAGCAATAATGTTACATTAGAGCACCCACAGACAACATTATTTACTTTCCATGGTGAGGGTTTGTTCTGGACTCATGCTCACCAGAAAGTCCCTACTTACCTCTGCGGTGTGATTCTTTCTTTTAAGCACAATTTCAAGGATTCCTGATAGGGAGACTTCATCAGAGCTTTCATGAGTCTTACTGAGATATCTGGGAGCTTTTTCATGACTTGCACATCAGCTGTGTTAAAGCCTATGTGTGATGGATCACACACTGTCATCACCACAAGCTCTATAAAGCTTGCATTTAGCAGTTCCTTCTCAAGCAGCTAGAAAGAAAAAAAAAATAAACATAAAAATGTGAAAAATTCATTCAGATTTCTGAATTTAGTTCTTCATAACTTACCATTAATCCTATCTCAAATGAAACCGAACATGAAACAGTTCCTATTCTTGCTGATTTTCTCTATTGAAATGTCTGACTTTCTATCACTTATGCTAATGCACAGAAATTAGATATCTATAAACACAGACATAGGATATATGCTGTCCCACCAAACTGCAACTTAGATCTTTTAAACCACATAGGCTTGTTTCAGTCTTGACTATACACCTGTAAATCCTGATGTACATCTCTGTACACACTATCAGAGATTTGCTGACAAGACAATCACAGTTTCAGACCTAAACCTGGAGGTGTAAATTTCCTAAGAGACTCATAAGTATTATGCTTTATATAGTTAAATATGGCTTATATTGCATCGAATAAAGAGACCAATAGAGAGACAAATAGAGAAGCCTGAATATCTATACTGAATTCAAGAAAGGTAGCTTGTGTCAATTCTTTCTGTCTTTTAAGCAGCTACCACCCCCACACATTTAATGCCATCAGGAATTATAGAGGAAATATTCACAGCAAGTAATCTATATACAGAACATGTGTATGTAACTACATATAAAATTTGTATCTTTTATCCACTACAGATTTCAGAGCCTACCTTCCAGAAATCCTGCTGGCACATTTCCAGGACGACGGTGACAAACTCCAAGATCCGGACTATAATGGTGCACTTGCTGTAGTTGTACTTGTCCCTTTCCTGAGGACTGAACATGCTGCCTTTGGAACTGCTATCAAAGCACTGCTCTGCTGCATGGATATCATGCAAAGCAATAGTGTCCAGGAAGAACTGCACAGCTTTCAAGAACAAGGAACTTTCATTTACACCTAGAAAGAATTACACTAAATTGAAATGATTATTGTTTCATGCTTGGAAGAAAACAGTCAAACTGAGATGACAAACAGAATGAGGCACATCTCACACCAGTGTTTTCTGAAAGCTCTCTGCCTGTTCTAAATATTATCATTCTGGGCAACAGAATAGCAGAACAGCACTGTGTGATCACTCCAGAAACTAACCACTAACCACTTACAAAGAATGATGATGATTTAGGCTTATGTAATAAATGGATAAACATTTTAAATCCTTAGTTTTGAATGACTTAGCTCTATGCTAGCTGCTTCCAACACATTGTTTTAGATCAAGACAGACCTAACACTGACAGACAGACCACCTGAAACTTGTACAAGACTATGAATCTGTACTATCGCTGAACAAAAGCAGTTTGTTTAAGCTTGCAAGAATAATTGAAAGAGAAACCTTTTGGGAGACCCAGTGGCTACACAAGGTGTTATTATTTTACCTGACCAAAATTCAAATGCAACTTTTAAACCTGATGTAATTGATCATCAGGAAATGAAGAAAGGTAACATATATGGGACCTGAAGTAAAAAGGTGCCTTCTTTCATTGTTTTCTGATAGCTTCCTCCAGTTATTAATAAACAGCAGGTAAAAGACTTTAGAAGGATTTCAAGAAAAATATGATAAAAACCTATTGCTTTTCTGTGCAGTGGGAAATTAGCAGTGCAGAATAATTTTTGAAGATGAGATAGAGTAAAATGAGCTGCTGGCAAGTGGATGACTCAGAAACGCAAAGATGTATTTCTAGGGCTAAAAGGAAACATTTTAAGATACATAGTACTTCATAAAAAACTCCCATCCCATTACAACTGTCACTGGAAAACTTGGGAGAGTTTGCAAAATCATCTATTCTACATTTGAGAAAAGAGCTCTAATTCCAAGTAAAGAACTCACCTTGGGTGGGCTCTGTGTAACACACATGAATGAACCTAATGCAACAGTTAATCACTCACCCAGTACTTCATCAGGCTTGATCATCTGCAGCTCAAAGAATGTATTGTAGCAATCCAGTGCTGCTAAGAACATGTCCATCCACTGCATGACAGCCTGTAAACTGAAGGGTTCCTGCATGCCATGGAGAGTTGGCTGAGAAAGGATCCCAGATGGACTTTTGGCATCGGTGCCACCTCCTTCAAATTTGTTAATGAGAAAAGAAACAGTCCTGTTTTTTAGAGTATCAGCCAGCCAAGAAGATGGAGACTTGTTTCCTGACAGAAATAGAAAGAGAAATATAAATTTTCTAGGAAAAACACATTTCTAACTAGCAAGGAACTAGAGGCAAATGAACTAACAACTCTGTAATTTAAACTGGATCTTCTAGCAGAGAAGGTATTGATTTTGGTTTAGCCTTGGTCACATTCCTAAAATTCCCACATTTCTCTTCCTTCCATAAAGAAGAGGTCAATTTTTAAGACATTAATAGTTCCCCATCAATAAATTTTGCTTTTTTTAGCTGGATACACAACAGCAGTTTTGGGCCTGGAAGTAAGTCTGCAATAAAAGCCTCTTTTATGCCAAAAACATCCCTCAAACCCTGAGGTTCTCACAGTACTCAATTTGTAACATAAGCAACAACTCTGTTTCTATTTAACAACATTGAGTGAACAGATATTTACTTGTAATTACTGCTTTGCATAGAAAACACAGAGGGAAGGCATGCACAGAATATAGAAAGCAAAAATAAAAGTGAACTGTGACTTAAAATACCTGGTAACAAAGGAACAAATTCATAGAAGAGCTCCATGGCTTTATGCCGGCACTCTGTCTGAGGTCGTCCACATTGCACTAAGAGCCACATAACAACGTCTTCAAGACACACAGACTTAGTAGCTGGGAATCCCCTGCACAAAAATATTAGGGGTTAACAGTCCTCTTGGCATCTACCAAGAAGCAATAATAGTCTCTCAGTTGAAAAAAATCAAAATGTTCCAAAAGCACTATGAATCCCTTTTATCTATCAAGCCATCTGCACTACCTGAAAGAGCTCTTACACCATCATGTCCAGCACCACTTTCCCTTCTCCTCACTCTACCTCACACAGTCGTTGTGGAAAACAATTTTAAATGTAGAAGCAGGTATCTTCCCTTCTCTTTGTAAACTGACAGAAGAAAAACTGCGATTAAAGTTTAAATAAGCCTGAACACTTTTTCTCCATCCCATAATCATCTCGTCACATAACTTATCAAATGCCACACCAGTGACCCAAATCTAAACTCCACTTATAGGTTTCTTTAAGATCACATAATAATTTGGGTAAAAAGGCAAATAAGGAGGTCTCTAATCCAACCTCCTGATCAAATCAGGGTCAGCTAGGTGACTCAGAGCTTCATCCATCCTGATATTGAATCCATTTTTGCTTCTTTTACCTTTTTTGCTTCCCTTCTTTAACTGCTGATCACCCTGTTGCAGCTTCTCCTGCTTCTGGTGACATTTCACAACAGTAAGAAAGGCTTTGGAGAAGCTTCCTCCAAGTGCTTTGTAGTACCAGTGCTAATGTAACTATATACACTGCTGTGAGGGAAACATCCTTCTTCTGCCTCTTTTTGCTTAACTAAATCAAGTTCACCATGCTGGAATAAAGAATCATGCTCCTCTCATACTATGTCCAGTGTTTTCCTATCAGTGGTTCAACAGACAACATCAGGAGGTCTGTATCAGCAATTGTCATAGGATGAAATCCTCATTCAGAATCCCAAGCATTTAATGGAACTACTGGTCATGTTTATTAAAATGCAATATGGAAATAAATGCAAATAGCTGACCGTGGTACTCGCCGTTTTCCTTCCTTGTTCAGAGAAGGTGCTTTATGCTTGATTATGCGCTTCAGGTGATTAATAGCATCACAGCACTGCTGAGCAGTACCTGTTGGAGAGACAGAATTGACATCTCTAAAAAAATGCCAGTAACTAGGTTAAATGAATTGAGATAGCGCTGTAGACATGGTGCAAGAGACTTATACAGCTGATAATGTCTACCAGCTCCACTACTCTGTGCTTCTACAGTAAATTTTTCAAAGGTGCAAAATGAAATCACAAAACACCAGGCAGGCCAGCTTGGCCTGAAGCAATCCTGAGGCCTTTGGTATAAACTGTGCATTCTACTTTCTGTGATCATGCTTAGAGAAACTGTGAAATTTTCCCTGTGAGTAATTCTTCTGGGGACACTGTCCTGAACTCTTCCTCTGAAAGAAATTAAGTTTTGTTGCACCAACTTTTGGCTTTCTGTTTAAATTACTATTAATCAATGAAAGAACATGGAAAAAAAAGAGAGAGAAAAGTAGATTTACTGAAGAATCATTAGTACTGTGAAAGAGGTCACAGGCTCTTAACACAACTACCTATTGTTGTAAAGAATCACAAAAGAGTGTAAATATTCCATAGAATATATCAAAATGACAATTTTTGGAGCATTTATTTGTTATAGAAGAGCAGACTGATTCTCATCAAGCTACATTTTTTATACCATGAAACTGCAAAACTACAACTCAAATCTGAAGCATCACCAGCATTTTTAGTGTTATTACAAAACTGCAAATCATTGTAAAGATGAAAAGGTTCTTTCTCCTAGGCTCAAAATATTCCACCTTTATACACTGCAAGGAATTGATTCAAAGAGTTCCTAACTAGATATCAAATGACCTCTCAACTGATAATGAAAAATAATTCTTCTTTTGTTGCAGAAGTAAGCAAATGTACTTTTCTTACAGTTAAAATTTTTCTTTTTTAACCCAAGATTCCACAAGGTAATTTTTTTCTTCATTCCACTGTTAATTAACTGTAGCTCACCTAATGACTTCTCATCTGTATGGGCTAAAGCCAGGCTTTCCAGAAAAACAACCAGTGCTTCAAATACAAACTGCTCCACTAGAGAATTTTCTTCCCTTTAAAAAAACAGGAAAACATTTAATGAGAAACATGAGTAGAAGAAGCACTAAAAGTAATATCCTAATTAAAACCACCAAATTAAATACTGTAGAGGTAGACTGCAAAAGATGTTTGCACAAGAAAGTAAATCTAAACCAGTTTAAAAAATAGCAGTGAAATTTGCTGAGCATCCTGAAAAGGCATAGAAAACTTCTTATAAACTTGTGATGAAAATTTATTTTTATACATTTCACACAGACAGAAAGCCCAAACAACAAAATTATTATTAAAAATAATCTGAGTAACAGAATGTTCCAGCTATCACGTACATTAACAGAATGCGTGTCAGTGGATTCATTGAACCTTTAGGCCAATTAGTTACTGTTTCAAGCTCTGCTTGCTCACCTAAATTCTCTGTAGATACTGTTAAAAGCAAGTGCTGCACCCAGCCTCTTGAAAGCACTGGGGTGAAGAGCAAGACTGTACAACCGTTTAAAAAGAGACTTGGTGTTTGCTGGGCTTTCCTCCTGCTGTCTCGGTGTGGTCTGCTTGATAGACCATTTCAAGAATTCTCGTATGCACTGACCACAGAAATCTCTCAAAGTGCTGTCAACTGGATCCACTATGCCACTCTGAAATTACATAAGGTTATTTCATCTCTAGAAGGAGAAAACCCCCCTGCCATTGGCTCTGTGCCGTAGTATAGCAGCTTATCTACACAACACTATTTGCAAATTAAAAAACTGTACTCACAAGTTGCCAGAAATTAACAAAGTTCAAAATTGCTACTGTCCAAGGGAAGGGCAGAACTTTCAGCCCTCACAGTGCTGAATTACAGCTCAAGGATCTGGATTTCTATTCCTGTCCCAGCCATCAGTTTAAGTGTCTTCATTTTCTGATGGGTGGGCTTCCTCTGTGTAAGAAGTGGTGGGACAACACTGACTCTTATTAAAAAAAAGTACTCCAATCCTCTTGATCTACCTTGCCTCCAACCACTTCTGTTCAGTGCAAAAGCTAGTTTTAAATGCAAAACTTCTGCACCTGGCAAAGGCAAAGATACTTAGAGAAAAATCAAGCACACATCAAAGGCATTCAGGGGGATGAATGGTGAACGTGCTTGAATTGTTCCTAACTCATACTGATGATAAAGAGTGTTTCATTTATCTGAAGATGATATACTTGCATTTTGGGAATGCCAAAGAAAGAGAACTTTATCATCCAAATCTCAGTTAAGAAATATTAAATGTCTATTAGAAAATAAATTTATAAACCAACCATTTTCTTTCTTTCAAATAGTTAAAGGGTCATTCTATCTGTTCATCTGTTCCTGGCTGCTTCAGCAGTAAAATGATTCTAGTTAAAAATAAAGTCATATGGCACAGAGAAAAGAGAGGAAAGACTTATGACCTACCAGGATAGCTTCCAGGAATGCCACTGTATCTTGACTCTCAAATTTTTTGTTGTTGGTAAACCAGTGAATGAGTTGCATGACCAAAGGCTCATACAACTGTCTTGCTACCTGAAAACACCAAACATTAATACATATCCATGCTACTTTACTATTAATATGTAAGAATAAAAACCAGTACTTTGAAAAAGGGTCTATAAAATGAATAACCAATTTCATATTACATTCCCATATCAAAGATCAAAAAACCCTAGACAATTAAAATGGGTTACATGCTTTCTATTCAGCCAGTCTCCATGACCTCCAAGCTTACTTTCAGTAATATCCTTTGAGACAAAGAACATTGAATACCAGACTGATGTGCCAATACACAATCAGGGAAACAGGGATGTTTGTTTCTTAATTCATATTTAGATCTAAAAATCTATTTTGAACATTAATCTAACCTCCCAGATTTCAACAATTCTACCTGTAAATCAATCTGATTGATTACTGTCATACTATAGCATGAAGGGAAGAAACACTAAGCACACTTATTTATGCATATATACATGCCTCAACTGCAGTGCCTGTGGCTTGGACCAATCCAGACATCATTTACCTATGGTTTATGTTCAGCCACACACCAGTAAAAGAGGTATCACCTGAACAGGTAACACAGCTTCCTGTCTATTTTAACAGAACACAAAATCCCTTTGATCTCAAAGCAGATACAGATGCCAGGGTCCAAGCAGCAGTCTCAAAAGACACAAAAACCTGTAATTTCTGTGGAGATGAACCTATGCATCTGTTCTGTCTTGTGCAAAGGAGGAGAAATATCAAGTTCAAATGTTTGAATGAAATCTATCATCTGTAAGTATCGAAGAAGCAGCTACAAATTCTCTCCTAAATGTTTTTCCTATGAGTGTAGCTTTGCACACACTCAATATCAAAACAATCAACTTCACCTCCAATTAACTTCTTACTGAAAGACAACAGAAATCAAATATGGTGATAAAGAGGGTTACTGCCACAAACTCCCTGAGTGAACCATGAAACCTGAATCTCTCTTGTACACTTCTCTGAGCTACTCTGAACTACACTATATTATAGAAGTATTTGAAAAGGTTTCAACCCCACTTAAAAAATCCAGACAATCCATCCCTAGAACAGAATTTCAGCCTACAAAATACTCTTCATTAGGGGAAAAAAAAAAAACAACATGTTAGGGAAACGTCAAATAGAGCTATTAATTAATGCCCACATGTAAAGGTATTTGAACAAGCTAAAATTCATAGAGATGAATCTGCTTACCTGGTCTATGTCACAAGCAAGACGAAGCAGTACTGGAAATACTCGCTTATGTAAATGGTACATAGGTGGGGGACCCTGACGTCCTTCTGGCATCTGAGAGGCTTTCCCCAACATATATGTGACTATGCCATGTAGCAGCTCACATGCTGCAACCTGAAATTTAAAAATCCCTTTGGTTATGCATCCACAACTTTCACAGAGAACACAAAATTGTGGGCAGAAGAGAGTGAGTCACATGAAAGGGGGTACTTAAATCACACCTATGCTAAATCACCATTCCAGGAACAGATCATGACCATGGAAGTATTTTACACACAAACTGGTATTTTTCCTAATGTTTTAGTCTCTGTTATGTGCAGTAACATATACAGCTGGAAAAAGTTCATCATCAGAAAAGTCAAGGATACTTCCAGGCTGGACTCTTTGGGTATCAACATCCCAATCCAGCACAGCACCAAAATATTTGCTTAAGTACTGAGCCCACAAGTTCATAGGCTGGGCATGAGAAGGAGGCCAAGCAACACTAGTTTAAATAGATCCATTAGTTTAAAATATTCATTTTTATGTTAAATCAAGCATAATGCTGTCTGACAGAGCTTACACAACTTCTGCTCTTTAGCTTCTAAACACTTAGGATAGTGTAATCATGAAAGGGCACCAAAGAAGCACACTGCTACCTATTAATTAATTAAAACAGGTCTGTAGTAACAAGGAAGACATTATTTTATGCAATTTTATCAGCTAGCATAAAACAAGAGGTAGGAAAAAAATCAATACTTTTGTTTGTCTGTCACTTGCAGACAGAGCCAGCTCAGTCACATGAGGCAAAAATAAGTCCAAGTAGATGACAGGCTTCATATCTGCAAATGGTACAGCAAAGCTCAGGCGCTTCTCAGTGTCCCAGGACACACATTTCTTCATCATCTCTTCTGCAGAGGTAGCTGATGCATTTGAAAGATGAAAATAAGCTTAATACAATATACATAAAGCAAGTATTTACTTAGTTCAGTCAAAAAAATCTGTAACCTTCCAACTTCAGTTAGATTGCCATGCAATGTTAATGCTTTATAAACTACTGAAAAAAAAGTAGCCAACGTTTCAGGCGAGAGTTACAGCAGTCTCCAGTCTCAATACAGGTTAAGTTTGGAGACAAATAAATCCAGAAGACATTGAATCACACTTAAAATACTTCTGTAAGACTTCTTCCAATATAATGCATTTGTCTTCTAATGTTACAGAAAACTGAAGGTCAATCAGACAAGAAGATCCAACATACTGACTCCTGCAATTGCACAGAAAATGGCTACACTTATGGCTATCTCCTCCAAGGAAAACTGGCATACTTACTCCCTTCTCTCCCTGTATTCCCATATTTGAAAATCTGGTTAACAAAATCTGACCACACTTTGTATTTAATTTCCAGAGAATAAGGCTATTTTTCCACAGTATTTTTGAGTATGTAACAAGAAGTATTTGGCAGAAAGAAAATTGGTTGTAAAGGCAGAAAAAGCAAACATAAACAGGCAAAGAAAGAGAAAAAAATGCATAATACTACATTAATTTTTAGATTAACTAAATTTTGTGCTGAATTCATCCCTTGAATTTCATGGTCAGTTACTTACACTACAGTTTCCATTTTTATTAGACTGTATGGTATTTAATATGTAAATTATAAAGCTTGTTCATGGACTGGACAGAGAAAGGGAGAAAATGTTGTCTTTTTTTTAAGGAGCACCCAAATGGAACTCTAGTACTCATGCATACTAAAGGCATGATTGTATCTTAAACTCACAAGTGAAAAAGCTTGCTGATATTTACACAATTCATGACTGCAGCTCTTAAATACTGAGAACTGTAGTAGAGGTAGAAATCAGTACTAAGGTGCTACAAACTGGGGCAAAGTTTTAAAATGGCTTTGCAGCCAGAAGGTGAAGGGTGCAATAAATAAAACCATATACTCAGATCCATAGTTTTTTGCTTTCAACTGTAATTTCCTAAACACTTTCCCTACTCCATATTAAGTTGGTGAATACTTTTGCTCTACTAAACTCCAGAACCGAATAAAAGTAACTTTGTTTAAATGAAAGCAACAAAAAACAGGTATATGAAAGTGATGTTGAGGCCTTAATGCAATCTACTTTCAAGAGAGACAGCAGAGGCATATAAATATTTCTGACAGGATACTCACCTGTAATTAAGTTGTGGTTAATCTGCCCTCCCAAAGATCCAAGAAGGCGTGCCACTCTAGTCCTTACTGCTTGCAAGGAGGGACTATTATCCTAAACAACAGATTAATATTACTGAAAGAACAGTTACTTCTATAGAGAAGTAATTTGGTTTACAGAGTAAATGAAGGTCTTATGGCACTTATTAAATACAGATGAAGAAGGTAAAATGGAACGACGAGGAGAAGAATTGCATCAAACAAGAGAAGAGCTTTGGTTTAGTAAACAGAAGAGGCCAAGACTGGAAAGCATTTTCATTCCATTTTGTGAGCTCTCTATTACCATTTCTCAAGTAAAATTTTATTATCACAGATAACACATACCTACAGAATGACATAACAGTGCAGAAACAAATCTAAAGCAAAAATTGCTCTTTTCATTTGCTTTAATTCCAGAATTTAAAGTTTAGATCCTGTACCTATATAGAATAACAGGATCATTTAGATTAGAAAAGACTTCTGAAGTCATGAAGTCCAACCATTAACACAGCACTGCCAAACTCATCACTAAACCATGTCCTCAAGTGCCACACCCATACATTTTTGAACACTTCAAGGATGTGTTGTGGTGATTCTACCATGCACCTGTGTAGCCTGCTCCAATGCTTGACAACCTCTTTCATGAAGATATTTTTACAAATATCCAATCTAAACCTCCTTTGGCACAACCTGAGGCCACTTGCTCTTGTCCTGCCACTTGTTACCTGGGAGACCAACCCCCACGTGGCTACAAGCTCCTTTCAGATAGTTGTAAAGAGCAATAAGGTCTCCCCTGAGCCTCCTTTCTCCAGACTCAACACTGCCTCTCTCAGGAAACTGATTTTCAGAAGCAGCCTGTACGGGATACAAAATTAACTAATTTTGTTTCACAGAATCATAGAATGACCAAGATTGGAAGGGGCTGCTGCAGGTCATCTGGTCTAAACTCCCCTCTCAAGCAGGGTCATCCTAGAGCACAGGCCAGCATTGCATCCAGACAGTTCTGGAATATCTCCAGTGAGAGAGACTCCATAATTTCTCAGAGAAATCCGTCCCAGTGCTTGGTCAGTGCACAGTTAAGGAGTTCTTCCTCATATTAGATGGAACTTCTTGAGCATCAGTTTCTGCCTATTGCCTCTTGTCCTAGTGCTTGGCACCACTGAGAAGAGCCTGGCTCCATCCTCCTGACACCCTCCCTTCAGACACTGATAAATATTGATGAGGTCTCCTCTCAGTCTTCACTTCTCCAGGTTAAATAGGCTGTGATCCCTTAGCCTTTCCTCATATGAGATGCTTCAGTCCTCTAATCATCTTTGTAACTCTCTACTGGACTCACTCCAGGAGTATCATGTTTAAAGACATCCAGGTTGGAAAGAGTTCTGTATATAGGAGTAATGTCCTCTAAACTTGGAAAACTTTCCTTTAACTTGGAAAAAACCTCTAAAGAGAGGTTTATTCCAAGTTAGTTTGTGTAGTGGATTATACAAATAAAACTACACTTACATTTGAGAGGCCACTGGACAAAGTAATACATATTGGCCTCTAAAAACTGTAAGCCTATCCACAAGACAATTAAAAATCCCCCAAATGCTTAAACATTTACAAAACTGTATTGCCTACTGCAAAGCTGCTAAGCTGGGACCTGATTTTGGGTGTTGGGAGTCAAATTTTTGTTGCCATAATGCATCAGTCCAGCAGTGATACTGACTTACAGGATTTCTTCAGTCCCCCTTCCCCACTTAATTCCCATCCTCACCCTAGAATATGACATCTTTCCAGCTCTGCTGACGTAACAGCTTGTTGAGCCACACTGCAGAATGGAATTCATTAAACTCATCTAAGGTAGAACAAGCCCTCATTAAAAAAAGGAAAAAAAAAATGCATGCAAGAAAGGAAAAGAAGCAGTGGGAAGAAAGGATTAAAATTTAACTCTTAAAAAGAAAGAGGGTTCTTACCACTGACAATGTCTTTGCTCTTCTTACACGCTGTATCACAACTTTATTACGTCCTTTCTGGGCTGCTTGAGAAAGCTTCCTTACTTCCCAGTTATTCTGGGATTCAACTGATGAATAAAAAACCCAGTATATCAACACCAGCTTACTGTACCAGCATCTCATGCACCTATAGTTTCATTAAAAAAACCAAACCCACTCTTGTTTTGCACATTTTTATTTTTAAAATGTGACAATTATTCTTTCACTTAAAATCTTTATTAAGGAAAATAAGTCTCTTGGCAAAACTAAGCTAATTTAAGCAAAAAAAAAGGACATATCACACAGAAATAATAAATAAAATGGCAACAATTGTTCAGCAGAAGCAAGTAAATCCTAGTTTAAGAAAAAAGTGCATTTTGGGGTGTAAGGGAAGTTATGTTGTTCCAAATACAGAAAGTGCACAATAGAAATAAAAAAATTATTTTCCTCTTCCTTAGGACTAGCAATTTTTTGCATGTATGTACCTGTAGATGTAGAGCTTTTCAAATAACCATCAAGAAGAGGCAGGACATCCTTGTAATAGGGTTGCATTATATGTCTGGGGATGTGAGCTGACCAGTCTTCCAAAGCATCCAGGCCCAGATCAGCCATTGGGGTACAGCTAAGGCCCAGCTTAAATGCATTCTAAATGTCAAATACAAAACTATCAGCCTTTCACACTTATTCACTAGTGTTACTTAATGGTAAAAGAGACAAATTTAAAAGCATTTAGTGTGCATCTCCCTTTGTAGTAACTTTTCTCTGTTTAGCATCTCACTCAAGATCAGCACAGGAGATATTTTTAGATTGCAACACAGGCAATAAGAGTCTGCTTAGTGCAAAAGCAAATTCCAACAATTTACTTTTTATCCAAAGATTCAAGGAGTTTGCATTCTATCTTACTGAAGACAGTAGAGAGCTTAATAGTTACCTTAATACTGACTTTGCTACACAATGTTTGTATGTATCTTAGGGAAAAAAAGTGTTAGCTCTACATCACTTTGACTCACCTGCAGTGCAGGAATATATGCTTTGATATCAAGCATGATGATGTCATGTGGTAAAGAGAGCAAAAAAATCAGACAAGATGCCAACAATTCATCTTTATACTGCTTCATTTTTGCTGCAACCTAAAATGGAGATAAACAGATCAAGAACAAACATAAACATTTTGAAATTTTGACTTTATTGTATCGATACCCATGTAAAATAAACAAGCCCAAGCCAATACTGGAAACTCATTCACCTGCAGACATTTACCAGAAGCATTTATACTGTTATTTCTCAATTGTATATGAACTGGTGACCAATACACCTCTTCTGACATTAAATAAAAACTGACCAAAAAAGATCTTAAAACCTCATTATCTTGCACAGCTCAAAAACAAGAATATGTCTAGTGTGCATGGAAGATTTCTCAGAAGATAAAATTTTGATTGAATCACATATGTTTTTATTCAGCCTAAGAAAGTTGGGGAGCAACATTCCTTACCTCTTTTCCAAACTTTACAAACAGTGCAAAGCAAGAGCTCTTTTCTGGGTCTTCAGGACACCTTCTGAGGCTCCTGGGGCTGACATCCTACCAAACAGAAACCACAAGTCAATACTATTAAAAAACACATAGTACATATATGAGCCAGAAGTTCAACTCAGAATACACGCATCATACTGTCCAATACAAAACTGGTGTCAGTGAAAACTTGAAATGCATCTTTGATCTTTCAGAGGTTAGAAATTAGCATTAATAAGATTCACTGAGGGTCAGCTTTTTGGAATATATTAAATACTATGCAAATAAACAAGAGATATATGACTGCAAAGTAACTTTTCAATGGTTTAGTTTTCTCTGCTCATGCAACAAACCATAAAAACCCAAACTTCCTTAACAGTGGATGTCCAGGTGGCAAGAATGATGGCGTAACAAGAAAACAATTTAAAACAGTGTCCACAGTACAAGCATCTACACCAATGAGTTTCCAAATGTGCTTCACTTGGTGCCATCAGCAACAGTGCAGGGACACCTCTGGGCTCTGTGTTGGGCTACAAACCCACGTGTTTTAGTCCAAGAGCTTCCAAACCACAGTTAGTGCATCTACCACTGGGGCATCATATTCCCTGTGGAAATCAGTGAGTGGAGCAGGAATACACTCCAGAGGTTGAGTCATTAACCCATACATGACTCTGCTGTTCTGGTTAGATTGTTTCTATCCAAAATATCTTTTATACCACCTGCACTGCAAAGGTATCTCACATCTCTCTATTCACCCAGCTCAGGATTTTAGAAAGAGTGCTGGAACGGGCTGCCCAGGGAGGTCATGGACTCTCCCTCTCTCTGAAGACATTCCAAACCCAACCTCATGAGGTCTGTGCCACCTGCTCTAGGAGACATACTTTGGCAGAGGGGTTGGACTGGATGAATTCCAGAGGTCCCTTCCAACCCTAACAATTTAGAGATTCTGTGATTACACATGGATGGTGTCTCTTCAGAAACTGGGCTTCTAGTCTAATTTTTGACTATTAATGTCCTTCCAATTCCAGAGGCACAGGAAGCCATAAACATTTGAAATAACCCAGTCACAGTTTCAATGAACAGTTTCCACAGGGAATAAAATACTATACATAAAGAATGGCACCCATCCACTGGGTGAAATATCTCACCTCAAAGTATTTTATCCTCTTGGCAATTTTCATTGTAACTGAGAGCAGCTTGTAGAATCCACTAATAAGAGGTAGTCTTGTTGAATGTACAATAAGCTCATAACCAAAGGAATATACCCAAGAGTGAAAGTAATCCACATGTTTCTCTGGCAGTATCTCTCTAAAAAAAAAATCACAGAAAACAGAGAAGGAAAAAGAAAAAAAAAAGTAATCAAACAGAAAGCTTTATTTTTAAAACACTTTCATCTCAGTACAACAAAGAAATATTGCTGTAACAGGGCAGCAGACAGACAGAGATTAAATGCATGCTGCATTCTAAGACAAGCACAGGAAGATGTTAATTTTGTATTAGAGGGCAAAGCCATTTATTATTTATTATATCTCATTATTGAATTTATATAAACACACATCCTCATATATCACATTCCATTACTGGATATCCACAGGCAACTAATGCTGTACCTTTCACTTAATGCCCCTTACTGATCTGTGAAGATGGTATCTCTGGTCTCTGAAGCATTTAGGATACATGGTCAGGATAATACTAGAAGTTATAACATATAATGAATGACAACTACATCCAAATAATGAAAGTGAATGCCAATGGATGTCTCTTACATTCTTTTAAAAAACCTGAGCTGATTAGCTTTTATGCGTTTACCTATGCCCAGGTGTCTGAAAAACCCTTCCTGTCTCCCTCCTGATCATCTTGCTCATTTTTAAATATGATCAAACTGACTCAGAAACAAGCATCTTAAACACATTTCACCTCAAACTTCTTCCAACCACTTTGTAACTTTCAAATTACATAAAAACATACAAATACCTGCAGAATTCCACTAGATTTATAAAGGCAATAAAATCTATTGGCTTTGTCGCCTGAAGGTTTGAAGCAGGGTCAGAAGAAGGCCCAACCAAAGCACTGTCACCTGCATTCCCATCCTGAAAATAAATGTTGAAGAAAGAACACTGAATCTGTGACAACACAGAAAGCCTTTACACTTTTTTTTTTTTTGCCACATTAACAGTCTGTCTTTTTCTAGCTGTTATTAGGTACTCTGAGACATAAAGGACTAACAGTTGACACATCAGTAATTAAAAGGAAAAATAAGAGATTCCTGCTTCTAAGTAGAAAGCCAGAAAGAAAAATGAAAAACAGTAGATTCCAGAGTAGAAAGTCTGAAATAACAGATTCTGTGAGCTTCTATTGAGTCTGATGTTTCCATCTCCTAACACTGCAATGCAACATTCAGAGATATTAAGAAAAACATTTTATCTAGCATAAATGTTACTTCAAGACACTAAAGGGTGCTATCTAGGCACAATGAAAACAAAACAAGGGATATGATTTTGGTTCCCCTACAACAGTAGGAGTTAATGAATAGGTCCTCAGGTCTCACCTGTTCACTCATATCCAGTTTCTGAACAGTCAGGTCCAATTTCTCAATAATCTTCAAAACAGATTTTATAAGTTCATCATACAGGACACGACTTAGGGATTGCAGTTGTGCTTTTTCAGTAAGGAAGTTTGCATCTTCAAAAACACACTCCTTCACAGGACAAAAATGTTCATATTTCAAAACACAAATGAAAATTATTTAACTTACAAACTAACACTTAAATGATCCAGAGAATCCAGTTTTAGATGTTTCTCAGCTATGAAAGCATAAATTAATCCCTGTTTAATTAATTTATCAGCCATAAAATCCAACTAAAACCAGAAAACAATCCTTCTACAGCATGACACTTGGAAAAAGTCTGAAGTTACAAAAGCAGCTATAAGACAAGATTCAGGATCGTATTTCATTTTGTATTTCCATGTTAACTCTGCTTTACCTTCATTGTGTCACAGCTCAGTAGACTTCTAAAGAGGTACAGATAGTCCTTAAAAGTTGGTACTTTTGATCTTTGTGTCCCAACTTCTCCAGCTTCGAAGGCTTCTTCTGTTCCAGAAGTTTCTTTTACAGAAAAATCCTGAAGAGACACAATGTTTGTCAGACACGCCCTGGTGGTTTGACCCTGGGTGCATGGCAGATACCCACCAAATCATGCCACCACTCTCCTCCTCACCACTATTGGGAAGGAGAAAATAAGATGGAAAAAACTCATGGGTCAAGAAAAAAGCAGTTTAGTAGCAAAGGATGAAAAAAATTTATTCTCTACTTCCCATCAGCAGGCAATGTTCAGCTACTTCCGTGGAAGTAGGGCTTTGGTACATGGAGCAGAAGCTCCAGAAGACAAACACCCTAACCAGCGCTGCCCAGCTCCTCCTTGCTGCCAGCTTTTCCTGCTGACCAGGCACCATATGGCATGAAATTTCCCTTCGGTCAGTCTGGGTCAGCTGTCCTGGCTCTGTCCCCTCCCAAGATCTTGTCCCTCCAGTCTTCTGGTGAGGGAAAAATGCTGGAGAGTCACCTTAATGCCATGCCAGTGCTGCTCAGCAGTAGCCAAAATACTAGTGTGTTATCAACACATTTCCAGTTACAAATACAAGCACAGCTCCATGAGGGCTGCTATGGGAAAAATTAACTCCATCTCAGTCAAATCCCAGTACAACTGCTGATGAAACTACCTGATATATGCAATATACTACCTATATACGCAATATAATGTAACATTACTGCTGCAGGTACAAACATGAAATGTTTAGTGTTCTCCATCAATCTGAAAAGAGCACAAAACAACCACCTCATTCCAAAAAAAAAAACCCCAAAAACCCTCTAGGGTTGTTCTCCTAATGCTCAGTTATTTGAGAAATTCTATAGTTACTCTACTGCTCAGGATTAAAAAGCTTGAATGTCCTTGCTTAACGCAAGCATTCAGTAATGTTTAAAATGTCCAAAATTTAACTTGGAAGAAAGCTGGATGACTTTAATTACAACCCACTTTATTACAGACAAACTGACCAAACAGAAGGTTATTTCCTGTAATTTTCTTTATACAGCACAAGAGGCACATCTACACTGTGCTGAGCAGAGGTGGGGATGAGAGACTTAAGAACAAATGAGCCAACAACTAATAACACTAATGGAGTAATAACAAAATGGATAGTACTATTTTTGCTTCTTTGGGCATTCTCTTTTATACTGGGTTAGGTTGTCAAGAACTGGAATGGAATGCAGGCTCTAGGAATCTAAATGAAATAAATATGTTTAAACAGTTATTTTACCTTCGAAAATGTGATTGGCTTGGAGAAAATTCTGATTAATCCCTGATGCACTGAAACAAACAAAAACCAAAATTGCCTGAATAGATTAAAAAAGCATGGCATTCATATCACTCATTACATTAACAATGAAACAAATCAGTTTTCCATATTCTATCATGGTAAGGGAGAGGCAAAAGAACACAGATTTTTTTCCTTTAAGGATGAAATAGCTCAAATCAGAGCCTTGACTCTAAGATGGCCCACAGGTAACCAATCCTGTGTACTTGCTTCTCACTACTTTTTCTCAATACTGCTTTGACTTTTTCCTGATTATCAATGATGACCAAGGCATCACCCATAATGCCCTTATTGAAAAAGTCAACAACCCCCAATTATGTTCATGGACTTAACATCAACATAGTACTTAGGTATACTACCACTTCCCAACTCAAGAACATGGGAAAGAATGAAAATGTCCCAGAAATAGAGAAAAGCCATGAAAAATAGTTGAAAGAAAGAAATAATTTCTGAAAATCATTGAAAAGAAATGTCAGCTTGAGACTACTAGAATTGTCAGTTACCAATGCTGACACATTCAGTATTACATTCACAGAATTATACCTAACTTCATATTTGGAATTTTACTATTTAAAAGTTCCAGAGCATTAAAAAAATTGCATTTCTAATAGAGATAACACTCACCCTATTTTCTGTGCTATTTTTTAGGGGTAACTGAAAGGACATTGAACAGATTTTTGTCTGCTTTCCTATGAGATCCCTTTCTTCTCATAATTCTTCAGAGCAGGAATGCAAGTCTTATCACAAACATGTATTCTCCTGCCCTAAATCATACCCACTTTGTTATCCAAAATGATTGTTAAATGCATTCTTGAAGTTATTTAACAGTGGATACTGAAAAATATCACCATGAAAACACTCAACCTCCATTATTAGAGAAGAGGACAAGCTTCATTTTTGATCCCGAATGGCTATTCCACATTTCTCTCCCAGAATCAGTTATGCAATTTATGAGGAAAAAAAAAAAAAACAACCAAAGGAAAAAAACTTCATGATCCCAAAAAACTCCAATGAAGTTAGTACCACAGACTTACCCACAGTGCTAATAAAGCTCCACAAAACTGGACCTTTTCCTGAGAGAGACAGAAACACTTTTATTATAGATTTGCAACAGACTGGCTGCATTTTTTCAGTGTACTGTGGAAAACTGTTGATCTGCAGCACAACTAGATGTTCAAGAACTGGAGTGTATACCTCAGGAACCTAAAATAAAGAAAAACAAAATATCCATTATGCAAATTATGTGAAATTATTTCAGCATGTTACTTTGTTACAAGAGCTTGCATCATGATCTGCTGAGAACAAGAAGAGTTAGCAAGTGAATTCATCTTAGACATACAAGAACCCCAAACAAACAAACAAAAACAACAACAACAACAAAATCCTCCCCAAACAAAACTAAACAAACAGAGTAAGAAAGCTTCCTGGACCACATTATGGAAAGTAGCTCCTGAACAGATTAGTGCTTCAGTGAATCTAGTTTTAAGCCTACCAGAAAAGTATCAATTTAATTAAACAACAGTAACAGCATTATAATCTGTTGAGCCACAACCACCTGAATACAAAATGCATGCCTCAATCTTACTTCACAGCTCCAGGTAAGATCCAGAAAGCCCTCATTTTTAAACAGACAGTATAACATCACAGCAGAATCAAAGTACCAGCCTCAGAGAACATGCTAAGTATCAGTACCAAAAGGCAAAGCAGCAGCAGAGTGGTATAAACACAAAAAGGTTATGGCTATATCCAAATAAAGAACATAACATAAATAAAACATATTCATATTTGCCTATCATGGTTTTCATTTCAATGCACTGTAGCATTTTATTTAGCATATTCAGTGCATTTTCTTTACTCAAATAAAATCCATTAGAGCATTCTCCTGATATTCTTCCTATCCCCTAGGGGCTAGATGTCATTACATTTCAGTTAAATAAACACCTTTTACCATAGGTAGGTTCACAGCTTTTACCTCCTCACACATCTGCAACTGCATAAAAAAATTGGGTGGTACTTTAAATACTAATCCACTTACCTTATCTATATGGAATATCACACTGGCAATGGACTGGAGGAAACTTGGTAGCTGATACAGATGGTCATCTATTGTTTCTGCTTCTGTGAGGAACATTTGCTTACAACGCTGAAGGAGCTCCACATACATGTTGTCCACATCCTCAGGATGTATAGCTTTACAGGGCTTACAGAGAGAAAATAAAAACCTGGTTTGGCAATTTTGTTGAGTTGAGCAAATAAATGCATGCTGTAGCACTGCTACATCTTCACTGAACCATACACCAAACCCAGCTACATCTTCACTGAACCATAACCATAATTTGAAACTTTTCCAGCAACTCAACACACCTGAAAAAACTAACTTTAAGTACTCACTTACATATATGAGAAACGCAGTATCTGACTGGAGTATAATAATAGTTCGCTAATGCAGTGTATTTTACTGTTAAAGTACTTGAATTTTCAGTGACATGAATTCATATTCAGAGTGAAAAACATGGGAGTTTGGCTGTAAATATATTAAATATTGCATTATAGATGCTTAAAGTCAGTTATATTTTGAACTAGCTGCTTTGAAGTAAAAAGTGGCTTACCTTAATGTAGCTTAACTGATTATCACAGACAGGTTACTACTATTAAACACTTAACTGAGCAGTCCAAATTCTGAACTTTTACTGTTACAGGTCCTGTACAAACATAACCTATAAAGACTATTCCTAAACTAATGAACAAGTGGAAAGTACCCCAAAGAGTAACAAAGGGTTTGCAATAAAGCTTACAAACTTCTATAGAATGATTTGTAAATCACAGCATGAACTAGGTCAAAAACAAGTCTTTGTAGACAGGAGCCAGGTCAAAGGCAAGAACTGTGGTAGGGAACTGACCATGGCAAAGAATGGACTGATTTACATAACAGTGAAATATGGCTGTTAGCCTAAAGGTTGAAAGGCTAAAGTCTAAAGACAGCCTAAAGTCTGTCTAAAAACATGCTGACAAAATTAAGACTATGCATTTATTATTTGCAGAACTTCAATTAATATTTTAAAGTTATTTCAGCAATTAAAGAAATATTCTGCCTTGAAACTGAACCAAGCATGAACACAAGTTTAGTGCTACAGTCACAAGTCACAACTTGCAGCAGCACCAAGACACTTCTTCCTCACAACCCAACATCTGATGTTTGGCCAAAATTTAACTTAAAACACAGTAACAAGTATTAATATGTGTTAACATATTAGATATCTATAGGTACTGGAGCATTAGATTTGTTAAAATTCGCAGTATTATCCTATCTCTTTATTTACATTATGCAATTTTAAATTCTTGCATTCCATAATAAATGTTTTTAATAGGGTTCTTTCAACTCCGTTAACTGAAATACTTAATTTTTTCTCAAACCAATACCTTGAACTCAATTCCTTTCTACCTCATATCAGAGAAGAGGAAGACTAGGTTTGAACAAAGCACATCTAAAATTCTACAAACAAATGCACTCTACTCAAAAGGTAGCAAAAAGAGGATTTAGCTAATAACCAGCTATTCTATTGCCATTCCTAAACTTCTCTAAATAATCTTTGAGATAATTTAACCTAATTTTTGCTTTTAGAGACAAAAAAAGCCAGTCTAAAAAAGCTGGGGTACCACCATCAAGCACAGAGGCTGCAAATACATAAATACCACCCTTTCTTTATTGAACTTGATTGTTATATTCCCATTTTAATTGACTGCCGACAGAAACTGGAAGTTGCTCCTAATGGTGCTTCCTGACAAACATACTGGCCATCTGCATTGGTATGTAAGCGTGGTTTTGTTTGTTGTTTCTTGTTGTATTTTACTTTGTGGTAACACAAATCACCTCCTACTGTCCTACAGTCAGCAGTGCCTTTTAGCTGTTTGAGTGAGGTGTGTAAGAATCTCTGAACTACTTTCATGAAGCCTGGATTCCACCATTCAAATGCAGAGAGAGATAACAAGGTATTGGCTGTACCTAAGCAATTAAGCACGTCCTGAAGTTTTGTGACAGCTGCATATGAAGCTCCTGTTTTTCTACTTCAGAACTTGTGCACAAGAACTAACTACAACTACAACCCAATGATGCAAGAGCTCCCACTAGATTCAGTATACATTTGAAAATTTTCATCCAAAAGGTATTTTGCAGTGTAATTAATTAAGTCCAACACTTATTCCAGAAACAGGACCACTCCCTACTAAAAGAGCTGTGTAAAATTGTAAAATGCATGGTACATGAATGCCAGCTTTACATGCTTTCAGTAAGCCCCTTCACCAGAATAACCCTTCTGCACATACTGATGCGAAAAGGCCATATCCGCGAATGGCGATGGACAGCTCCTTGCTGCTCGAATCCATCCTCCTGATGGTTCCATAGAACTGCTCCATGAAGAACTGCAACTTGCTCTTGTGTAGCTCTGCATCCTTAGCCACCATTAAAGAAATCTGTAAAACAGATATAAACACTCCAGCATTTCACAAAAAAAAAAATGACAGTAAGTCTTAGAAGATACCCTGCTTGTAATACAAAACCCTAAATAATAAACTAAATAATTATTCCTTAAACAGATTCATTGAACTTCCAAGCACCAAATATTCCCACTATTTAATGAAATTTTATTTTGCTTTAGACTTGGAGATCCCAGTGAAGTTACCACACCTGCTTAAGGAATGAATCCAGTGCAGAATAACTGGCTTTCTTCAGCTCCGGATGCGTGTGGCCACACCATCTGCACATCACTTCATAGATGGAGACATAGTTGTCCAGGAGCAAGGCTCCAAACTGAGCAGAGTGCCAGATGAACAACTGCAACCCAGCTGCAATTTACAAACAATTTCATTAAAAACCAGACTTAAATTACATTTACACAACCAGCCCAGACTGTGAAAGCCCACATTAGGACTTTAGGTAGACAGACCCACCATGACTGGAGGATATAAAATGTATTTCTCTAGCCTCTACTGATACTCTACAGTATCACTACCTAAACATTAAGAACTTAAGCATAAAAACAACCTTCCAAAATCCTCTTTTTAAATGTACATCGTTATGGAACACATAGTTGTGTTCTGATGTAATTTACATTATTCTTGAAAAAGAAAGGGACTTCAGTGGTTATAAATAAAAATTGATTGCACAATTCAGAAGGATCTGGTTTCTGATGTCAGGACACATGCACAAGTCCCCTTCTCTGCCAAACTGTGATGCAGACAGATTATAGGTAATTTCACTATTCAGATTATAGGTAATTTCACTATTCCAAATATAAACATAAATGAAATTTTAAGATCCTTAATGAATTAACTGGGGAGAGGACAGACTACCTTTAAAGCCGGTTTTATCCCTCACAGTTACCATAAGCCTAATACTCAAATCTTGCATTTTTGCAATTTCTGCATAAATCACTCACATTTCACAAGCCAATTTCTGATCTTCTGATTTTTTTCCCCCCCATTCTTTTTCTCCTTCTTCCAGTGAAATTTCTCTCCTTATTTTTTTTAACTCAACCCACTGTCACACCTCTTTTCTCCTCATTAGCTACACTCCTCTTATTTCTACCATTTCTTTCTCACATCACAGTTCTGTACTACTCCAGAGGGGCAAACGGCATCAAGTATAATGCTGCTATTCATAAGCTGATTAGACCTTGTCTAGTTTAACCAAATACATGTTAAATTCTATATTCCAGTTTGAAGTATAGCAGCTTTCCCATTGGCCAGCTTAGAAGATTGAAGACTAGAGACATCTGAACACATCCAGTAAAGAATAAACAATTCCAGACAAAAAAGACAGTATCCACTTCAGCATGAATGGAAACAGTTTACATCTTACCTAGAGGTACTGCATATCGCTTCTGATCAACCTGTAATACCAGAAAAGGTTTGTCACTGTGATTTACTCTTCACCAGGGCTAATTTGTTTATGCAGAACAGTTAACTCCTAGCAGATTTACCTGTGGGTTGATTGCCTTCACTGCAAAATCAAAAATCTCCTTTGCGGTCTGAGGATCTGTGAAACAATCCAATAGTGAGTATTGCACTACTGACAGTAGGCAGAGTGAAGACTAAGATACTTTTATCAATGCTTGGTATGAAGCAGTGATATTGGAAAGCCTTATATATCTCATTTTAAGAGACAGACTTTTTTTTTCCTGAAATATTCTTAAATTTGAAAAAAAATTGTACATCTGTATTAGCTGGTTTTTCTGAATATCCATGTTTAAGTAGACTATTAAGAGAAACACATCTCCATACAACCTGCATTCCAGCTTCAATGTGGCTCTCATAGCTGTCCAACATGTGGTAAGAAAATAGCACTTCAAAGATTTACATATAGAAAAACACTGATGAAGCCACTTCACACAAAGACAGATTACAAGGACTGTGTGAGTGTGTATTTTGCATAAGCCATCTACTAACTGGGAAATTTTAATTCTGAGTTTACACACAGAAATGGTGCAACTTTTTGGCTGTGCAATAATTAAACTGTAGAAGTGTCTGTAAAACTGTATTAAAATGTGTCACTGCCTTTCTCATAGAAAAAGAACATACCTTCATCCACAGACTTGGTGAAGTTGTACATGAGTGCAACCAGTCCTCTCAGACATCCTGCTACAAGAGGTAGCTTGGGTCCCCTTGTAGCAGATGTCATCTGAAAATAATAAAATACCCTCAAGATAAGATAAATTTACACCAAGGCTTTCCAGCTCCTAGAAGTGTAGGTAAATAACTTACTACAACTTAATAGTTATATCAGAACCCAATTCTGTGAAACAACTCCACAGAGACATCTTTACTCCTAAGTGTCACATTATTTGAAGGGAAGAACAAGAGATCATTTGAAAAACATGGAAATGTTCCAAGACCAACAATACCAAAATTTAGATAAAATACACTAATGTTTTGAAAGTACTTAAAAATTCAGAAATATGAAAGTTCAGCAGAAATCTGATGTTCACCTCACGTGCAAGAACTCTGCAGCCAGTACAGAACAAATCAGAAACTACCAGTGCACGACAAGGTATCACTTCTTGGGGAATGATCATCATACGCCATCTTTTCACACAGTGAATTGGTTAATTTGCTGTTACTGATGGCCTTGAATTTTCACTTAGAAAGCTTCTCAGAGCCAGACAACACAACTTAAACAGTCTTTCAGGAAGAATTTATGATTGTCCAGCTAGATCTCGAGAAACTGTACTAGCTACAGTAACAGCCAGTGCAATACACTTAAAAGTAAAAAAAATAAATCACTAAAACTAAAGCAATACAAAAAGAAAACCAAAGAATTAAGCAAAAAACCAAAGAATTAAAAGAAATTCCAATCATACCTGTGTTTTAAGCTCTCTCAAATAAGCCCGGAATAGTTTTTCAGAGTTGTTAATCATATCACTAGGCTGGACTTCTCCCAAAACTCCCAAAAGCTCATAAATCTTTTCCAATACTAGAAAGTAATTTTTAATATTATTAAATCTTAATTACTGAAATCATCATTTTTGGCATTTCCAGTGCAATTCCTATTAACTTGCAACCATGAGAAGACCATCCCTAACAGTATACTTGCTGATAAAAGTGTGGAGCAAACATCTTTATATACACACACACATACACATATATATATGTAGCCATATCCTACAATGTGAGATGAATTCTCCTCTCACATCAGTAAGTTAAACATATTTACTATTTTTAAACAGGGCTCTGAAAACTTTAATTTTAAGGCCACATACACTGAGGAAGCACTTGTTAAGGCCAACAGCTAGCAGAAGTTTCTAGGCTTGAACTCAGACTGAAGGATTCTATGCAGGCACAAATTTTATGAGACCTGTAAAGCCAAGATTTCAGCAGTATCTAGCCATAATGATCAAACTGCAGCTCATACTAATGTACCATAAATAATACAATTAGGCAAAGGACAACTGATGAGCTTGTATTAGAGGTGACCAATGCAGGAACTATCACACTAAAACTGCAGCTTTGAAGACAACACTAGCCAGGCTTAGAATAAGATAAAGAGCTTTAGAATCATAGAATTGTTTAGGTTGGAACAGACCTTTAAGATCACCAACTTCAACTATTAACCCTACACTGCCAGGTCTCACCACTGAAACATGTCCTCAGGTGCCACATCTATACATCTTCTATACATGTTCAGCAATGGTGACTTCACCACTTCCCTAGAAGCCTGTTCCAATGATTGACAGTCCTTTCCATGAAGAAATTGTTCCTAATATCCAATCTAAACCTCCCCTGGGGCAACTTGAAGTCATTTCCTCTTGTCCCATTACTTGTTACCTGGGAGACCAATGCCCACCTGGCTACAGCCTTCTTTCAGGTGGCTGTAGAGAGCAGTAAGGGCTTCTCTGAGCTTCCTTTCCTCCAGGCTAAACATGCCTAGCTCCCTCAGCTGCTCCTCACAGGACTTGTGCTCCAAACCCTTCCCCAGCTCTACTGCCCTTTTCTAGACTCACCCCAATCCCTCAAAGTCCTTCTTGTAGTGAGGGGCCCAGAAGTGAACACAAGATTCAAGGTGCAGCCTCACCAGTGCTGAGTACAGGTGGACAATCAAAGAAAAACTAAGGCCTACCTGTGTCAGGAATTCTACTTCTTGCAGCAAGCTCCTCATAAAATTTATTAAATAAGTCTCTAACTTTCATTTCTTCCATCAGACAGGAACGTTGTAAAGTGTGAAGCAACTAACATGGGTTAAAAAAAAAAAAAAAAAAGGAAAACATTTGGATCAATATCCCAATACTACTCGGTCTAAATAAAAACACAGTTCATACACATAAGTTCAGCTTAAGTAAGCAAATATGCTATTCAATGAAAGAGATCTAAGGTGACTTGTCCAAAGAAGAGTAATGGCAATCTACTTTAACTACAAACTACCTTCCTATATATGCATAAATACAAAATTTACAACTTTTAATTTATAGCATACATATTACATATGTATACATCATGATGTATGTGAAACCTATACACAATATGATTTATACATATGTACATATAAACCCCACTAGAACACAGGCTTAGAAAGTCTGCAGTAGCTTTTATCATCCTGTATTTCTGTCCCTGCTAGTATAAAGGCAATCCAACTCACAGTCAAAGACCTGACTCAGAAAAACTCAGAAGGGAGTTTTGTTTCTCAAACAAACTTAAGCAGGCACAAAAGCATTTACAAAAGAAAGGTCTAAATGCATTCAAATGAACTACTGTCTCACACACCAACTTAATTTCTGGGAAAAAAGCCCTCTTCCTCCACACTTTCCAAATATTTTATCTTATATTGCAATAGCATATATAATACATAGTATTTTAAAGCAAAAATGCAACTGAACAGCAGTATTTCTCCTTGAATAACTATAATCAATGGAGAGATCTGCAACTGCCCCCAAAACAATTGTGTCTTGCTCTAACAAATGAAGGAATGACATGCCCACATCTAAGCAACCTGCTAAGCAACCTGCTAGAGAACACTGCAGACAACTTGTTGTTAAAACATTTTTCTTTTTTTTAACATCTAAATATTAGCTATCACTCTTTTCTTGCTATGTCAGACTACAACTTCCTTGAAAGAGGAAGAGGAGGGGCAGGCACTGATCTCTTCTCTTTGTTGACCAGGACCCAAGGGAATAGCCTGAAGCCATGACAGGGGAAGTTAAGGTTGGATATCAGAAAACAGTTCTCCACCCAAAGAGCAGCTGGGCACTGGAACAGAATCCCCAGGGAAGTGGTCACAGCACCACACCTGACAACAGCTCTGGAAATGTTTGGACAATGCTCTCAGGCACATGGTGTGACTTTTGGGGATGGTGCTGTGCAGGACCAGAGTTGGACTCCATGATCCTTGTGGATCCCTTCCAATTCAGCTTATTCTGCAACTCCATGATACAGATTTTCTGCATGATAGAGTATAACTATAGTAATACAACAGATTTTCTGCTTCTCATCTAGAAACAACAGAGATTTATAAAACATATTTTGTGGGGGGATAGAATGTGAGAGAATAGAGATAGTGCAGAAGGTAGTCTCACCCCTGAGGAGCTGCAGCTGTACTAATCACCAAAGATTAGGAACAGGCCTGCCCTTAATAGGCCACAGAGCTGTGTCCAACAAGAAGAGTGCTACGAAAGAGTGGGTTAGCTGGTTGAGGAGGGAGCTAGAATTTGTTGGCTGTGCTGTGAAGGAGTTAGTGCTGTGAGGAGCTGCCCATGAGAAACCACCAAGAAGGTATGGGAGCTTTGCAATAAGATGACAACAACATTTTACCTTAATCAGAAGTTCCAGTGCTGAGATTTTACATTTTGCTGCTCTCTCTTTTGTATAGACACTAAGACAAGTTTGCTACAAACAAAATAAGGATAACAATACTTGTAAGTGAAGACAGGAATTCAAAGACAGCATATTCATTTACCTCTTTAAAGTATCAGTTCTTACAAGCTTAAGTTTTCTTAAAAAGGCTAAAATAATATCTAGTCCTGGAAATGGCTTCACTGACAATACTGCAGCACTGTCTGACATAATAACAAACCCCAACTCAAGCAAAGAAATTGCAGTTTCTTCAGCAAAATTTGCAGAGAGCAGATTTTCTGCGTCAGTACTATCAGTCCTTATAATAAGTAGCTACTAATTTATGATCAGAAACTTCAGTGGTGCGGTCAAGCATTTCTATGCAAAGCAGCACAAATGTTCAGCCATCCAGATTCCAGTAACCTCAGGTATTGTAGTTACCACCAATTTGTGTATACACTACAAAAGTAACAACTTCTCAGATGATTTTTTTTAATGGTAATTTAAATTAGCCCTATAGAACCATTTAAAATTTTACAGTTAAATGGCAACTTTAGTTTGTATAAATAAGAAGTTACAACTACTATTTCCAATGAAAATAACTAATTTTCAGAACCAATACCTACTATATTCTATAATGAAAAGTTAATAAAAATAAGTCTACAGCTGGACAAACAATTCCACACTGCTCTGTGGTATGAATAACAGTTTATGTAAAAAAAATGTAAATTATTTCAGCTCTAACAAGAACACTGGAGATGGGCAAGGCTGACTGGGAGGGGTGAAGTACAGTTATGAATGTTATGACATGACATCCACTAGACTAGTTTAAACTATCTAACAAAAACACTTCTAGGAAGTAATTTGCATTTACCTACCTTAATATTACAGGCATAAGGATGAATTTTGTCGCCAACTTTTTCCATAAAGACACAAAGAAACTTCAAGGCTTCTTCCCTGCAATCTCGAAACTGAAAAGTTAAAAAAAAATATTTTCAAATGTATAACATGTTGCTCATGTAGCACTACTGAAACATTACTTTAAAGTTTGCCAACTTACCTCCTCGATGGTGAGGGATCTGTGGATAAAGACGAGTAAGCCATACTCCTGGGAAAACACCAGGGACAAGTGCAGCGCTGCAGGGAGACAAGGAACCATCAGCTGGTTGGTTGGCTTCATGCTCACCCAGCCCAACCCCTGGTGCAAAACGTGACGCCTTGGGCACGGCTGACGCTCGTCCCCAGAAAAACGACAACAAAGTGTGGGTGCTACTGACCTCCCCCATGGCCTCGGGGCCCGGGTCTGAGCCTGTGCCCTCACACTGGAGCCTGGCCCTGTTCAGGGCCGAGGAAAGCCAGCCTAGGGGCAGCTCAGCACAGAGGGGTCCGCTCCCAAGTGCTTTCACCCCAGGGAATGGTTATCTGCGGCAAGAGACCCCTTCCCTCCCTGGGAATCCCCAGTGACACAGAGCGGCAGCGCAGCACGGAGGCAGACGCCCCGCAGAAGCCCCAGCCCAGGGCGCCACCGACCCCTCCCCGGGCCCCGCTCGGTTCCCCCCGCCGGGCCCGGGCCTCGCACCCTGCTCGCCGCTGGCCAGGCTGGCCAGGCAGGTCTCGGCCAGGCTGCGGAGCAGGCTGTATCCGTGCAGGGCGCTGCCGCCCTCACCGCCGGGCTGCAGGCAGCGGTGCAGCTGC
This sequence comes from Haemorhous mexicanus, assembly GCF_027477595.1. NCBI lineage: Eukaryota > Metazoa > Chordata > Aves > Passeriformes > Fringillidae > Haemorhous > Haemorhous mexicanus. Next base: position 116,543,113 of record NC_082341.1, read on the forward strand.
AGCAGGCACTGCTGCACCCCAGCCATGCCGCCCAGGCCCCCGCAGCAGGGCGAGGAAGCGGCGGGCAGGGCCCGCCTCCCGCCGCATCCAACGCCGGCCGGGGGGACGCGGGCTGCTGAGCTCGGGCAGGGGAAGCGCTCCGCCCGACCGATTCCAGCCGAATAAGGGCCGGCGGCAGGGAAGAGCCTTTCGGGCGCTTTTGTGTCTCTCGTGTAAGGATGGGCTCAGGACACGCATTCACAGCATGACAGAGTGGATCACGTTGGAAGGGACCGCAGTGGGCCATCTGCTCCAAACTCCCTGCTCTAGCAGGCACACGGAACAGGGCCGCATCCAGACAGTGCTCTAGTACCCCTCCAGTAAGAGATTCCACACCCTCTCTGGAAAAACTGTTCCAGTGCTCGGTCACTGACAGTAAAGAAGTTCTTCCTCACATTTAGGTGAAACTTCCTGTGCATCAGTTTCTGCCCATTGCCTCTTGTCCTATTGCTTGGCACCACCGATAAGAGCCTGGCCCCATCCTCTTGGCACCTTTGCTATAGACACTGATAGACATTGACGAAGTCCCCTCAGTCGTCTCTTCTCGAGACTGTACAGGCCCAGCTCCCTCAGCCTTTCATCAGCAGAGAGATGCTCCAGTTCCTTAATCACTTTTATTGCCCTTCGCTGGACCCGCTCCAGGAGCTCCAGGTCTCTGTTGTACCTAGGAGCCCAGACCTGGACAGTAATGCTGGATACAGTAGTGTTTCCCCCCCTCCTATGCGAATGGGCTGCTCCAACCTCCCCACGCCTGCCCACAGCCCTAGTTTTGCCGCGAAATTCGGTATGGTGCGGGCGGCTCCACGCTAGGTTGCGGGGGGGGAGGCGATGTGCTATTACTGGGGGCAGCCTCTGTCTGTATCACAAGTAGTAACCTGCATTATAATTCTCTCTCTAGTGTAGCAGGTCGAGCGGGGCGCGACCCTCACTTCAGGGGTCCAAAGGTTTTATCTCCTTCCTCCTTTCCCTCTCGGTTCCGCATCCCCCTTACTGTCTTCGTTGGGCGCTCCCGTTACGATCGCGCCTCGCCATTGGCCAGAAAGCCCGGGAGAGCGCGCGCACGCCGCTGGCTTTGGCGCGGAGTGCGGCGGTGTTTGGGAGGCTGTACAGGTGGGTGGGGGCAGCGGGCGGGGGTCGCAACTGCCGAGGGCAGGAAAGGGATGGGGACCCGCCGGTCGGGGCTCCGCCGGTGGCGGAGCGCCCGCCGCCATCATTCTTCTCTCCGACCCCCTGCCCCCAGGTAGGACCGCAGCTGGAGCCGCAGCAGCGCCATGTCGTCGCCAGCCTCCACTCCCAGCCGCCGACGGGGCAAGCGCGGCCGGGGCAGCAACCCCCCGACTCGTAAGTGCTGCGTTGGGAAGGGGCCGGCGGGTTGGGCGCCACCCCCCCCGCCCCGGGAGTGCTCTCCCATCCCCCGCCTCGGTCCGCCTGGTGCGGCGGCCTGGCTGTTGTAACTTCGGGTCCGCTTGTGTCTCTTGCAGCACAAGATGCTCGCTCTCCTCCTTCCCAGAAGCGTCGGACAGACGACTCCACCTCCACCGGGGACCTGCAGCCCTTGCCCACGTCTCCGCCCGCCGACGCCCAGAGCCCCGGCGCCGCCGATGCGCTGTTCTCCAGCCCGCCGCAGTTCCGCCACTCCGGTACGCTGGGTTGGGGCGGCTCCGTGGCTGTGCAGGCCCCGGGGATGCAGCCCGGGGACCTCCTGCTCTGCCGTGGGGCGAGCCAGCGCTGGGCCAGATCCGGCTGAAAAACGCTCGAGGGAAAAATGAGCGTTGTCTTACGTTTCTCATTTGAATTTAGTGTAGTGAACTCTGCAGGAGGGCAGTCAGTGTCTGGGGTGCAGATCTCTATCGTAGCTTCCAGTAAGCATGGAAATACGTATCAGCGAATATACATTAGTTTGTAAAATTTACTTATAGAAAGAGTGAAAAAACTGCTAACACAGAAGGAACTAGTTGTTTGCCATAGCAAGCCTTTCTTGCGTTTATATATAAGATTGTTTTCAATTCCAGTAACTATTACTTGTGTCACTTGCTCTATCACCCCCAAAATACTAGAAAAAGTGTTCCATCTACAGTTCTGTATGTTTTTATGCTTGAAGTCCAGTGTAGATTTAAAATGCAATGTAGTTTTGAAATGTAAAGTTTTCTAGGGAAGCTATCTTTGAACTTGGGATCTTTGAGAAGAGCTGTTAATACAAAGAAAAGTTCTAGGGAGACTGGCAACATCTTTATTGTGCGTTCTGACACAACACTGGGCTTGACTGATACTACTCAGTTTACGACAGAGTTGAAGGACCAATGAGACAAATATAGAGGCTGAATTTTAGTCTGCTGTAGATGAAAAGTATCTCAATAATCATTACAAGCCACTTCCTTTTATAGCCATTCCTCTTGACTTTGACATCAGTTCACCTCTGACTTACGGCACACCCAGCTCCAGGGTAGAGGGTACCCCACGAAGTGGTGCCCGAGGAACTCCAGTCAGGCAGAGGCCAGATCTCGGGTCTGCCCGGAAAGCTAGACAAGTGGATTTACACTCAGATGGGGTAGGTGGATGTCTCACCTCTTGTACCTGACAACTTCTTTTAGAACATATAAATATTTGTATATGCTTAATTTGTTTCCATGCAGCTGGCTGAGGATTTAGTAGCAACTGAGCAATCTCTTGGACAAAAGCTTGTTATTTGGGGAACAGATGTTAATGTGGCCTCATGCAAAGAAAAATTCCAGGTGGGTTTTATTTCTTCCTCTTTTTTTTTAAATGAAAAGCTAGTTTGATTTAAACAAATATTAGTTGCATCTGATACAAAGGAGGTGTTTGTGCTGCTAAATTCTGCTAATTTTTCCTGTCTATTACCTCTAACATTCAGAGATTTCTCCAGCGCTTTATTGATCCACTGGATAAAGAGGATGAAGACATTGGCCTGGATCTTAATGAGCCACGCTATATGCAACGACTTCAAGAGGTACTTCTAATGCAGTAATTTGTAATTCAGATTTTCTTTTTTCAGTCCTGCATGCCATTGAGCTAAAGATTTCCCAACTCCCTTGCAGATTAATATGGTTGGGGAACCATTCCTGAACGTAAATTGTGACCACCTAAGATCATTTGATGAAAATCTCTACAGGCAACTGATCTGCTATCCTCAGGTGAAGTAATGCACTTGTTTTCTGACTTTGAGGTGGCTCTTCCATATTTCTGGGGTTTAAAATGCTTGTTTAAGTGGAGGGCATACTCTGTGTGTTTGGTACTTTATTTTACTGAGTATAAGATGTCTTGTTTCATAGTAAACGATCACAGAAACAGTGAGTACCTTGTGCATGCAGAGTTAGCTGGTGAACTGAATGTCCAGAGTTTTGTACTTCCACCCCTTGCAATACTCAAGTGAATGAATAAATAAATCTGATCCAAACAGCAGGTTTGTGTTATGTAGGAAAATGTTCAGATGGCGTAACTTAGTCATTACTGGCTGATCAGCACATAAAATGCTTTATGCGTAATTACTTCATTCTATGATTTAACTTGTATGCTGTTTCTAATACAGGAAGTTATCCCAACATTTGACATGGCTGCCAATGAGATCTTTTTTGATCGTTACCCTGATTCAATACTGGAGCATCAAATTCAAGTAAGGCCATATAATGCACTGAAGACCAGGAATATGAGAAATCTAAACCCTGAAGGTAAATTTTTTGCTTACCATGTTAGAAAAGAATCTTAAGCTTTCCATAAACTTAGTGAATGCTAACATAATACTATGTAAAACTGTACTTGTGGTCCATCCAGACCAATATCTTCCATTCATCTCTGTTTCAGAAGAGCATGCTTTAAAGCCCAAATGGAGGATAATCTTATCCATAAAGGAAATATCTCCTGTCATCCACTACTTGTGTTCTTAGTTCTGGAAGTGCAAAGGATTCTTTCTTTTGTATACATACTCCTGTAAATTAGAATATTTGTATTATGCATTTATGATTCTTTTTGCTTGAACAAAATAGTAGTAACCTGTCTACCTTCTGCCTGAAAACTATTGCAATGTGAAATTTTGAAGAGTATTTAAATTTTATAAGTATGAGATTATGACATGAGTCCCTATATTTTTGTAGATATTGATCAACTCATCACCATCAGTGGCATGGTCATCAGAAGCTCCCAGTTAATTCCTGAGATGCAGGAAGCATTCTTTAGATGCCAGGTTTGCGCTTTCACCACCAGAGTGGAAATTGACCGTGGCAGAATTGCTGAACCATCAGTGTGCAAGAACTGTAACACAACGCACAGTATGGCGCTGATTCACAACAGATCCATGTTCTCTGACAAACAGATGGTATGCTGGCTTAGGTAGTGGCTAAAATTAAAGAATTGCTAGTTTTTGCTCCCCTACCCTCCTAAAATTATCAACAGCATTAGTTATGTATCTTGAGATTGAATGCTTTGAGAAGAAAAAGTGTTTTGGAACATGGAAATGGGTGAAACAACTTAGTGAAACAGTAAGTCTACTTTGGAGAAGAAATGCATTAGGAGGATGAAATGAAGGATGTACATCTCTTAATGCTTCTGTATGGAAGCCCCTTTATATACAGTATGTCCCCTTCTGTCTAGACTAGGGGAGCCTTGTTTGTGGCAGCATTTTATCCATGCCAGTAGCAATACCAGAATTCTCATTTTCATAATGAGATTTCTTGTAATCAGTTTTACTGTTTTGGTGGGGCTGTTTTGTTCTTAAGCAATGTTCCTGATTGAAAATGATGCTGAAGACTCTGTTAATACCAAATTCTGTTGTATACTTTGTGGAAAAGCTCTGGTTTTTTGCAACTGTAACTTAAATGGTGTTTTTGCTAGATCAAACTGCAGGAGTCTCCTGAAGATATGCCAGCTGGACAGACCCCACATACAGTGGCACTCTATGCTCACAATGACCTTGTTGATAAAGTTCAGCCAGGTGACAGAGTTAATGTCACAGGTAAAATTTGGTTTGAGTATTTCCATTTTTCTTTTTTATTGATCTTAACTGTGGGTAAAGGGACCTGATGGGATGCACTTCCAGGTGCTGAGGGAGTTGGACACTTTCTTTGCAAGGCCATTCAGTTACCTTCAAAAAGTCACAATGACTGGCTAAAATACTAGGAAAAAGAAAGCCAGTGGCACTCCCTACAGTGAGGAGAAGACCTGGGGAACTGCATGCCAGTCAGCTTCATCTTGAGCCCTGGGAAAGGTGATAGAACCAATAATCCTGGAAGCCTTTTCTTATTGGGACAGTGTTCTACACCCTCAGCCAACTTGCAGACAAAAACAAAACTGGAAGGAAACTGTGTGCCATCATTCTCCTGGGCTGTATTAGGAGTGTTGTCAGCAGGTTGAGGGAGTACTGGGTCCAGTTGTGGGGTCTCCCAGGGCAAGGGAAACATGAACATACAGGAGTGAACTTAGCAAAGGGCTTTGACGATAACAGAAGCCTTGAACATACACAGCAAGGGTGAGAAAGCTGTGACTGCTTAGCTTGGAGAATAGAAGGCTTCGGGGAATCTTACCAGCATGTTTAGAAATGCCTGATTTGGTTTGGGTGAAGGGGTGTTAGTGTCAGGAAGACAAAGCCAGATTCTTCTTAATGATGCCCAGTGGCACACAGAGGGCACAAGCTGAAATACAGGCAACTCCAGTTAAGAACAAGAACTTTTTTACTGTTGGTGGTCGAGCCTCATCATCACAGGTTGACTGGCAAGGCTGTGTGGAGTCTTTGTCCTTAGGGATACTGTCCTGATGGGAGAACTCCAGTCTGACCCAGTGATTGGGCTAGACATCCCCAGGCTGTCTGACCGTAATTTCTTTATTCGGAAGCTGTAGCTGAAGAAGAGACAGTATCTTAAATAGTGTCTGCAGTAAGCAGAGTGATAATGTAGAGTAAGTCTTGAGACTTACTCTACATTACTCTGCAGCAACATGTTATAAACCACTTTGCTTTAAAAAACAACTGCTGTAAAAAAACCCAAGCTGTTTGAAATGCATTAGAAAGCTGTTACTAAACTTGGCACTTAAAAAGAGGGGGAAAGGCTGACTGGAGTGGGAATTTCAAAGGCATCAAGCCTTAGTTTTATTTCAAAAATGCTCTCATTGTTGAGAACACTTTAGGTACAAAAGTAAAACATATATGTCTATCTGCAGAAATGGGTCTAGGTGACTTAAATATGGCTTCTACATGACTTACAGTGAGAAATTAGATGACAAAGTACTTAGGCTGTTTAGAAAAGCTCTACTCTTCCTGGGAACTTGTAAAATTTTTAGGGTTTGGAATTAGTGCGGTTCTCCATATCTAATGCTGTGACTGAAATTTGTATTTAGGTATCTACAGGGCAGTTCCCATTCGAGTTAATCCCCGTGTCAGCAGCGTGAAATCCGTGTACAGGACCCACATTGACGTCATACACTATCGCAAGACAGACTCCAAACGCCTGCACGGTGTTGATGAGGAAACTGAGCAAAAGAGGTTTACAGAGGAACGTGTGGAATTGCTCAAAGAGCTTTCTAAAAAAGCAGACATATATGAGAGGCTTGCTTTAGCTCTGGCTCCAAGTATCTATGAGCATGAAGATATCAAAAAGGTGAAAAGTTCTTTATTTCTCTTGCAAGACAGGTATTTTTATGTGTACATATTTGTAGTTTGTTGTTAATGTATCTTGAAACTTAAAAATTCAAAAAGCTGTTATCTTGAGCAGTCTTAAAATGTCATGGTCTGTCAGGGTGGAGTTGGCTGTAAGTGTATCATAATTCTTTTCAAGCTATTAGGGAATGTTAATTAGAGGGAAGCTAACTGAAAAGGTAGGAAGGCAGCAGAACTGGGAAAACTTAATTGCAGGATGTATCTTGGACATTTCTTGGAAATTCAGATTACTGATTATCAAAGGAAAGTAAGTACCTGTAACATAGTAACTGAGAAGAGGCATCCACAAGGGAAGAGTGGCTTCAAAATGACATATGGTTGACTCTGAATTATGGCGTATGAAAACATTTACTTGGATGTATCCAGGAAGGGACTGTTCCAATAAAGTATCAGCTGAGGTACTAGAACACTGTGAAAACTGCAATCAGTAGCAGGTCTCAAGGTATTGTTAGACATCAAACACTCCTCTTCCATGTATATTCCTTTGAGGTTTTTTTAATAGAGTTATACATTATTATTGTTCACAAGTACCTGAAAGTATAATTCAAAACCATACAATGATGTACTTATGAAATGGGAACATAGTAACAATGGTTCCTTTTGTTGTTATCTTCTCAAAATGCTAATAAAGGCACATCAAGTCTAGAGGGTGGAGTTGAGGAAAACTAAGGACCCTTCATCAAAGGGGATTCTTCAGGTTCCAACCAAAATCTGGTTACGACAACATAAAAAATTTCTGTCTTTAATGCTTGAAACCATGCAGATGCATTGAGTCGTGTTAATTTTAGCAGTGTTTGTTTTTCATATGTTTCAGCTGAACAGTTGTATTTGCTCTGTTATATCTATTCAATTGATAATTTCATTTCTATAGGGTATTCTGCTTCAGCTTTTTGGTGGATCAAGAAAGGATTTTACTCACACAGGAAGAGGGAATTTTCGTGCAGAGATCAACATTCTTCTCTGTGGTGATCCTGGTACTAGCAAATCCCAGCTGCTCCAGTATGTGTATAACCTGGTTCCTCGAGGCCAGTATACTTCTGGCAAAGGCTCAAGTGCAGTTGGTCTTACTGCATATGTGATGAAGGATCCAGAAACACGGCAGCTGGTTCTTCAGACAGGAGCTCTAGTACTTAGTGACAATGGCATTTGCTGCATTGATGAGTTTGATAAAATGAATGAAAGCACAAGGTCAGTTCTACATGAAGTAATGGAACAACAGACACTCTCCATTGCAAAGGTAAATGAAACTGAAGTTATTCCTAGGGGATTTTGCTCTTGCTTTACTCAGAGGCTTTCACAATACAGCTTTTGACTACAGAATCCACCTAGTAACATTGGTGATCTCGTGAAATTGGAGAGAGGTTTTGGTGGCACAACTGCAGCTCGTTTCAGAAATGTTTTTCCTTTTGACAGGCTGGAATTATTTGCCAATTGAATGCTCGTACATCTATCCTAGCAGCAGCTAATCCTATAGAATCACAGTGGAACCCGAAAAAGACTACTATTGAAAACATTCAGCTCCCTCATACACTGCTGTCAAGGTACTGAACTGCACTGCATGTGTCATTTTTAGGGGATGTTAAAACTTCCTCTTCTGAAAATTATTACATAGAATAGAATACAATGACTGTGTTGTTCACAACCTAATGGGAAACTTTTATAGTACATACTTTATATGCTGTCCTTGCAATATCTATGTGAGCATAGGAGTGCCTTTTAGTATTTACATGTTGACCTTGAAGAGCAGGTGTGATAAGATCTGTAGGATCTCTTATTTAATTCTATGTTGTTTCATAATCATCTCCTAGAAATGAGCTGTTCTGTAACTTACGGTATTGATTTACTTAAAAATTCAGGATGTTTTCCTTAGCTCCATAACAATTTTAAAGTGAAGCACTGATGATCAGGGAACTTGGTGGCAGAGGTGGTAGAATCCTAAGATCTGTGCCTGCTTCATGCTGCTTTGTAAAATTCACCTTGGGAGGTGGTAGCAGTGCTGGTCAGTCATTTGGGCAAAAGCTGTTAGAGCCACATTTAGTGCTTGCTGACAGAAAATTAAACAACATACTGGAGTTGCATCTTGTTAAGAATTTCCACAGTAACTGGAAATCTGAAGTACACTCATGCTATACTGGATATCCTGAGAACACTTATGGCTTAGATTTCAATTAATAGCTGCTAGATTTGAGCGGCATCTCAATTCCACAATTTATTGGATTTACGCCTACAAAAATAATTGGCTGGCTAAAAATGCATTATCCATGTCTGCTTATAGTTGAGACTAGTTGAATATATTGTAAAATTATAAACCATTTTCTTCAGGATTAAACTGCAAGTGCTGTACGAATTATTTGTAATTTATTTAGTTGCTTTTTTTTGGCTCTTCTATATCAGGGGAGCATCTGTAGCAGCAAGTTCCATGCATTTGTTATGTGTGTGGGATTTTTTGTCTGTGGCAGTTGCATCTTTCTTTTGGGGGGGGGGGGTGGATTTTTTAAGGAAACAAAATATGTCAGCCTTGAACATGGACTCTAAATTTTGCAGAATGTACCTTGCTTTCACAATTTCAAGTCCATAGGGTGTAAGCAAATTCACTGTGTTGTTCTGTACCTTGAGAATTCTAGAAAAGTTTATTTTCTGGTGTGAGAAAGCAATTTCTACTGAAAGTAGGAATTAAGTCTGGTAACTCTTACCTGTACTTAGTATGTCAAATCCTTCTAACCCAAATACTTAAATGACAAGAAAGTATGCACTCTAATACTGGATCATATCCCACTCAGATTTGACTTGATCTTTTTGATGTTGGATCCCCGTGATGAAGCTTATGACAGACGCCTTGCTCGCCATTTGGTTTCACTGTACTACCAAAGTGAAGAAAAGATGGAGGAGGAATACATTGATATGGCAGTACTGAGGGATTACATCGCATATGCTCGTAGTTATGTAAATCCCAGATTAGGTGAAGAAGCAGGCCAAGCCCTTATTGAGGTAAAGGAATTGCCGCTTAGAATGTTCAGAGTCTTTCCTGACTTGTCAGAAGTGGTCAGATTCCCTTGTGCATACTCTCTATCTACATAACAACCTTCTGTAAAATCCTTGAAAAGAAAAAGTCTTTGATGGAAAGAGGGATCAGATGAATCATTCTGCATTCTAATGTTTAGCTTTCAGATTTTGTGGTTTGGTTCCATCACATAAAACACATAAAAGTCTACCAAAGCAAAATGTGTGATCATAGACACAAGTACTGCCATATAAGACTAATCCAGAATTGTAAAGTGATTCAAAATTTGATTAATTACCACGGTTTAATTGCTGAAAAATGGAAAAAAAAATTATTCATCACTGCAGATGAACCGTGGAGTGTGAGCAGAAATACAGTATTTGGAATGGCTTGCTAAAATTGCTCACATTCTGAAATAAGAGATGGGGGAGGCAGGGGACTGAAAAGGAATTAACAGGCAGTGAACTATGTAACCCTGTCTCCCTTTCAGGCGTACGTGGACATGAGGAAGATCGGCAGCGGCAGGGGAATGGTTTCCGCCTACCCCCGGCAGCTGGAGTCTCTGATCCGGCTGGCCGAGGCGCACGCCAAGGTGCGCTTCTCCGAGAAGGTGGAAACAGTTGATGTGGAGGAAGCAAAACGCCTCCACCGGGAAGCGCTGAAACAATCCGCTACTGATCCAAAGACCGGCATTGTGGACATATCCATTCTCACAACAGGTTTCTGCTTCCGTGGCGTTAAAGCAGGGCCACTGTTGGGATTTTGTGGTTTTTAAAATGTAACTTAAACTGTCCTCCTCAGCTGATTGCTAAAAGGTGTTTGTTTTCTTTGCTTTTATAAGGAATGAGCGCAACAGCTCGTAAGCGGAAAGAGGAATTGGCTCAAGCCTTACGGAAGCTCATCCAGTCAAAGGGTAAAGCACCATCTTTGAAGTACCAGCAGCTTTTGGATGATCTCCGAGCACAGTCTGATCTAGTAAGTTTCCTGCTTTGTTTTTACATTTCCATTAATGTTTGAAAGCATTTTGAACATTCTGGTCTTCAAATCACATTATGGAAGGAAATGGAAACACAAACGATTTGTTAGTATGACTACAAAACCAGTTCTTTTGCAGACTAATGAGTTGAATTTGCTGTACCTTAGTTTATTCTGGCTTCTGGAACTACCAAACTCAGCTTCAGGGTTCTGGGCCAGGCTTCAATTTGCACATAGAATGAAAACATCAAATAAAAATATTAGAAAATTGATAGAATTTTTTATTAAGTTTGAAGTATTTTCCCCATCTTTATTTGATTTGCTCCTTTCCTTTAAGGCTGTCACGAAGGAAATGTTTGAAGAAGCACTTCGTGCCTTGGCTGATGAGGACTTCCTGACTGTGACTGGAAAGACAGTGAGGCTGCTGTGAGCTACCCTGTGCTTGAGAGCCTGCTGTCACGACTTGTACTTCGCCTTACTCAAGATAGTGTCAGTCTGCAAGATCTTTGAGATTTGGGACTATCATCTGCTATGACAGGCATAGCCTTTCCCTGCCAACCAACTGCCATGGCTCCTCTTTGCCTTACTGTATTACCACTGCAAGATTTTCACAGCTTGGGCTATCACTTGCTATGACAAGGGTAGTCATGATTAAGTGGCATCACTGTCATTATAAGATTTTATGGAAATCCTCATGTCAATAATACTATTTACATTTTAGCTAAATGTAATAACTAATATGGCAAGGGCTTTGTGTTTTTGTGATGTTTTTTAGAGCATGGTAACAATAGTGCCTGTATTTCCATTTGAATTGTAATAACTCAAATGACTTTTTAGTAGCTGCAGTTTTTACTGTTAGTATTGCAGTAAGCTGAAATAAAATTATTTTACTTAAAAAGGACTCTTGTGTTCATTTCAATTACAAATCAGCATATCCTGTGCTGATTTTCCATCTAGAATTCTGCAATTTTTTTGGAAGTTCTTTCTAAGAGCATGAAAGGCACTCTGCTTTTTGGATTTTTTTTTTGTTTGTTTGACCTGAGTGTACTATGGAAGTATCCTCAATGTAAAAAAGATAGATTCTACTTGAAATGACATTTCTTTACTTCAATTTTAGGTCTGACTAATTAAGATTACCCATCTTTGGTGTAATGACATATAATCAGTCCTGAAAGAAGAAGGTCTTGTAGCTTGTTTACAATAATATTTCCAAGGGCATGGTATGGGTGATTTTTTAATAGAAAAATACAAGGCTATGTCAACCTTCCTCAGCTGTACAAAGCAGCAGAATTGCTTTAAATCTTTTTTATTTAAGTGCAATGAGCGGGTTAGAATTCTTGCATAACTGTTTCAGCCAAACTTGAAATTGGATGTTACTGAGAAGTATTCCAAACTGTACTCTGCCTTTACTTCATGAAGAGGAAAAAAAATAATCCATCTGTTTACTTACTTGAAATGATCTTGGATTATACTGTGTTCATCCTAAAAGAATGATAAGTCCTTCTCTAATCATTAGACATTCCTGAGACAGATGTCTACATTGTCCACACTGCTTACAGTTGATGAGATAAAAAATTACAAAGATCAAAGATCATGATCAGAAATAGTTTTTTATAAAACAGGTTTACCACAGCATGTTGTGGGGGGAAGAACCCAGTGGCAATACATTGTGAACTGAGAAAAACTTTGCTGAAAATAAGTGCTTACACAGCAGCCGTAAGGTTGCCCTAGACTTTTCAGAGCAATGGGATTTAGTGACCATTCTAGCCATCTTCTATCTACTGATCATACTGAAAGTAGTCACATTTGGGGTCTACAAATTTTCAATCAGAAGATTAAGTTTTTTTACTCCAGAGACACACCAAGAAATGGAGTAATAATTTTTGCTGATTTCACACGTTTTCTTCCTCATCCATGAACAGACTGAAGATGTGAGGAAATAAGGGCTTTTTGCATGCTGTTAGGTGCTCAGTTAACATTCAAGACAACAAATTTAGCATAACTGGTGACTGAGATCTAAAAAGCTGCACTTGCTGTGCAGCTCCTGGAAGGGTCAGGGGAAAGTGCACCACAATGAAACACACAATGTTTGGAGAAGGACCGGAAGAAATTAATAAGACACTGGGGAAAGTCAGTGAATCAGATGGTCAACGTTATCTCAGAAGCTCTAACACAAGTGTGCTTTCAGGTATGTTAGAGGCATCAGCCTCTTAAAGGCATCTCTGCAAAATGGAAGTAGGAGAGAAGTCTGAGGAGCTCAATTATAGCCTGCAGACAGGCCATAGCTAAAATACATGGATGCTGTAGTGTGCTTTCCAGGACACAGACTTGGGAGGAAAGCGGTGACACCTTTTAGCTGTAAACTTGACTGATCCAGCTCATACTACAGCTTCATAAATATCATTATTGAAAGAAGATCCATACATATCGGGAGGGATCACAACAGACAGCTGGGGTAGAACAAGAATTCTGAAACTATTTCCACTGTGTGATCAAGATACTTTAATTCAGGTCTTTAACCATCGTTCATCCATTGTGTGCTGCTTTTGATGCTGTACAGTTAATCTTGTTCACAGTGGCTGTTGTGGGGCTGTACTTTAAATCTGTGCTGAACACAGGGTTGATAATACAGAGATGTGTTTGTTATTGCTGATCAGGGCTTGCAGAGAGCCAAGGCCTTTTCTGCTTCTCATATTTCCATGCTGGCATAGGAGGTAGAGAGGAGACAGCCAGGACAGGTGACACCAACTGACCAAAGGGATATTCCAGACCATACAACAACATGCCCAGAATATAACAAGGGGGAAGGAGGAGGAAGGGGGGGACATTTGAAGTGATGCCATTTGTCTTCCCAAGTAACCATTACATGTGATGGGTCCCTGCTCTCCTGGGGATGGCTGGACACCTGCCTGTCCATGGGAAGCAGTGAGTTAATTCCTAGGTCTGCTTTGCTTGTGTGCATGGCTTTTGCTTTCCCTGCTAAACTGCCTTTATTTCATCCATTGAGCTCTCCAGCTTTTACACTTCTAATTGTGGGGGAGTGAGTGAGCAATGGTGTAGAGCTTGTTGACTGGCTGGGGTTAAACCACGACATGTTGTTTCTCATTAGGCATGGAAAAATGTCATACTGCAGAATCCTCTTCCTGCTCAATTTAACTTACACTGTGCAGAAAGTCAACTGTTAAAACAGAGGACTGACCTCTACAGTTATATAAGCCTAATTTAGGTAATAAGGGCAGAGGAAGAAAAGGAGGAAGTAAAAAAAAAAATCAGTTTTACTCCAATGAAAACAAAACTAACATTTTACAGAAATAGTTACACGTTTTGTTGTGTAGTGTGGACGAATTCCTGTCCGACAAAAGACTGGAGAATGCGGGCATCGATCCCGCTACCTCTCGCATGCTAAGCGAGCGCTCTACCATTTGAGCTAATTCCCCCCCACACGGTCATCGCTGGGATCACAGGACTATCATCCTCTGCAAGCGTCTAAAACCACAGTTCGACAAGTAGAATGAAGTTCTCTCTCTTGCTCTGGCGTCTCTGCTCACAAAAGAGAACACATCCAACTTCCATTCCAAAATCATACATTTGTAGTATTTCACTTAGCATTTCCAAATCAAGCAGCAAGAAACAAGGAAAAATGGAACAGACGTCTTCCAGCTGTGTGCATGTAAAAATAAAAAGCAAATAGTTTGTTACCTGCCGTTCACGACAGGAAGTGCGTTGCGGCATTTTGCTTTCTTGCTGTACGAGTCAGGCTTTATTTAAGCAGTGAGGTGCTTTTACGCCCACCAGGGGCAAAACCGATAGTGGAGAATGCGGGCATCGATCCCGCTACCTCTCGCATGCTAAGCGAGCGCTCTACCATTTGAGCTAATTCCCCGTGCGTGCACTTCCTACATCCTGTAGATTTAGACTTCAAGAGGCACAAACACAAACTGCACCTACGACCTTCACTCTGAACATGTAACTACCGCCTGACCTGGAGTCGCCCCTGGTTTTGCCCGAGATGACAAAAAAGCTGACGTGGTAAGGCGGAGTAATGTGTTAAGGCACTTAGCGCTAACGTGCCCTGCAGCCTTTCAGTGCCACCTGCCACACGCTGGATTTGTCCTTCTCCTACGCCCAGGGAGACCACATCACAGAAAACACAGTGGAGCAGCTTGAGGATAACACAAAATCCGCATTTGCCCTGATGTCCCCTCAGGAGACCATCTAGAAAACAAAACTCAAGCCTGATTAAATTAACTTACATCAGTTTCCATTAATATTGACAAGAAGATGCATTGAAGCAATCTGTGTTAAATGAAAGTATGTGAGCACACACCTTCAAAACTGAAACACCCTAATTTTTTTTTTTTTTTTTTTTTTAAGGAACCTAAGAAGGTTGGGCTATTTTTCAGACATAGGTGAGGAAGTTTTCCCAACCAGGTTAAGAATTAGGACACTTTACGTGCCATCCTACATGAAAACCTAGCAAGACTCACAACAAATTCATGATCACAAAACAATATTGTGAGTTACACAAAATACATGTTTTAATAATTGAAAATAGTTCAGAGATCTTTCCTCACTTGGGCTTATGAGTTAAATGAACTTTTTCTGTTTCTAAAAAAACATTCTAAAACATTCTGTTTCTAAAAATGTTCTAAAATGTTTTCTTGTGAACCAGATGGGTGAAGCTTTAGCCCTTTTCAGTGGCAGCAGAGTGAGACATGGTGGTGAAAAACAGGGAGAGGTAATCAGCCTTTTTCATAATGACTCTGACTGCACAGGGTCGATAAAACTGTTCATAGAGCTGAACCTCGCGAAACATGATCTGGGAGAGATCCTGGCCACAGGCTGCAGGGGGCTGACAGTGAGCCTAACATACACATATGCCTATGAGAAGAACTGAAACTGCTTTTGCATATTTCCCCCATCAAGTCTGCTTCACGTGAGGTAGATAAAATCATCTCCAATATAATGCAAGAAGTGTTAAGAATAAATTTTAATTTTTTTATCACACAGAGACTGAAGTTAGGCAGGAGAATATTTGAATTTTAAGAGAATGTCTACTGCAACGCTGTAGTTGTAGTTCCACATCACGACCTGTAATCGGATTGTAACAGATTTGGAGTACTACCTTACCTAGGATAAATTATAACTTGCTGATGCTCAATTTTGAAATTTTTATTTTGTTTTGACTGGCTGCTGCTCTGAAGGGTTAAATCCTTCAGAGAAAACCACCAGTACATGTATTGTTGAACTACTGCACACACTTTAGTTTACTAGCAGGACTTAGTCCTCGCATTTAAACAGAGCCTATCAGTGTATCCACTCTCTCTGTAAACGACATTTTCTTTCTTGAAATCTAGAAAGCATTCTTTGATTCAATACCCTGTGAATAGAGGTTTAGCCATCTGCTTCCTACTGCAAAGTCAGTTAGTATGACTACAGGTGAATTTTTATTTTTAAGAAAGTTGCTTAGCAACCCCATATATTTAAGATGTAACTATTTGGGCAGAATTATCAAAGTCAATAAATAAAGGTGGACATACAAATAATTTCTAGAATAACATAACATACGAATACATGAATTAATTTTTCCTCTCCAAAAACTAAACATAAACTTTTAAACCACTGTGTTTATAATTTATGTATGTTTAATGAGAAAATAAAGTTGGAAAATGAACTAAAGACTTGAAAGGAGGAGAAGAAAAATCTCACTGTGGTTGAGTGACTTCTAAGAGTAATCTTCCTAAATTTACAAGCCTTTTTGTATTTGTAAGAGATGTAAAAAAAATAGTTCTCTCTCCTTGAATAAACCCTAGAGGATGCACTGCTCAAGAAAACGAGCTGTTTCATCCACGGAACACAGCAGAAAACGCTCCTCATACGCCAAGTGTGTAGCCCGGCTTTTCAGCCATGGGGTTTCCCATCTAAAATTCGGAGCTGGCAGTGTGATTGGGCAGGGCAGCCGAGCACAGCAGAGCGCGGTGGCTGAGGCCGAATGCCGCCGCCCCACCCCGCCTGCGGCAGGGGGAATTAGCTCAAATGGTAGAGCGCTCGCTTAGCATGCGAGAGGTAGCGGGATCGATGCCCGCATTCTCCACTCTTTTGATGGGCTGTGGCTTCATCAGGGAAGAGAGATTTTCTTCCATGAACTGCCCCGGGTTTGTGGTAGAAAACCCACAGCAGGAAATAGAGACCACCTCACGCGGCAAATAAAAGGGGAGAAGGAAAGGTAATTGTATAGATTACACCTGCGCACTCTGAGGGGCAATGTCTTCACAAACCCATCTAAACTAACGCTGTTACTCTGTGATACAGGAAAAAAGAAATAGCCGCTTCCGTCCCTTACCACTGCACCGAATGTGAGCATGTATGATTACTTTTTAATGATACGAAAAGTTACTGGAATTGTCTCTGCGAAGATTTAAAAGTTTGAAGTTGTCTATATAAACCATCAGCTCATCACAGAATTAGTGTGTCTCCAGCTACCTTGCAGCCGCTGTGGGATGGGCAGAGCACGCTTGTTCCTAACGTGAGTTTCAAGTGATATTCGGTCTCCCACAATATCATTTAATGCCCTTCTCTCATTTGCATTTAAAAAAAAATAAAGCTCAGCTCTGATCAACGTTAAAAACTTAACTAGTTCATACTACGCAAACGCGTCTCCAAACGGATTCATTTTAATCCTTACGAAACTGCTCCAGGAAAACGCATCTGAATTCAAAACAGCGGCGCAGCAAAAGAGTGGAGAATGCGGGCATCGATCCCGCTACCTCTCGCATGCTAAGCGAGCGCTCTACCATTTGAGCTAATTCCCCCCGCGGGCTCCCGGGCCCCGTCGCCGGCAATTGGTGCCTGTGGTCCCCCGCTGCCGGAGTCACTGCACAACGCGCTGAAACAAGACCCGCCGTCTCCAGGGCAAACAAAACTTCCTCCCCCACATCCCGGTAGCTGGGCAGTCCGAGCCCTTCGAATTCCCTCTCCAAGTCACGGGCAGGCAGTAACAGCGCTCAGCCCCCGCAGCGAAATGCAGAAACAATTAAGGTCTTCCTGCAAGCGCACTGCTTTTGACAGCCGTAGTGGGAATTTTGCCTAATATGATATCTGGACTCCTTGAAGCAACGGCAGGCGCTTTGTTCAGCGGAGCTGCATCTGGATAACATCCGGCCGTGTGTTTCCAGGCAATTGCAGACTTATGTTCACACCAAACAATCATTACTGCTTAAGAGAAATCTGGATATATTTAAATACTGTATTTTTGCTAAAACAGATTTTTCCTATCTGTAATCCCCAGGTGGAAGATAATCAGCTAAATTACTTTATCCTTCTCTATATTTTACAATATAAAATATATATGACTGAATAGGTAGAGTTCTTCCAGTTCTTCCTCTTGCAGCAATAGAGGCTGGGTTCATTTTATAAAAAGGGAGTTAAAAAAAAAAGCAACCATGGAACAAGGGTTCTTGGAAACAATGAAGAAAGCAACAAATGGAACACCAGGAAACAAAGTAATAGTTCACATAATTTACTTACATATCTCAGGCATTTTTAAGTTGTGATGCTATCACCAGATAGTCAAGCACACACACACAGATACATAAAAAAATCAAAATACACAACAAAAATGTAAAAAAATACGAATTTTTACTATAATGAAACAGCAGTGAAAATTCTGTTTAGTGGTTTCACAAACAGCAAGAGAGAGTTGTGAATTGTTATTACACTTAAAATATTAAAAAATCTGCTTTTCTGGAAAAAAAGGAGTATCTGAAATGAAATTTATTCAATAACTACATAAACAGCTCCTGATTTCCCCAGGATGCTTGAAGACACATGAATCACACTGAGATATAAAGATCTTTCAAATCTCTCCTTGTCAATGACTTAGTGATTTCAGAAAACAAAATAAAAAAATTTCAGTCTTTCATCTAGCCCTAAAGCTGTATACCAGAAGTCCCATGGCCATTCTTCCATTAACAAAATTCCAGTGTCTTGCCACCTACACCCTCCACTCTAATTGAAACAGCTGGCTTTGCCAAAACAAAAGTTTTTCCCTCTCCTATTTAATCAATGTGTAAAGCAGCATCTGAAATTATTTTGCAGGAGGTCATTAAGTTTTTACTGCTGGAATTACACTGCAGATACCACTGACATTTAAGCAACTGACTGAAAGCCCTACAGGTCAATGTGCCCGGCAAAGTAAGGAAGCTTGCTGCTCCTTCTATTCTGGGATGAAACTTTCAATTTGTGACTAGGCACTGACAGTCTTTAGGCTTTAGCAGGTAGGGTAAAATTTACTTAAAGTCAAGCAAAACTCAGAATGAACTATAAATTTAGCAGTGACAAAATGAGTAAGGACAGCTCTAGTATATTCAGTTCATTCTGTTAAATAGCCTAACCTTCAAGTTGACAGATATAGCATTAAAATGAAACAAGTATGTCTCCAGTTCTGTATCCAGTATTTATCCCACATTTAAAGCATGGAAGGAAAAGCTCTATTTAAAGCATTGAAGGAAACGTGTTTTGGACCTCAGATATAATTTTACTGAAAAGCAGTATCAAAATATAGAATTGGACAGCAAAATGCACACCATCCTCTGAAGGAAAAAACCCATGAACAAAAACTTCAAACTCCAACAGACAGCACCTCACCAAATGTACTGTAAATCACATAAAAAGCAACACAGCAGACATGCCATGAGTCAGAAGAAATGTCCCAGAATCTCTATTTCTGTTTTTAACGGCCACAATGAGAATAAAACTTGGTTTGTTGGTGAAGATGTTATTGCTTGTTCATAAAATTTTGCCTCCATTTTACCATTTCTCATTGATTCATACCCAAAGCACAGGACAGAAACATGCTAAAGAAATCCCAAAACATAAGAACCAACCAAAAAGAAAAAAAACCAAACTCAAAACATAATAACCACTAGAAAGATTTGCTACTTTTAATAGTATTTGCTCCTGCAGTTACCACGTTTGAGGAAAATCAGTACAGTCCATCTGGGAGGTTAGGCTTCAGTACAAAATTCTCTAATACTAGTCAAAGAATCAGCTTAGCCAGGCATCCTAAGTAGCTTCAGTTACCACTAGCAGCCACAGCAGAAACTTGCAAAAGCCAAAATAATTAATATTAAATATACTGCTTTTGTAAGAAGTATGACACCAAAATGTTTTTTGTATATATGTATCAGATTAGCATTTAGGTTAACACTGTGCTCTTTGTGCACTAATAAAAAGAGGGTGATCTCAGAGCACAGCTCTGAGCAAGATCATCTTATGCTACTCACAGTCATCCCTGGGGACCAATACAAAAATCACCCTCATTATTTCAACCTGTAAAATCTCTAACTTTATCAGGGAGTTGAAATACCAAGAAAACATACAAGTTACCATTCTCTCTCTCTCTAAAAGGATCCATGGATTTTAGGTTTCCACCTAGGTTATCATATGGAGTCCAGATTAGCAAAGATTTCATTCTATTTTCAGATGGGGAAACAGGAAGTCATACATTAACATGATTATGTATTTTTTTCCCTAGGAAAATGTCTAGACTCACATTACAACTTACTCCCTATTTTTCTGGAAGACCTTATATCCCTACTAATCTAATGAGTGTTTAAAATAAAGTTTCAACATCACGCTACGTGTACAAAGTCCTCTTAACAGTAAATATCAATAAACAAGATTATTACAAAAGTAGTGAGATTGCCTATGCCTGAATCCCACCAGATCTGCAACCTCTGTCTTCTAAATCATCACCGTAAGAACCTAAATTTTCTCTACATTCCCTATAATTCCACATAGCAGAGAATATGGGCTAGCTATGCCTAGGCCACCTGGCTAATCAGCTATCTCTAAACAGCACATACAAGGTGTGTTCATTTAGTGTCTCTTCCAAGCCATGGATTTCCACAGAATAGTAAACAATTTCTTTATGTTTTCAATTTTTATCCACCTTTCACTTTTTGTGCCAAAGTTAACAGGGGTGAGAATGAAGATTTTTCATAGCTTAGAAGACTTAAGATTCAGATCCCTATATCCTGTGGCTTTTACTAAGGAACAGAACTACATGCTCACTAAATGAGATTTTTTCCAAGAATAACTGAATAGTTTTAAGAACAATAACCTCATCCAAATAAATAAATCAACTATTTATGAAAAGCCCTAAGGAACTGGTTATAGGGAATGAATGGAAAAATGTATTTGGCTGCAATGTTCAAAGACTAGAGGGTCAAGATACACAGAACTCATTGAAGTTCAGTGTATGTTTAACATCTGATTACTTAGGTCCATGTGAAAAGCTGACAGCTTTCCTTTCTCAAATTTATACCCCACCATGACATACAATAATTTTAAACTAAAACAGAGAAACCAGATTTATCATTAGAGGAACTGCATTCACTCATGAAGCCACCTGCTTACAGTGTATTCGAAACACCACAGCCATGCTGAATTAAGACAACAAAAAAGTTTAGGATAGCACCCACTTCAACAAACTCTTCAATCCAAGTTACCCTCTGATTTGAGTCTTCCACTTCTCTCCTGGGCTCAATGTTACAAATTAAGCAAACTCTGGACAAGCAGTATAAGCAGTACAGAAAACAACAGCTATTAAAATTTACTAATGCGGTGTAGGATTAGTGTGGTTGTAGGTGTTGTAGGAGGGCTGGAGCCCGAGTCATGGCAGAGCAGCGCAGGAATAGGAACCCCAGGAGAAGACACAAAACCACCCACTCTACTGAGGAGCTGCACTGCCCACTGCACCTCCTCGTTCAAACAAGCACCCCCATGACTCCAAAACTAGATTTTGTGAGACCCCCTAAAACAACCACCACGACCAGAAAGCCTCTGTGTGAAAGGCTGTGCACAAACCTCCTCCGCCTGCTTTCTCTTTCCACGGTCTCAGCCTGGACTCGCTCCAGGTGCCAGCAAAGTAGACACAGGTCCCCTGCCCACATGATCCCACCTTCCCAGCCTCTCGGGACTGGAGCTCAGCTCCACCCTCCCCAGGCACTCAGCGTGCCCTGCCCTGTGCTAGAACCTTCCACCCACCCCAATGGCAACTCTCTCCTCCAGGGCAGCTGCTGCCCTGCTTTTATTCCTTTATAGATGGAGCCGTGAGCAGGCGGTGCTGGGAGGTTTGTCATCGTGCGAACAGGGAAATGCCATAGCTGTGTCTCCTCCTGACGCCTGATGCAGCTGTTGGGATGGCAGGTAAGTGTTCTAAAGAAAAGCCACCAGCCTGCCTTGTTGGCAGCTCTTCTGTCCCCCTGAAGCTGCCTTCTGTATCATCAGGGGTTAAAGGTAATGCTGGAAAAAGCAGATTTTTAACCTAGTTTTCCCAATGCAGTGGCTGTAAGTAGCAGGAATATCAGCTGAGTGTGTATGCCTTTAAATTGACCTATTTTTTTTTTTAATAACATAAATTCATTTTAAGGTTTATGTTCATGCATTTTCCTAGGCATTGCTTTGAGGGTGGAGATTGAAAAACAATTTAAAAAAATGTACATTCGTATACATTTAAGGAGGACAGAATTTCTATTTTTCAGCCACATTCCTGATAGTTTCTAACAGTTGAGAACACAAGTTCTGAATTATTTGGATATGCAATATATCTTTCTCTGTCACTTTCTGGTTTTTTTTTCTTTTAAAGAAGATTATAGAACATAAGTGTTACTTGCAACTGTAAAAGCCATTCCTGTCTTGCAAACAGTCTCAGCTTCTGCACCTTTGACACCAAGCATCAGGTTAACTGTTAGCAAGGAAAGGCAGTTTTAGCAATAAATGGTAAAACCCACCTTTAATTTATCCAGCCAGCAGGCTTGGTGAAACTCTGTAGGCTAAGGTTCTCTAGCTTTCACCCTTCTTCCTCAGTTCCTTGGAGTCTCTGAAGTTTTGGCAATAACCCATCTCCTGTGCATTTATAACCTTGCTATTTTTGTGTAGTGCTAGATATTTTTCCTGAGAAAGGTAAAATAAGGAAAAAACAACAAAAATTCATTAATTTCTTTCAGCAAGGGCTCAGCTATTTTTATGTAGCTCTTAAATTCTTCTTTTTCTAAATGTTAGTAAAATTACAGCTACTTCAACACTTCTCAAATAAATAAAAGGCTATGAAAAAAAATGTTAATGGTGTTCGACAACTTGAAACAAGATCAGTGCAGAATCTTGAGCTGTTTACCAGTCCTTTAAGATCATAGCAGCATTTGAATCGTTAGCAGCCATCTCTAAAAAACTTCCTGTGAAGAAAGCTTTATTTTTTCTGAAGATAAAGACAAAAATAAGGTGATTTTTTTTTTTTTTTTTTTTTTTTTTTTAAATCTAAAGACTTGACCAGGAAGTTACTCAGGAATTCCTGGTCTAAATATGTTCCTTGTCATAACTGCTAAATAATGGAATAATGAGTGTTGGTTAGCTAACTCACTCTAAATTCCTAGAGATGATCAAGTAAGCAGGTGCTTTTAGGCCCAGATGGGTATCCAAGGTGGTTCGTGCTTCATAAATAAGATCACATGAAAAAAATGTGGCTTATTTCAGCTGAATTTTGTATCACAGTTTCCCACCTAGTGTTTTCAGTAGAAAACCTGCTGAAGTGTCTGTGCATGTTCTAGCAGCTGCCACAGAAAATTGAATTATTTGCATGGCAAAGATCTCTCCTTACTTCACAAGTGTTATATCATTTTCACACTGCTTTTAATTTTTTACCATTCTCCACATACTGAAAAACTGTACACAATCAATCACCCTCTCCTGCCCTTCAAAAATCTTGGGTTTAGCTCTGACAGGACTAGCTTTAGTATTTAAAAAAAACAAACAAAAACCAACCAACAACAACAAAAAAATCAGCTATAGCTTAAACATACAGCTGGCCATAAATCCAGAGCAACTTTATACCTGATTATTACTCTTACTTGTACCACTAGTGCTCTTAGACTGACAGCTATATTTTCTTCTGAATACATTATTCTTTCTTCCCCTTCTTATTTTCTTGTGGTTGGCACTGTCAAAACATTGCAGCAAATCAATGCTGAAGCTTGTCAAGCACAAAGTGGATATTGCCACATAGAGTAAAGTCAGTGGCTTAGTTTCAGTTATTCCTAGTCTGTCTTGCCTCCTGCCAAAGAATCCAGCTCCAGGAACAACTGGATGTGCATGTACAGTATCTCCAAGCCACTCATCACATGTCAGGGCTAAGGCACATAAAATGATTCAGCACCACCAGAAGCCAGTAAATGAGGTAAAAACAAGCCAGGCTGGTTAGAAACCAGTCAGGTGGTGATCCTGCCTCAAGCTCTGATTTAATTTCTTCTTGGCATGGCTTAAACTTGATGGATGAGTAACTTCTCCCATCTGTGGAGCGAGCAATGCAGCCTGGCTTAGCAAGGAGCCATTGTCTGGTTTAGTGCGGACCTAGTGCAGGAACAATCTCCTCTGTAAATAAAGATGTTCAAGCAACAGTCAGAAAGTCACTGCATGGCAAATTATGGACTACATAATTTGTCTGTATGTGCAAGAGCAGAGAGGGCTTATGGAGAAGAGCAGAAGTGAACACCACCATGACAAATCAGATGGAGTTTGTAAATTCTTCTCACCCTACAGAGAACCAGAGCCAAACCCAGCTTTCTTGCTTGGTATATCACTTTATGCTTCAAAGAGACACCTGAGAGGCCTCTGTGGTTAAAATAAGTAGAGGAAGGATGTAAAGTGGAGCTCAGCCACTTTGGCTTGGTTCCATTCAAAAACCTGGGTTGATCAAGTTACATGTACATATGTGAAAGTTGTTACAGGTGTGTTCACATTATTTTTGTATCAGAAATGGCGTGGCCAGCAGGACCAGGGCAGCGATTGTCACCCTGTACTCAGCACCGGTGAGGCCTCACCTTGAGTGCCATGTTCAGTTCTGGACCCCCTGCACCAAGAAGGATATTGAGGGGTGTCCAGAGGAAGACAGCAGAGCTGGTGGAGGGTCTGGAGCACATGTCCTATTGAGGAGTGGCTGAGGGAGCTGCAGGTGTTTATCGGAGAGAAAAGGAGGCTCGGGGAGACCTTATCACTCTCCACAACCATCTGAAAGGAGGTTGTAGCCAGATGAGGGTCTGCCTCTTCTCACATGAATCCAGGGAGAGGACAAGAGGATGTAGTTGTAAGATACGCCAGGGGCGTTTTAGTTTGGACATCATAAAGAATTCCTTCACAGAAGGGGTGATTAGACATTGGAATGGGCTGCCCAGGGGGGTGGTAGAGTCACTGTCCCTGGGGATATTTAAGGAAAGACTGGATGTGGCACTTAATGCCACAGGTCTAGTTAACGTGGTGGTGGTCTTCAGGCAGAAGTTAAACTCGATGATCTCTGAGGTCTTTCCCAACCTAATCGATCCTGGAATTCTGTGAGGCAGAAGCGAGGAGGCTGGGGGAAGGAGGGGATGGCAGAGCACGGAGCAGGTGGCAGGGGATTTTGGAACGCCAAGGGAAAAGGCTTTGTGGAAGGAGAGAGGGCTGTGCCGAGGAAGCAGCGAAGCAAACGCGAGGAGCCGAGGCCCAGGGGCCGTGACGGCAGCTCCGGGGACGGGCGCGGAGCGGCCCCTGCGGCCGGGGCACCGCGGCTCCGGGGCGGCCGCGCCATCGCTGCTGCCTGGCGGGGCGGGCCCGGGCCCCGGCGGGTCTGGCTGCTCTTTGGGGGGAGCTGAGCTCCGGCGGGCTGTGGGTGCAGTTTTGGGGTGTGGGGGGGTAAAGGACCAGGGACTGTGGGTGCAGGTTTGGGAGGGGGTAAAGGACCAGGCGCCAGGGGTGGGGAGGAGGGCAGCGTACATCGTCGTGTTCACTGCCTACGATGCAAGCTTTATACTACGTGTCAAGCCACGGGAGCACCGGAGCGTTCATTTTTAAAAAGTCAGTGTTTTAAGGCTGTTAAAAGTAATGTATTAATTATAGGGAAGTGAGTTTGGTGAGGTAATAAATAAGAAAAATACAGCTCTGCTTTCTTTTCACTTGACGCTCTCACCTCAGAGAAGCCAGGCACCTGCCAAAAAGATGTATGTGTGCATATGCACATATTTATATGACAGGATGTGTGTGTGCATATATATGCATATATATATATGCTCACACAAATATATGTAAGTTTTTACTATAAAACTCTGTTTCATTCGAGGATGCAACATTTTTTTCCTTTATTAAACGTTTCCTGAACCAGTCTTTACATGTGCATGCCCTGAAAATTGGAAAGAACGTGGGTTTTCCTTGTTGAATTTGGAACAGTTGTTCAATAAAAGTAGGGCCTTTTTTTTTTTCTTTTTCCCTAGAAACACACATTTGGTTTCTTTTAAGTAACTTGATCTTTTGGAGAGCTTCTTGTATGAAACCAGCTAAATAACAAAGACTCGTGCTATGAAAGGATGAATAAAATTATTCTAGTAGTGTGCATGCTGAAAGACGTGTCCCATGATTGCAGCTGTGGGCTGCAGTCAGTTGTTCAGGAGAAAGAATGACTCAGCAAGAAACAACAAATTTATAATGAAACGTAGTTTTGTCGTGTTTTCTTGTAAGGTTAAAATGTGTATCTCCTAGTCTCAAGGCTTTTTTTGTGTAGGTGGGGAATTAGCTCAAATGGTAGAGCGCTCGCTTAGCATGCGAGAGGTAGCGGGATCGATGCCCGCATTCTCCAGTGTTTTCAGTCTTGATGTCGTCATCAGCCACCCGGCAGCGTACAAAAGTATTTTCCTATTTGCGCTCAATTTTTCTTGTATAATGGTGTACAGAAACCTGAAAGTACTGTAAATTGAAAAAAAAAAAAACGCATATTGATTTTAATATTTCATTTTTTCATTTCAAAATCAGATGTTTGCTCTTTGGCATAGAGGAAGTAAAAAAACATAATCTTTGCATGAAATAATCAAATTTACTGACATCTTAATGCAATAAAAATGACATGTAAAATTTCCTGGGAAAAGGAAATGAGGAATTTTGTGATTGGTACTTAGGCATTTGTTTAATGATTTAATTCATTAGTTAACTTTACATTTGATATTATAGTTTAGTGTGTAGTGAACAAAATTTTGTATTCATGCTTTGAGTAAGACTCATTGTTTCTGCTCTGTTTTGGTTGTGTAGGCTGTTTATTAGAAAGAGTGGGCTAGAACATTCTATAGTTCTTTTGCAGCTGCTAGCAAGATTGTGCCTTTCGCTTGTGAACTTTCACATCTCTGAAGTTCCATGGAAATTTTCTCTCTCAATCTATGCTTGCACATTTTAAGGCTTCATGAGGATTTTTTTTTTTTTCTTTAGTGGTTGGTTTGTTTGTTTCTTTTAATTCTAATTTTATTTTCTTACTGGCTCATTCAGATATTTAGCTGCTTGTACTTCCAGTTTGAGATAGGATGAGGAAACCAGCATAATGTGTTTCTTACACGTACATTGAATTTGTGCAGTTAGGAACTTGGGAGTGCACATATTAAACAGAAATGGGAAACAAAAGTTATTAATTACGCTCCTTAAGGGAGGAGGAGAAACTCTGCTGCAAAGATTTACAAGTAGCACCTGTCTGTGAAGAAAATAAGGGAGATCTTCCTGTGACCACGAGAAGAAAGGAATTAACTTCTAGATGGAATGGGATAGAAATTGCTTTTGCTTATTTCTCTTGTACTCTCCAATACTGGAGAGAAAAGAGGAACTGTGACTGTAAGGCTGCTTGATGCCTCTTAAAATGAAGTCTGATGGAGAGAAAAGTATTGTGGTCTTGTCACGAGTCCCTTTTGGACTCAGGTAATAATTTAAATGTCTCTTTGCTTGGAATTAGACTCTTCAGTAGGCTTCTCTGTGATTATTATTGTTTCTGTGTTTTCTGTGTTTCTGTTTCTGCATAATACCTGACACTTTCTGTGCTTTTAAGGGAAATGAGTTATATTGCTCTGCTTGGCTGATCAAATGCAAGTTGTGCATTGATGGAATGAGGGAATTTGGTGGGGCTCTGTTCAGGTGCAGTCTGCAACCACTTGAAAAGCTGAAAGCTCTCAGGACTAATGACTTTTATTACATTTGTGCCCAGCTTCCTACATTGGGGCACTTCTGTCTATTAGAGCTTGTAAACACTGGAAAAGCTTACTTCTGATTCTTTTGGTGTAAATATGAATAGAAGTAAGAGGTTTTTGCTCATCCCATGTGGTGTTTTATGCCCTTATTTTTTAGGTAAACTATACTGTGAAGAATTTACAGGTTTGAGAGACACAAGGGTCCTGGCTCTCAAAAGAACTACTACCTGTGGAAGTATACTACTTGTTAATGGGTAAGTAGTTCCCAGAGCCCCATGTCAAAAAACTGACCACTCTGGGTCTGCCTGTGCTTTTTGTGTCAGAAATTGCACAGAGATCTCCTATGTAAAGAACCATGAGGGAATTCAATTTTATTTGATTTTTATTGTTCTTATTGCTCTTACCACTCATACTTTACACTACAGTCCTCTGTAATGTCATGCTTAAATCAGTGACACAAGGTATTTATTCATTCTGAAGAATAATTTGTTTGTACTAAACTTGATGGAAGATACTGCTATTGTCTTTATTTGTTGTAGTCTGCAAATAGGAAATAATAATTCCTTAGTTGTCTTTTATCAATACCTTGTTCCAAATACTACTTAGAAAATCTTTCAGGCTTAGATGGAGCTTGGTGACCATAATATGGCAACTCTGGAGACAGTGTTGTACAGTGTGCACTCAAAAATATCAACTCTATGAAACTCTTCTTTTAAATAAAATTATTTCACAACATGATTGTAGAACATTTGTTGCTGCTAAATGTGGGCCTTGACATCTAGTGGATGGGTCTGGACACAGATGGACTGTGGAGTCTGCTGTTTGCTTTTAGAGACTCATGGAATACAAGTGGGCTTTGGTTTGGTGAGCCTGTGGCTCTATTTCTGTCCTGTCTCAAAACTTGCACGTGTACTGTCCATTGTAAGCACAGAATCACTTAAAAAAGAAGGATTCATCTTAAAAAAAAAAAAAATAAATGCACAGGCAGTGCGTGGCCATTGTGCTTCTTTCTGACCTTGAAGCTGAAGAGGTTTTATCTTAATGCAAGTAGGAGCACAGCCTGGTTACATAATGGATGGACAACAGTGGACAAGGCTTGTGTTGAGGTCTCCAAAAGCCCTCCTGCATCTGCTCTTGATTCAAAAAAATAGGAGAAGGACAACTCTTTTTTTTTTTTTCTGTTTAAGGCCACAATATCTTCTAGTGATGTTATAATAGGGGAGAACTTCTCAAATTATGCTTTTTTTTCAGTATTGTTACAGCTTCTATGAAAATACTGAAATAGGCTATGCAAGAGAATCCCTACAACCAGCTTGTTTTGACAACAGAAAGCTCCACAAATCATTGAAATGCAGCTTAAGGAACTGTTTCACTGTACTGGAAAAGCTTACTTCTAATTCTTTTGGTATAAATACTGAATATTGTAAATATTCTGTTGTGACAAAAATCTGGCCAAAACTAGTCACTTGATAAAAGAAAATAGAAATCAATGGAAGGAATAAAATCTATAGTAGATTTATCATTTTAATGTATGCAGAGAGAGCAAAACCAATATTGGGCTAAAATGGACAAAGGATAAATGCAGGAAGACAGAACATTTTATGTGTGAGGGTTGGGATGGTGCTGTGCAGGGCCAGGAGTTGGACTCTGTGGTCCTTGTCAGTCCCTTCCAACTCAACATGCTCTGTGATTTGAGTCCTCGATGAGGAAGACATTTCAGGTTAGCTGGAAGAAAAACATCTTGCATTGTTGCTCTTTCTGATCTCTACCAGAAGTCTGTGAATGAGTTTTACTCGCTCTTTATAAGCTGTAAAGGAAAAAACTGAGTGTTATTTATAAAATAGGATGTCAAGAACAGCATGTGGGTGGTGTCACTGGTTAGCGAGGTGTATGTGACAGGCTTTTTTGTTAGTGACTGCTGCTAGCAGCAGTCCTGTGCTCAGGCTGTAGGTCCTCCTGGGAATCCCTCCTTGCAGTGACCCTGGCCCACATTTTGGGATGTGTCCATTTCAGGTGTGTTCTCCTGCAGGTTGCTTTGGTGTGTATTCTCCTCATGTCTACAGGAATGCCAGCACGGCCCTTTTGGATTGTTCTGAGCCTGCTGCCCTTCTCCAGCACTCTGTAAGGGGAGCTGCCTTCTCCCCTCTCCAATGGGTCCCCAGCACGGTGCAGGTTGTGGTTCCCAGGTAGGATGTGCAAGGTGCTACTGCTGAGCTTGGCATCGGCTCCCGTGCAAGGGCCTGGAACTTGAGTTTTGTAACTGACTTCTGCAGGTGAAGAAACATTTGGCATTGTGGCTAGACATTTGTTGAATTAATTTTCCACAGTTCTCATGCTACTGAATGTCAAGTATTTCAGCCTTTGAAACTGTCACATCATTCTGAGAGCTACTTCTAATTAGCACCTCTCTGATATATTTCTTCTGGCATTTCTGTGGCTTTTAAATTTTTCTTTGTATTCTTTCCTTTTCTGCCTTTGGCACTTTTAAAATATATATAAATATAAATTTATATACATATATATATATTTTTTTTTTTCCCTCAAAGACACTTCTGAATCTAAGTGTCTTGTTTGAAGCCGAGCTGAAAAACAAAAAAAATTAAGTGAAGCTTCACCGCTGTGTGCCGACTGCCCTATTACTGGAGGTTGGGGTGCGGGCTGAGCGGGGGTGGCAGGGTAGGGACGCAGCCAGGGGAATTTACTTCCCAGGTGTACTAGCTCCCACGGGATCAGGCGTAGCGGGTGCCTGAAGAGAGACGCGTACGGACAGAGGCTGGCGAGAAGGATACAGAGAGAGGCGAGCACGCCTGGGAAGCTCGCTGCCGGCTCCGGGAACGGGGGCGCGCCTTGGATACCGGCACCGTCCCCTGGCCCCGCCCCGCGCGCTCCCGCGCTCCTGGGATGTGCCTCGTCCTTCCTGGCGGGAAGTGACGGAGCCGCTCCGAGGGGAAGTGACGCGCGTGGCGTGCGGGCCCGGAGCGGTGTGGGGGGGGCTCGGACAAGATGGCCGGATCCACAGGTCTGTGAGGGGGGGCTCGCTGGGCCCGGGAGAGCGGCGCGCTGGGCTCCTGCTGGGGAGGAGCCCCCGCAAGGGCCCGGGGCGGGTCTCCTTTCGCCGGGATGGAGAGGGGCGAGCTCTCTCCGATGGGAGAGACCCGAGTGGGGAGGAATTGTCTTCTGACAGGGGGGAAAGGGAAGCTGCAGGGGTGCCGGGACAGGTTATCATAGAATCCCAGGTTCAGTTAGGTTGGAAGAGACCCCTGAGGTCATCGAGTCCAACCTATGACCGAACACCACCTTGTCGATTAGACCACAGCACTGAGTGCCTCGTCCAGTCTTCCTGAGGCACCTCCAGGGACGGTGACTCCACCGCCTCCCTGGGCAGCCCCTTCCAATGTCTAATGAGAAGAAATTCCTCCTAATTCACTTACGCCCCGGACCCCATCCCTTCCCTCCCTGGGGCAGCGACATCCTTGTGAGAGCCCGGCCTGAGGTGCGTGATGGGAGATAGGGCTCCGAGTGCCGGGGGAGGGGAGAATGGACCTGCCAAGGGGCAGCGATGAATGCATAGATGCTGGTGTACGTGGGGGAGGGAGGAGATGTTGTTAGCCTGGTGAAAATGCTGCAGGAAAGAAAGATTTGTGCTGAAGATTTGTCCCAGTGTACTGCTGGAGGAACAGAGAAGACGTGGTATCTTAAATAAAAGGATTGTCTGTGTCCCCTTTTTATTTGGGAGAGATGGGCTTAGGCCTGTGTTGTGTTTTGAGACAAAGGTACTTCACTTTGGTGGTGCCTGTAGCATAGTGGGAAGGAGGAGTGGAGCTCTCTTCCCTATGATATCCATTAGAACCAAAGGGTGTCTCTTGTAGGCCAATTTAAGGCCAAAGAGCTGCCAGTCATTCCAGGAAGCCCCTCTCAGTAACCAGCACACCATGTGTGGAGCACTGGTGTGGCAGAACCTTGTGGAAAGTGGTGGCAAACAAAGGGATAAGAATATTGCTTCAAATGCTAAATGTAGAAGCACAATTTGACTGTCTCAGTTTCATTTAATGAGAAGCTTGAAAAACAAAAAGACCTTTCCCTCAGTGCTAAAACCTGAAGTGTTCAGAGGCTTGGTTACTCTTCTCTCATCCCTGGGACTTTATTAATGGGATTAAGATGGATCTCAGGATAGGGGAATGACTTGATTTCAGGAGCAAGTAAATGTTGGCCACTAATTTATTTCTGCTGCCAATCCACTTTGTCATTGGGGAATTGGGACTATAACAAAACATAAAAAACATCTCTATATTTAAACTGGTTTTGGTACCTTGCTGTTGATCCTGTGAGAAGTGCTTGGGCAGGTTTTTTTTTTTTTTTTTTTTTTTTTTTTTTTTTTTTTTTTTTTTTTTTTTTTTAGGAAGGAGAGTCATCTCCGGTTGGTAATATGTCTGGGGATGTGGGATTTTCAGAGTGGAATTTGATAAAGTAGCTTTTGAAGTAGCATTTGCAACTATGTGGAAGAGCAGTCCAAAAAGATAGTATTGCCTATGATAAACTGAGCTAGCACGGTTGTATTTAGAGAAACCCAAATATTTGCTCATCTGGGAATTAATGCATTTTATTGTGTTAGGATTCTTTTTTACTTTTTTCCCTGTTGTCAAAATTTAAAAGGGCTTTATTATGGAGCAGCACTGAAAGACTTCAGCTTGTGTCTAGGCTGTCACTGGAGATTTCCTGTAATACACTAGGAAGCAAAGTTGTTTTAGGTCATGAATCGAGTACTGGCATTTGGCATTCAACCTGGCTGCTGTAGAATATCAGTTCCAAAAAATCTTTGTAGTGAGAAAGGCTATTTTCTTTGTACTTCAGCCCTATAAGAATTAATGTTTTTTGACTGAACTTTGATGGTCTCACTGCCGTAAGTGTTCTTTGCAGTCTCACAAGAGTTGTTTTAAAATCCCTTATATGCAGTTACTCAGTGGCAGTTGTTCTTGACTCAGAAATTCAGCCGCACCTAAAGTTCATAAAAAGCAGGAGATGTTGGAAACTCCTAATACGTGTGACTGCTCCAAACAATGTAAAGGGCCAGTACTGCATGTACATCTTGTTGAAGAAATTAAATTAAACTAATTTGTTGTAGTAAAATGCAGCAAGCAGGCTGAATCATCAACAAAACTGCTGGAAAAATTAGTCAGAGCTTCTAAAACAACATCTTGTGGTGGAGAAAATACTGAGACTTTTTATTGGTACACACATGGGGTGGTGGGGGGTTTGTTTTATACTTTCCACATAGTATGTAAAAATTCAGACTTCACTCAGAACTGCTCTTGCCAGGATGCTATGTTATAATCATTTGTGGAGGAGGGGAAGGAATGATTTGCTATAGACTTAACTTTGTTATAGACTTAAGATTTAAATTTACCTAGCTTTGTTACATTAGTTTGCTCTTGCTATAAAGTTCCACTTCATCATTATTTATTTCAGAAAAAAAGAATAATTTGACTACACAAAGTCAAGGAATAAAATTATAACCCCAAGGAAATCAACAGCAAAACTTTTACTAAGGTCAACTGTCTTACTTTTATCCCAGAAATTCCTTTCCTGGGCTTGCTAATTCTGTGAGCAATCGTGTAACATTATGTACATTTAACAGCAGAGAATTTAGTTTGAAAATAGCTGTTCTTTTGTGTGTGCCAAATTTTATATATCAGTGCTACATTGCTGTTTAATAAGTATCTTACCTGCTTTATAAAATCACCTGTAATGAGTAAATTTTGCGTGTAGATACTGCATGTGCTAGAAATGGATATTTGTAAGCTGCAATATTTGATCTGATATTGCAACTCCTTCTGCTTGAAGCTTGATCTAGGTTATTTGTGTAGGTACTGCTGGAGGTCTGGGGTTAAACAAGTCAGTTTTCTAGAGAAGAGAGCAGCTATATGTAATAAATAATCATCCAGTTTCATATTGCTCAGCTGGAGAGTCATTCTGTTAATCTGTTTGAAAATACATAGTAGAAGATGTAAATAAACCCAGTTTCAAGTTAAAAGAAATATTTCACTAAGGCGTACCATTTAAACATCTCTTGTCTATCTCGAGAAAAAGAAGGATATAAAAAACATCATTACAAGGAGTTAATTGGTTAATTGAGGAGTTAATTTCTGCATTTTGATAATTTGGGTTTCACTTAATATTATATTGCCTATGATATGTAATATAATATAATATACCTTATATATAGGGATATATATATATATATATATATATAATGTGAATGTTCCCTAAAGGCACTGATGGTGTCACTAAGTGGTTAGAATTTATGTGGGAAAATATGAGAATTAAGGCAGCAGTGTCAAATATGGTGCTGTAACTATGGGCTGCTAATGCTTTTGCCTCTTTCCTCTTCAACTGAGAGCTTCAGTAGCTTGGGGGAGGGTGCTTAGGGCTGAGTTAATGAAAATTCCCCTTGGTTTGCTGAAACTGGGTACTCAGGGAAGAAAAATTGACTGAGTTACAGTAAAAATGATATGATATTCCTGATTATTTCTAGTATGGACTCTTGAGCAACCTTTTTTTAAAGTGTGTTTGAAGGTACATGGCTAGATCCCTGTGAAATATTTTTTCTGTAAAATCCATAGTTTTAATTTTGAGTCATTCTACTATATAAGGATGAAATTACTTCATTGTGTAACTTAATTTGCAAAAAATGTCCTTCCCTTTGATTTTATAGATGATTGATTCTGTGAGTAGAAATGGCACAATGCACGTCAGTGATTTATTTTCATAACTTTATTTTTTACTTATATTTGCAAACACTTGGTGGTTATGGAAGCAGTTCTAAGTGTGCATGACTTCAGTAAGGAAGCTGAGATAAAAATGAAAGGCTGGAAGTGGTCTTGAGTGCGTTCTAGACTCCCTGAGCTGTAAAGCAAGGACTGAGTGTGCAATTCCTAATGGCTGGGGCTTTTGGTGGTGATTTTGGTTTATTTTGCTTTGAAAGTTGGGGTTTTTTTCTTCCTCTTTTGAAATCCACAATTGCAAGGTATTCTATAATGTGAGATATTTTACAATACTTTCTCTTAAATGCCTTGAAACTCTTCTTCATTCCAAATTAAGCTGATGTTGTCTGTTCTTTGCTTACTAGGGTAAAGATTTATACCCTGAGTGTAGAACACCTAGATATTAAAAGCCATTCAGAGGAGTAATATGGGGGTATATTTATAGCTGGGATGTAGGAGCAACGATTTAAAGACCACTTTTTCCATGTAGGAGATGTGATTTTAATTTAAACTTCATGTCTAGAAAACTGCACAGGTAGGCTTCTCTTTTTGTCTGACCTGTTGGATGTTCGTTTCCTTCCTCTTTCTCTTCCTTGACAAGGAAGTAGTTGTGTTTTTTATGCACTGTGTTTTACCTTGAAGGATGTATTACACCCTCCCAATTTTCTCTTTTATGCCTCCACCACATTGCTCATTTATTCAGAACTGGTCCGAGAAGTCCATTTAAGAGCTTTTTAGAATTTTAGAGTCCTCAAAGTTTGTTCTGTGGATTTACAGTGTTAGGTCTGTAAGCACAGACTTCTTGAAGCTGCAAGTAATCAAACAAAACAAAAGAAGTAAAATACTGTGTTCCATGAGGCAGCAAGTATTCTGTGTGGAACATTTTTTCCATCCTGTCCTATGCATAAGGAATTGCAATTGTGATTGTTCTGCCTGCTTAAAAACATCTTGACAAACCACAAATAATTTCAGCTGGGTTGAGAAAAGTTTAGATTAGAAATTGCTTTAAAACTGTATATAGACCATCAGTTCTTTCTAACTTTGGGGCATATACAGGCAAGACACTCTCTTTCTTCTCAGAGCTTTGCCTGTATAATTTTCCTGCCTTTGTTCCTGGTATTTTATAACTCTGTTTTTAAATGCAAACCTGCTTATGTCTTTCTGCCACAATAGCTGTGTAAGCGTTGTCACAGCAAAGCAACTTACCTCTGCAATAAAAAAGTGGGCTACTTTGTAATCTTCTATTTGTTTAAGATCTTGTTGGAAATTCCGGGATGTTATCAGACATAGCATTGAAGCCCATTATCTAAACTATTCTGTACAATCCTGGAAAATTTTAGCCTGGATAAAGGTGCAGCACAGAGTTTCGAGAGGATATGCCTTTCAGCAGTTGGAAGCAGATGGTCCATACTATTAACCTAAGCATGCATGAGAAGGCTTCTCATGTAAGAATTAGATTTCCAAGTCTTATGAGTAGTTGGTGGAATTGAATTACATATGTATTTGTTAGTATTTGTGTTTTGCCTTATGGAAGATTTTCCAGAGGCAGTGTTGAATACATGTTGTGAAACTGTTCAGCCTCTTTTTGTTGACAGACCTTTCCTCTCTCTATCCTTACTCTTTTTATCTACTATTATCTCTTCTATTTGTTATCTTTTAGTATTATCTGATATTTTAGTATATCTGTTAACTCTTTTTATCTTCCTCTAGCTCATATTTCGTCTTGACTGAAACTTAATGTAGAGTACTAATCAGCTTCAGCTACTCCTGTTAGGTTTTATTGCCTTGTCTCAGTTATCCTGTGGGAATCTCAGCACAGACCATGGAAAGACAAGCAAGTACTGTGGGGGAAGTGTTCAAAGTGGTCTTGATTTAAGTGTTTGGAAGGGTTTTACTATATGCTGTCCTGCCCAAAGAATATTTTTCTTTGTATTTGTCATTTGGAATACACTAATGACATATAATTCAAACAATATTTTGAATTGAATCAGTGCAGACTTATGACTTGTGAAGCTGTCAGACTGATTCTGAATAACATGAGCTTCTGGTTTACAGCCTTTTCAAAAATGTGTGATGATTTAAGTCTGTGACTCTAAAGCATTTCCTAGTTAGCATTTTGGAAGGAATGGAATCTTCAACACTTAGAACTTCAGACCTTGATTTCAGAAGGATGACATGCTTCAACTAGATTTTAAAAATTGTCAGAAAAATTATAGATTTGGTATGCTCTTTTTAAAAATTCTTGCATAAAATATGTTTAATAGCATAAAGAAAAAAATCACCTCCCTCCATTCTATTTGTGACTGTTCATAAACTGGATAGTTAAGTGTGTTTGCAATTTGCTTGAGTAAATCAAAACATTTTGCCCAATACATGTAAAAGGAGTGTCCTCTATTCAGTATATTTGCAGTAAAATGTCCAGTTTTATTCATATAACTTAGAACTTTTCCAGAGAAGGAATTGCAGGTTTTCTTTCTCGTCACTGAAGGGGAATGTGTGATCATGTAAATATTAAATAATTTAAACTTTTGAATACCACAGCAAATAGAAAATAGCTGGCTGAAGTATGACTCTCTTAAATAATGTAGGAAAATAATTTAATGGCAGTTCTTTTTACTAAATATGTGGTAATTGGTGCATATGCTGATTATATCCATGAGTGTATGCTTATGTGTATAACTGAAAGAATAATTTTATTTGTTTTACATAGATAAAGGATCTTCATGTTTTGCACTATGGATAGGTGCTGAGTCATGTTGGAAAGGACCTTCATGCACATGTCAGAACAACTGTTTGCTAATCAATGACTTGTAACCCGTTTAAGACAGCTTTACAGCTTTGCTAGACTAAATCCTTGATGCTCCTCGTGTTATCTGGGTCACACATTGTATTCTTAACGTTTAAAGCAGAGGCTGGGAAAGCTGTTTCATGACAAAATATTGGACTCTGCTGAGTTCCTGTAGTCTCCTGCTTCTCCTGTTCCTTTATCTGGGGGGGAAAAAAAAGTTTCTGTGTCATTGTAGTTTAAAAGGTAACTTAATGTGTTTAAAATAATTTTTTTCTCTCTGCTAACACAAAGTCAAGTTTAAAATGAAAGATTCAAAAATGAGCCATTTTAACTTCCATTAATTTTTTCCTGCTGTTATTTAGCTTTGTGCTTTTAATAATGGGGTAATTACTAAACAGGGTTACTAAACAAGTTTGGGTGTTAGTGTTTAACTTCTCAGGGTAAAAATTTGAAAGATTACTTTGCCTGGTAAAATCTCGATTCCTTAGACTATTAAATCACAGTTAATATTGCTGATGTTTTTTTTGAAGTGACAGATATCTTTTCTAACTCCTGTTTGCTGGCTTCCTGCCTTACATTGTTTTGTGCAAAATTGAAACAGTAATTCTCAATTTGCTAAGCATCACAATGTGTTGCTTTTCTCATTTCATATACTAAAACATATGGGAAGGTAGTTGAATTATTTAATATCTCATATGTTTCATTCAGTGGTTGCCTATAAAGAGTTAAGTTTTAAACCTGCAGTCAGCTTTGTGCATTTCCACCCTTCATGGATGGCAATTGAGGAGTTATTTAGTGACTTAACTGTTTAGTACCTGTATGTTTTTTCTTACAGTGTGGGGCATCACTGGTCATGCAGTGTCTTAGTTAACGGTGGTCTTGTTTATAAAAAAAAAGCATTTGGATATAATATAGACTGATAAAGAAATGCCACTAATATTGGTGCAAATTTGTAAAACTACTTTTAAGCAATTTACACCAATTTTCTTTTGGGACTGCAGTCCAGTTTAGTGGGATTTATGCTACAGTTTTTTGTTGTTGTGGTAACTTTTTAAAAAAGTTTGTTTGGATGAGGTATTTTAATTACTTTAAAAATTGTGGAACTTTCTGAAGGTTAGAGGTTTTTTCCTTTTTCCCCTCCTCTTTGTTTTTGCCGAGAGCTTGCTCATGCCTTCTCTCTTATGTAGTCTTAACAACATTTGTATCTGTAGTGAAGCAAGCTTCTTCATTAGTGTAATTTTTATGAGCACCATTAGTCATTCCATGCCAGCAGCAGTACTCAAGATGATCGTGTTTGCATGAAAGTGTCAAGGTAGAGTGATGTTGTTGCATCCTTGCTAACAAAGCTGAGTTCAGCTGGAGTTGCTCTCAGGTCTGGACTGTATTCTGTGTGTGCACATATCCAATCTTGACTACTCTGTGCTTCTTCTCCATGATGTCCATATGATGACTCTTGCTCTTATTTACTGTTGTGCCTTGTGCAGCTTTAGGACGTGTAGGATATTGTTGTTCCATAACAAATCAGTGGAGTGGAGAGGGCATTTGGAAATTGGGCTGCAGGAGTTGTGGAATGGAGGTTTCCAGTGAGGCATGAGCCTTGGTAAGGTGAGATGGTGGAGAGTGGGAAAAACCTGATGGAATTTTTGAGAGATTGGCTCCTCCAGGGCTGCTGGTCAGAGGTTGGAGCAGCTCTGATGAATCAGGTAGTTAATGGCACCTGCACCTGCATCTGCTGCTCCTCTGGAAAAGGTGCATAAGGGGAAAGGGGTGGCAGTGGGGAGCAGGGAAAGAGGGGAGAGAGGAGTGGCCATGAGCATGATTAGAAGTGAATAAAAACTTAACAGATATGATGTATTTTCCTGGGGGGATACTGACCATCATAGAAAGAGTTGTGTCCATAGGGCTGCCTTCAGTAACTAATCCAATGGATTGTGGAACAGAATTGGTAGAAATCAAAGGTACTAGAAGGAATTAACTCACTTCCTTCTGGTTACTCAGGAGGTAAGATAAAAGAAGGGAAGGCTTATGTGATGCCTTGGTAAGGTACTTATTTGCTCATTTCTCACACTTTAAAACATAATTAATAAAACCTTAAATTGTAGAAACTTTTCCCAAAGAAGTTCTGTATTTGGAATGTGCACTCTGCTGGAGAACTCAAGTTTGAGGTCTCGTCATTCTTCGTGTGAAACCATCAACAGCTGAAGCATATTGAATAAATTGTTGTTGCTTTTGCAGTTTTGGTGTGCTGAGATCTCTTACTCCAGCATCAAGATTTGTGGTTTAAACCATTTTAACATGCTTGTAAATCAGATATGCGTTTGCCAATACGGTTATTAATGGCTAGCTGTTTAGAAATTAGTTTCTTCCCACCTCATTGAAAGCTAGCACTGAAAGTGGCATTCTCTGTAGAATTTATAATTTTCAATTATTATCACTTGTAGGTAGTGTCTTAATGTTATGAGTATGCATATGAAATGGAAAGCCAGGTGAAAAAAAACTTTCTTCTATAAACCTATGTTATCTTTATTGTTTTGTTTGTTTGTTTTTTTAACTAGCATTAGTGCCCTGCCTTAAAGAAATAACCTCTATACCTGTCCAGCCCTTTTCCCCTCCAGCAAAATCTGAATGCTGAGTTGCAGTAAATGACCGAGACTTCTGCTGTATTAACAGTTTCTCATTAGCTGCCTTCTTAATATAAGCCATATTTAGAATGTTTATGGCTGTGGCTGGACTGAAATAAAAAGGAAATTTTTATGAAAGTTATTTTCATGAAGCCTAGCTTAAGTTAGGACTGTGCCTGTTAAGATTCTAGCAAATGTAGAATTTCACTTAGGTGAAATAAATAGAAATTTTCACCAATATAATTCTGAAAACAAATATGGCTTTACTTAGCTTTAACAAAAATTTGGTTTTAAGATAAAGGGTTATAGCTTTCACACTGCTCTTTACTGCCTCGTGCTGGGAAACGTTTCTCAGCAACTGACATTTATTTATATGAAAAAAACAAAACCCAAAACTTGATGAAATGCATAGTTTAGTGTCAGTGTGGTTCCTAGAATTGCACCTCTTCTTTGAAGTCTTCCAACTTGTGTGCTTTCAGCATACTTAAACATACTTAATGTCAAATATTATAAAAGGGAGAGAGGTTTGCCAGTTACAGGGCTCCTACATAGTGTTTTATTTAAATAAATCCATATTTATATATATATATATATTTAGGTTTAGTCCTGCAAAGAAGTGCAATAACCCATTTAGTTCTTACCACTTCATACCTGTTCAGTACTGTAGCAAAACTGGCTCTGAGTTACAGTGAGCATTGAACACAGTGAATAAATGGCCATTTGCTCTATTTGCTGTGTAGTGTTCATTGATGTACATCTGCTTACTTGAGTCTTACCTTCTACTCGTCTCTTATTAATTCTTCCAGTTATTTGTCTTGTTTCTTCCTTTTGGGATAAATAATTTCTTTCTATGTGGAAATGAACTTTCATCTGATTTTCTTCTTGAACTTCTATTCCTAGAAAATTTCCACAGGTAAGCACAGTTAGATCTGCAAATTCATTAAGACTAACCTACACTGGTGTTGCTTACAGCTCTGTGAGGTTCGGACTTGATTAGTACCTTATTCCTCATCCTGATCAATGTGCATGGGCCACCTATTGCCGCTAAATACCTTGGTATCACCATTTAAGTTAGCATAGTATAGGACTTACCCAATTCAAACTCAAAACTGTTAATGCAGAATATTCTGTTGCTCGATTTTCATTGCTCCGGGACATACTTGCTGGAGGAAAGTAGAGAAAAATAGCGTTAATGCAACTTTATGAATATGACTGACATAAAGAATTATGAATTTGAATTTTACTGAAATATATTGAAACTGTCCTGGAAAGCAGTTGGAAACATCAGTTTACCTTGAATAAGAATCATGTCTTGGTTATTGGAAGCAGTGTGTAGTAACATACTTTATTTTAAAACAAGAGCAACAAGAATAACAAAGTCCATTATTGAATTGCTGCATTCCACTACTAATGCCAGCAGTGGAGTTCTGTTGTAGACAAAACTGTCCAGCTTGGTTGTTGTACAAACCAGGCAAGTTACTAGAAATATTTCAGGGTTTTGGAGCTTGGTTACTGTGATCAACCTCAGATAACTGCAATGTCATTAGGGTACACCTGGCAATACTTCCTGACAGTAGGTTTGTGATAGTAAGGCTT
This sequence comes from Haemorhous mexicanus, assembly GCF_027477595.1. NCBI lineage: Eukaryota > Metazoa > Chordata > Aves > Passeriformes > Fringillidae > Haemorhous > Haemorhous mexicanus. Next base: position 116,584,579 of record NC_082341.1, read on the forward strand.
TTCTTGTGTGTATTTTCAGAATCTTTACTAGGCTAAAAAGTATGTGATGTGAGCAGAGTAACTGGCAAACAAGAGTACACATCAAGTTTGCAAAAAAAAAAAAGCTTTTTTCATAGGAATATCTTCTGCAGCCAGAATAGAGTATGTTCATATTTCATATGCCCTGACCCTCTTTCCTTTCTCTCCTTAATTTTTGTTTGGTTGTTTTGTTTTTAATGTATTGGCATTTCAGGGCCTATTTAAGGCTTTGGTTGTTTTATGTTCTTTTTGTGGGTGTGTGGACTGTTGTTGTTAGTACAGCATTTCAGTTTTTTACTTCATTTTGTCCAGAGAAGGATAAATTGCTCAGAGACTGAAAGGCACAAGTTGTTTTCTCTGTGTTTCTCTTTGTATTTTTTTTTTCTTCCTCTCCCTGCCCCAGGAGAAATTGTTTTATGGCTTGAAATTTGCAACTGACGTCCTTCCCCCCTTTCCCTGTCCTTAGGAAATGCTTACTTTGCTGTGAGCCTGAAGCTGATAAATGGGATTTGAGAGGTTTTTCTCTTTGTTACCAAGCTGAACATACTTTTCAGTTTTTGTTTTGTTGGAAGTCAGTGGTTAAGAGCTAACTCAAAAATTCAAAATTTTTTATGCTACAGACTTCCTGACATAGCTATCTCAATCGGGAAGAATAGCATCCCTGACAGTATCTGACTGTGTTAATGTAGTATTTTTTGATATAACTAGTTCTTGTGTGCATATTAGGATTTGTTTGTAGAGCTGCCTTTTGGAGTGTTGGTAGTATGGGGTGTGCTGGTTTAACTGTGGTGAAATGGTCCTGGTACTGATGTAACTTTCAGGAGTGATTGAAGTCAAGAACTGAGGGAGATTTGAAGAGAAACCGGATGTTGGTATGGAATGTTGGTTATGGACAATTACTCTAAAAACCATAGTTTTGGGTCTAACAGAAAACTTCACACTTTAGGCTCTGAGCCAATCTACTAAAATTTTTGTTATGGTTTGCTTTTGTAACCTGCAGGGACAAGAACAGAGTGTAGGTTATCCCACTCTTGCCTGTTACACAGCAAAGAATCATTTGATGGATGAGAAGCTTGGACTTCCAACTCTATTTGCGGGAGTGTGTCCTTGTGAATTGTTTAAAAATGTGATTTAATGTATCCAGTGAGGTCTGTCAGATGTGACTTAAGTGCGCATAAGTGCAATTGTGTGTTCTGTCTTGATCCTGCTAATTAAATGACTGTATCACTGAGTGATGTGACATTAGTAACTGTGGAACTCTGTCTAGCAAGAACAGGTCCATCCAGGCAATTCTCATTTGTTACTAGAGTGAAAGTTGTTGGTACTACTAATGTGAGTAGGTACTCAAGTGAAAGGTACTACTAATGGTACTCGAGTAGGTACTCGAGTGAAAGATATTACTAATGGACACTGAAGATTCTTTTTTATTTTCTTTCCTGATTTTTTTTTTCCCCAGGTTGTGCAGATTCTCCATCAAAGCATAGCTCTAACTTTTTTCCTGACTCGTCCTTTGTGGTGGTGTTTTTTATTTCTATTAGCTTGGTGATTTAGAATGTAACATCTGACGTAGCTCCCTGTATATGAAAGTAGACCCTCATGCTTAAATTATGGGTTTTGTTTACTGAGTTTTCTTTCATTCTCTTCTAATTCCAGGGTATTAAATTCACCAATAATTTCACGGATTTCTGTAGTGCAGTTTCATGATTCAATTATTAAATTAAAAACTATTGGTATATGCAAGCATGAGTGTCATTTTGTTTGTTTAAATGAAATACATTTAGTTCAGCTGTTTGTGAGAGTTTGGTAGAAGTTGTTTGGCAGTTCCTGTGACAGTTTTTGGGTAGGGGTGTCAGGAGGCTATTTGTCAGTAGACTCCACAGTGAGGTGATCTTTGCAGATAAAGTAAAGAGAAGTTTTGCTTTTTGTTTTCTTAAACTGGATGAAACCATCTATGTTTTCACATGCAGAGCCTTAGTCCATCATTGCAAAGAGCTGTGCTGGATGCCCTGTTGTATTGAGCTGTAAATCACAGCCTGCTGAGGGGAATTTACCATGCCTGTAGTTCTGCCAGTGTTAACATTGACAGCTTTAATCCCCTTCACTTGGAAGTGTGAGGTTTTAGCTGAGGAGTGCCTGTTACAGAGAGTAAAATCATCCTGTCTGTGCATGTCTGAAGCTGCTTAGTGGTCCCATGTGCAAGTGGCACTGGGGAGAGCACCTGAGGTCTGGTAGTCAGCTGAAGAATGGTGCTGGTTTCTGTAATTTCATACTGCTAATGAGCTGCACATGAGAAGAGAAAGATGTTTCATTGTCCAAATTCTATAAATGAAATAATGATTCTTCCTCAAATCCAGTCAGGAATATCTCAAAGTTTTTAGCAAATATTTGATGAATTGCATTGTCTGGATTAGAGATAAAACTGCCTTCTGAAATACCTGAAATAGTGAGAAGAGGAATTTTTTAACTTTCTGTTTATACTGGGAGCAAACTTAATTTTTGGAAAATCCAGATCATTCTTGACTGGATTTCTAGATAGAAGTTCTTGTTGTTTTTTACTGGGAAGAGAGCACAATCTTGTGCGTGTGTTCCAGTCTTCAAGCTAGGTAAATTTGTTTTGTGTAAAGGTTACAGCATGATGAAAGCAAGCATGTAAAGTGCAGTAGTGTGCACAAGGACAGGGGTGGATACTCAAGACAGTTTTTAATTTGAGTTAATTTTGCTGGAAGTTTCTAAGTCGATAATTAAAAATAATAGTACAGGGTTGTTTTTTATTAGGTTGTTTGTTTTTGTTTGTTTTTTTAAAATCCACTGTTAATTTTTAAGATGTTTTGTGTCACTTGTCAGAAATCTAGCAATAATTGTTTTCTATGAAAACATTCAGTAATTACTTCAAGAAAGTTTGAAGTATCAATGATAAAAAATTAGTCATATATGCCAGGGACATAGAGTAGAAGCAGTTTAGTGGGTTTTGGGGGGGAGAATTTTGTTGTTATTGACAGGGTTTTGTGTGCATGTGTGTTGGGTTTTTAGTTGGGGTTATTGTGTATTTTTTTTTTAAACACAGGGTGTTTTTACTCTTATTTTTAACTTAGAACAGTGTTTTGCTACTTAGTTCTAGCAGTGATAAGAATATTAGTATGGGGAGCCTGGCCCTTGCTCCTTGCTCTCAGATGTTTTTGTCTCTTTTCAGAGCAGATCTAAATTATTTTCTGGAGATGTTCTGGAGGTTTCCCAAGTCATTCACTGCTCCCCTTGGGCAGTTATGGGAATCAGTGAACACAGATAATATGATGGGGAAAAAATGTGATGAACGCAGGTCAGTTCATCATAAGGGGTTGTTGTTTTCTAGTAAGTGTCATCTCCTACCGTTTAATGTGTTGGGTACAATTTTATGATACAGCTGAGTCAGTGCAGTGGTTTTTTGTCACAAAATGCTCCTTTATCCTCACACCCATGGTTTTGCAAAGGAAAGCACTGAGAGGCACTGCAGTCAGCTCTGGCATTTGTTGTTCTTTTTTCCTGAGTCAATTCACTTGATTAACTGGTTGGATTTGATTTTTGCCTCAAGGAAACACAGCTTTTTTGCTAAATTAGTGTGACAATTTGGCTAATAGAGGAGCCTGGTTAGTGCAAGAGCAACGGAATTCTGGGAGAAGACATGGAATGTCAGGACAGTAAACAGTTGGGTCATCTAGGCTGTGCTGAAAGGTGGTAGCACATAATGAGAAATAAGCTTAAATCCTGTTTGGTACCATCTTTTATGTTATTTTTAAAGAGCTAAAGTGTGACTCAGAAGTTCCGCAGTCAGAGCAGGGGTTCTGAGAAAAGGTGAATTTAAGCTGCTGGCGAAACCTAAAGTAATGTGTGAATGCTCAAGTACATGGGCTTTGTAGATGGAGGTTGTTGGTTTTTTTTTTTTTTTTTTTTTTTTTGAGACTGCACATACCAATCAGAATCTATTCAGTCATGTGATGCGAAGTAGAAACTTTATCAGTCTGGTTTGGCAGACTCAACTCAGAACATGTATGAATGTGGAGTAAAAACTTTGTGTAGAAGTGTGATTGTCAGTTCTCATCTCTAGTCAGAATTAGATACGTAAATGTACAGACTTAATGTTTATCACAAATCAGAGTGGGACCACAGGATGAGAAAATGCGTTTCAATGACGGTTTTTAAAAGGCTCTATGTCAAAAAATTGAGATGTGGTCTGTTTCTTGATGTACTCTGCTGGTGCTTTCAGTACATGTGCTGGCTGGCCTGGCTTGTTAAGTTGTGAGAAGACTGGCCAAAATATATCATTTTCTGATCAGTTAGCAAGCTGAAGTAGCTCAGTAAGGGCTCAGATGAGTGGCAACACGAAGGCAGGACGGAAGGTGAGGCCGTACATGAATGACTTAATTTCCTTCCACTGTCCTAATACTATACCCCTAATGCTTTTTCCTGGGAATTTGGAGAACTTGGAGACAATAGTTTGTGCAATTTTTAGAAGCCTCTCCCTAGTCTGTGTTCCTAAAACAAAAGTTTCAAACACTGTTGAAGAGAAGTTATGATTCTGCAAGATAAGCTATTTGAAGAGTTGCTAAAATGTATGTGTGTCTATACTGGTCCATATAGCTGCATCAATTATCTGACTAAATAATAATATAGTACCTTAAAACTCTTGATTTCTTGTATAGAGACTGCTTGGAGTACAGACTAGGGTAATGTAAAACCTGAAATCACAGTGATATGCAAACCTGAATAACTGATATGCAAAACAGTTTTCTTGTGCGTACCCAGTCTTAATTTTTAGTTTTATGGAGCACCTGGATTCTTACAGTACTGGAAAGGATCTCTAGTGAAAATAATGGATAATACTATAGTTGTAAGAAGCTATAAGAAAAAAGAAGTAATTATAAGCAGCTGTAGCTAAGTGGAAGTTTTATGGTATTATAATATTGTTACTACATCATTGTGCATATTTTATTTGAAAATAAAAGTATTCGATGATTGCATGCACAAGTGTTAATTACCTTTCTTCCCTCAGTGCTGGAGTACCGTCGTAGCTGATGCTGTAAAGCAATTGAGCATCCTGTTGTTTAATATCTATCAATAGCTGCCTTTTTTCATTAATAATAATAAAAATCCTGTAATTATAGTTTGGTTAGTGACTATTAGCTGGTGCTCTCTAAAGGCAGTTAGTCTTTGTATTCTGTTGTGAATATGTCTTTATCTCTCTTTAACAATTTAATCAATGCTTATTTTTTTTTCTCCTCTGGCAAGTGGCAGTATTAATCACTAGATTAAAAAAGACTTGATTTTCAATTTGCTTTCAGATATTAGTCTTTTGTTGGCTTTTTTTTTTAAAGGAGTGAAATCAAGTGAAAATATTTCAGTCTTCAGTTGACATTTATTAGGATAATCTCTGTTAAATGTTACTTTCTTTAATTATGTTTTGGAGTAAATTTGCCGTATTGATTTAATGTGGATTCTGGTTGATTAGAACTTGACAGACAGTCAATTGATTTTGAAATGTACTGTGCTTGGGAAAGAGAATCTGAACTAAGCCATCTTAGGCTATAGAGAGCTCTCCTGTTTTCTGTTTTATGGATTGTATTGGTATTACTGGTCAGTAATTAACTTCCAGTGAAGCAGTTAGTTGCTTCAAGGCAATTAGAGTGCTAAATAAATTTGTGCAGGCAATATTTGCTTGACTTGGAAAATACATTGAGTGTGTAATATATAAAAGCACCAAAGTTGTTACCTTTTCCTTACTATGAGCAGTATTAATTACATTTTTCCATTTTCTCTAGTTAAAGTACCTCGTAATTTTCGCTTGTTGGAAGAACTTGAAGAAGGGCAGAAGGGAGTAGGTGATGGTACAGTAAGCTGGGGCCTTGAAGATGATGAAGATATGACACTCACCAGATGGACAGGAATGATTATTGGGCCACCAAGGGTAAGTGTGATATAAAACATTTTTGTTTTATCACTTTATATCACTTACTTAAGTGAAATAAAACATCTTTGTTAGGTTTTAGACAATACAAAATGCAAAAAAAGATAGTATTCTACAGTGTAAAGGAATAGTTAAAATTCAATGTATGAAATTGTAGAAATAATGTATAATTTCTGATTTTCTGACATGTAAGTGTTTCAGGCTAGCCTCCCCTGTTTCTGCAGCTGTCTGTAAAAGCCAGTTGTGATCTGAGACATGTTTTACTCAGGTATGAGTATATTAATTCTGTATTTCCACTGTTACTGAACATAAGTGTACACTGATAATACAATAAACAGGTAACTGTCTTTCCCCATTTTGTCACGTGTGCCTGATAATTTCAATTTTGTAGTAAACGGGGCAATGTATTTTCAACTTCCACAAGTTTTATTGAACAGTCTTTCAGTATAACAGTATTAGAATTTCATTTGAATCGTACCTAAAGACTAGCAGCTTCTAATTACCTCTAATCCTTCTGACCTTTGAAGTTCTGTAGAAGGTCATTTAGACTGATAGAACTTGAAAGAGAAGTAATCACCTCTTATGTGTATCAGCCATATCAGATATGAGTGGACTTTACTTACTGCACACTTTCTCCTTAATTATAATATGATGCAAAAGATCAGTGTGTAACTGAGACCTTTAAATGAGTATATCTGAATAGCCCTCAGTTAGCACGTGTCTTTCACTGCTAGAGTGAGGCCTGTCCCTTGGTGCTGCAGGGCTTATGGAATGAGCTGTCCAAGACAGATCAGAGCTCTGTCTCAGTGAAAATAATGTCTTCCAAAGCAGCAGAGTTCCAGAGATAGATTCAGTGTAATTCAAATTTCTTTTAGAAATCCTTTGCCACTTGCAGTAGGCTGCTTTGAACACCTGAATGACCATGCTGAGCTCCTAAGATTTGGATGCAGCTTGGAGAGGGCAGACTTAATATATAATCACAATGACTGCGTGCTTTGGATATTAGCTTCTGTGGAATCAGTGTGGGAGTCCATTTTGAAGAAAGTTTGTAGTCTAATAAGTTGGGATAAAAACTTGAAAATTTTGGCCTAGCTCTCATTGGGTCTCCCTGGCTCTCCAAAAACCCTCCAAAACTGCTTGTGACTGCTTTCTTGTTCAGCTTAAGGTAGACTACTACACATCTTTGAAAAGAGATTATGATGTGTATAATACTGTACTTATAATACTATTAGAGAAGGTCCCATGTATTTTAAAAAAATAATGAATGTACTCAGCCCAGCTTGGGATACACTTTTAGTCCTGTTCAATTTGTAGTTCTGTGAGTTTATTTTCTTTATGATAAAGAGTGCATGCAAATAATATATCTTGTGCCATTTTAGGGACATGCAGCCTTGCAGATAGAGTGACTTGCAATATGTAGTGACAGTGACTGTAGAAAAGTGGAAGCCACCAGCTCCCAAACCAGTTACAGCACCTTGAGAAGAACTGCACATCTAGTTTCAGGGCCTGTAGAAGATTAGTGTTTTTTGGAATTGGCTGAGTTAAGTAGACGGTACAGTTAGGCAAAACATGGAGAAAATTGCTAATATTGTCCATTAAGTTCTTCTCATATGTGGCTTCTCTGCAGTTGTGCAAAAAAAATTGCTTATCAGTTTTTTTATTGCTTCATTTGAAAGGTGACCCAACAGCAAGAGAGGAGGGTAAGATTTGTTTTGGATTAATGGAAACATTTTTCTGACTTACAGAAAATGGAATTTTAGATTTTTTGGGAAGCTGGCCAGGGATTTTTACTGCCTGGCTCGCAGTAAAACAATGACTTGATAAATTGAGCAAAATTGAGAGGCCACCTGGATAAAGGAATAAGAATGAGTGCTGTTCTTGGGATTTTCCAGAGTTGTGAGCAGAATTATATACATTTTGGCCTATTTTCACTGTAACTGACAGCATCGCTCTCTGGGGAAGAAAATTGTTCTGGCTGAATGAATAATGAGAATTTTAGTTACTGTGTTTTTTTGCTGTGGTAGCAGCTATGCTACCTGTAGCAAGATAAGATGACTTCTATCTGGCCTTTAGCTTTTAATCATAAAATCAGAATGTTAAGGGTTGGAAGGGACCCTAAAGATCCTTAAGCTCATCCTTAAGATGTCCCAACATCCTATGCCATGGGCAGGGACACCTCCCACTAGACCAGGTTGCTCAGGAGCTCATCTAATCTGGCCTTGAACAAGGCTGCCAGGGTTGAAACATCCACAGCCTCCCTGGGCAGCCTTGTCCAGTGCCTAATTACACTTACAGTAATGGAAAAGAATAATAGAAAACCTTCTGTTTTTCACTGTTTCTTTGTGACCCACTTGCTGTTCAGTCTCTGTGCATGCTCAAAAATTATGGTACATGGTTAGGGTGCTTCAGTAGTCCTGTTTTCACTCTGCATTTTAATTAACCACAGACTAGACTGTTGTTTGATACTTGGCTATGTGGTTGATGTTCTGCTTGGAGAGTGACAGCTGACTGATGCAGAACAGGTTAAAGATACTACTTCTGGAAAGCTGAGAAGCATGTTGCTGCTTTTTTGTTCACATTGGCTCTTTCTGTTGTGCCAGTGCAAAAGCAGGTGTAGAAATGGAGTTCATCTCCATTCTGGAGCACAGAGGCACGTGCATCAGTGACCAGCAAAGCACTGATCCTTGGCATGGCCTAGTTGACAAGATAAAAAAAAAATAGAACCATATCTAATTCTAATGTGGCTTTCTCAAAGTATACTTGCACTTAGAATTATCTGTTCCATGGTCACTTTGGAATGACATCTGCAAACTAGCAGTCACTTTAGAGTGATTCTCAGCTACAGAAATTTCAGATATTTTCTGTAGTGCTAACAACTTCCAGAATATGTTTCTTTTGCAGGTTATATTTTTATTTTGGTTTTGGTTATATCTTAACTGTTAAATTATGGGCATTTCTGTCTTTCTCCATTTCCACTTTTTTTACAGTATTAGGTATTTCATTATGGGGGAAGGTGGTAATTTTCCTAAAGCTAATTGATTTCTCTTAGTCCTGTGCCACTGTTGTTTTGAAGGATGCAGGTGGATAGAAGGGATGAGCAAATGGGCAATTAAAAACAGAATTGTATTAAAACTTGTGTGTGGTGTAGTCAAAAAGCAGTGTAATTTATGCATAATCATGAAGTAATCAATGTAGCCGAAACAGTGGAAATCAGTCAGTAATCCAAGACTTTCAGCTGGTACACAATATTAACAAGTTTATATTTATTTCATAATTGTTATTCCTCTTGTCTTTGCTCTGTTTTAAAAAAATTCTTAATATTTACCTTTCAGTAAAATGCATTAGTCTGTCTTTTTGCTTTCTAGACAAACTATGAAAACAGAATATACAGTCTGAAAGTAGAGTGTGGACCTAAATACCCAGAAGCACCTCCTACAGTTAGATTTGTAACTAAAATTAATATGAATGGAATAAATAATTCCAATGGAATGGTAAGTTGAAATGGTAAGATTAACCATGTTGTTAATTTGCAGTAAAAATATTTCTGTGAAAATCAGGTGAGGAATATGTATGTTGCACAGAGCTTTCTATTTAATGTTTATAATATAAATACAGATTTAAATTGAAATTGGGTGGCCTACTTCTTCAAATCGTTGTAGCTTTTTGTGGCTTTCCAATGAGACGAACATTATTTATAATATTGAGACAGTTGTTTCTTTTAAATGAAGATGAAGGTTTTAGTTTTGAACAGGAAAACAATAAGTGTTTAAGCTCTGTATAGGTATTTCCCTCATAATACTCTTACAAAAGGGGATTAGTTTTGTATTGTAGCAGGAATATTACAGATTCTCTCTTATGTTTCCACTAATTAAAAACGGAGGTTATTCCTGATGAGACTCACTCTGGGAGTGTTAACTCACCTGTAATGAACTGGTGTATTTATACTCTTGTTTGCTTTATATTGGATTTATTCAAATCCAAGGTGATTCTGAACTTCGGTCTTAAGACCTTTTGATAAGGTTGGTAATCACTTGCATTTTAAAGGTCAATTTGCAGTATATTGCTTTCACTGATCCTGCAGTTAGGGTGGAATGAGTTCACAGAGGAGCTGTGGCAGCAGCTCAGGCAAGTTTGTTGCTCTGTTACTCACCAGGTACTTAAATACTGTGAGCAATCAGGGCGCCCCTCTGCTCAGACAGGAGGTGTGAGCTGCCTTGCATTTGCAGTGGTGTGTGCATATATCAGCAGGAAACACAGTCACATTTGTGGTTGCATTTGTCTTTAGTGAATGCAGAGTAATTGGGTCAAGGTAATACCTAAAGGTCCATTAGCATCTTTGGATTTTAAATAATTTGGGAGATGTAAAAGAAAGATGGAGTTGCATTTCTGTAATTAACAGTACTGAACTGTGAAGTTCAAGTGTCTCAATGACTGTAGCAGGGGAAGAGGTTCTCAGGGAATCTTTTCAGCTGTTGCAGGATGTAGAGTGGTGTTCTCGTTGGTCATTCAAAGCTAGTTCACTGATGCTTCAGAAGTAATCTAAAATCACTCTGAAAATACTTTTATGTAGCTAACAATCTTACTCTACCTGAAGATCCTGTTAAAATTGCTATCTGCAAATTAGCTCATGCCCTTAATCACAACTGTGGCTTGTTGTCTAAGGGCGTGTGTTAATTGAGAAGTTGTGAGAAGCAAAAGCTATGTTTGGAAGATGATTTTCATACCTCTTCCTAGTACCATAGGAACATGTATTGTTGTGATTCAGTGAAGAAGTATGCTGTCATGGCTTAATCTCTGCATACCTCAAGGTACAGGTGTTGGTTTGCAGAAGCAGGACCTTAGACTGGCACAGCCTGAAGGCTCTTGTTTACTGAAGGCAGTAAGTTTGAGCTTCTGTTTGGAAAAGTCTACATTTGCTCAGCTTGCTGAGGAACAAGGTGACTGCTGTGACAGGAAGTCTGCCTGGTCATTTTAAAAGCACTGTTCAAACTGAGTCATTGCTACAGGAAAAATTGATTTTAGTAAGTTAATAATCTTGCATCAAACCATCATTAATTTTTCATTCCAAAAGATAAACTTGTATATCTTATGAAGGATTTGCTGTGCCAATGCATAACTTCTTTTTTTTTTCAAATGGGTTTAAATGGGAATAAATAGTATTTTTAATGAAATTAATTTTCAGAAGTAATGAATTTAAAACACATTTATTATATAATTTCTAATGTGCCCATTGCCCCAGTGTCTCGCATTTTATCTTATTTTGTCTTTGTGGTCATTAGAGGAACCATGAAACAAACATCCAGGGGCATGTTCAGCATCCTGGAGCAGTTAATATTGCTGCTTCCTGATAGTTCCTTCATGTTTCTTTAAGCTATTCTCCCACTTTCTGGTCATCTTTCATTTAATAGATCATAAGTGGTTTGAATTCTTTGAATTAATGGCAGGGTTTCATCTGCAGACTTCCTCTTCTATCTGTGCTTCTGCAGGCACCCTGGGTTTTGACATGTGGCCAGCTTTTGGTCACATTGCTTATAGATGTCAGGAAGACGTTGTGACTTGCTGAAAAGAGACCTGAGACAAACAGCAGCTGAAGTTGTGTTATTTTAGTAGATTATACTCAAGACATTTGTAATGTTGTTAAGGTAGGCTTGTGTGCCAGTTAACATCTGTGGAAAAGTAGGGCCCACACTGGGAGTTTCAGAGGGTGATAATTTCTGTTGAGTTAAAGTGTAAGTGGTACAGGGGAATGATGGATAAATATAGTTACTAGGGATCTAAGGAAACTATTCTCTTACTGCCCTGTGAGCAATGGTTCTCAACTTTCTTGACTTAAAAATCCCTTTACACTTTGCATGAAAAGGGCATGTGTGTAATGAATTTATCAATACTGGCAGGTACAACTTTATTGACTTTTTGTTTGGTTATTCTGTGAGAGAGGAGTTTGTAAAAGTAACTTTTCAGCCAGCAAGCATATCTTCAGGAATCACTGTTTGATAATATTAGTGCAGGAGAGGAGAGCACTAGTTCAGGAATATTTTATCTCAAAAGACACTAAGGTGCTCTGAGGCACCCTGTTAAATTGTCTTTCTTTTCTTATCTGCAAGTTAAGAAAACAATTTGTGCTTTTTTTTCTTTTTAATTTACCTATGGATCTGCTGTATTTGTGTACAAAATTAGGTTACTAAGGTCAGAAAAACAAGTCCAAGTACTTGTGTAGAGCTGCACAAAATGCTTTTACGTGCTAATGGCATCACTGTTGTAAAACTGTAGGTTATTATTCCTAATGCTACAGGGTCTTTTCTCTAGGAGACTTATGTATTTCATATTGATAAAACACAGGTTGCATTCTAATGTGCTGTTTGTTTTCCCATTTTCTTTTGAGATTGTCTGATTTTTGCATCTGTGCTAGTGCTCCTCAGCAGTCTGTCTTGCAGGATTTGCAATCACTTCTGTTCATTAAGATAACCATTTACAGCTGGAAATACTTGTTACTTTTAAATCACCTGGGACGCTCAGCTGTAAATCTGTAAGCTGCCCAGTTACTGCTTTGACTATGCTTGCTGTAGACATTTGATACTTGTTGAAGTTACTTGGAACATTGTAAACACTGAATACTTTGCATAATTGTGTAAAATAATTTGTTTTATTTTCAACTGTTAAAAAAAAAGGCATTTTATATATTGCTGCTCTTGCTGTTATTCAAGGTTCCCACAGTGGTGTACCCCCTCAATAAAATAGTCTTCAGATTGCAGTTTGCAGCTTTATTAGCTTTTATGTGACCTTGAAATGTCTCCCTCTGTGTTCCAGGGTGTGCATTTGAATATTACCTAATGCTTTTGTGTGATTTGAACATAGTTTGTATCACTCTCTTAAATGTCTTTACATGTCTTATCATTGTTCTTCATAAAGTGAGTTTATTATGCACTAACTTGGAAATCAATTCTGCAAGACAGAAAACAGAACCTGAGCCAAAATCTTTACTGCTGCAAGATGTTATGAAAGAAGTTGGTGACTTGCAAAAAAGAGACTTGATATAAACAAGCAACAAAAATGACTGTTGCAGAAAATATGACTTTAGTCGGAAAACATTCATAGCAGTGTTAAAGCAAAGTTTTCAGTCTGTGAGTTTTTTTGTTGCAAATTCCCAGGAAAAAAGAAAAGCAGGAGGAGCTTACTCTTAAGTGATCAGCTCTCATGTTCCAGTCTTTGTAGAACTGCTTTATTTGGACAGCAGTGGTGACTGGCTGCTGTGTGCTGTAATTGAGGAAGATGTCCAGACCTGAGGGAACCGACAAAAGCAGAATTGAGGAGAATCAAGGGGAAGGAGGATCGTGTGAAAGAAAAATTTCCAGACTGAAGATAGATGTTAATTTCTGTAATCCCAGGGCAACTTCCTTTCCAGCCATTTTGCCTCCTATCTACCACGTTAACCCAAATCCCCCTTAAAAAAAGTAGTAATAGTACAGTAATTACAGTGATGATTTCACCAGTGCTAACTTTCACAACCTTTTTCTGTATTGGCTCATACACTCATGTGTTTTAAACTGGCATGATGTTGCTCCATAATTTAGCTTTTATTTTGATGGTGTTTTTTATCAAATGTTTGCAATAATTATTAAGTCATCTGACTGCCATTCATACTGTAGCTTGGTGATACAAGTTGGCAACTCTGGTGACTTTAAGGGGTTCCCAACTCTGAGCAGAGCATTATGTGAAAAGAATGCTTTTAAGTGCAGAGCTGTAAATAAGGTCAAGGATCTTACTTAGGGATTTCTTTCCAAGGTGGTGCTTTAAACTGGGTGGGTTCTGTCAGTTCAGATCAGAAAATATTTCCCTGTACATGTTTTACCTGAGGTGATAGGCAGTAGCACTGTTAAAGGAACAAGAGAGGGAACAGAAGTTTCTTGGGATAGTATTGCTGCCCAAGCCAGCACATTGTTAAACCTTGGCCTCTGTTTCCTCCTACAAAAAGGTTTAGTCTCATCTGGTGTTCTGAAAATAGCCTCACTTCAAATAATCTAGAAATAAAACATCTGTGTTAACATTCTTATTTCTGATTCCAGGTTTTTTTTTTCTTTCAGCTTGCCCTAATTAAGATGGGATAAGAAACTTCTTGATGTTTTATGCTACCTAAATCATAAAACAGTGGTTTGCAGCACTTTTGTAGCCATGTGGGCTGCAACTCTACCAAAGGAATCCAGTAGCATGCAATAGCCCTATTCCTGCCCCAGGGCCTGCTTTGCAGTTGCACAGCTGTAGGCCCCTCTATGCTCTTAATTTCCTCCATGCAGGGGTTGGGACTTAACCTGCTGCCAGAACAATTCCCAGGATGACTTTCAATTGACTGACTTTGCTATGGAAACCTCCCCGTTATAATAAAATTGTGTAAATTGTCCCACAGGTTTTATAAACGCATAGGAGAAGTCCCATGTCCTTTCCTTTCAGTTCATATTCCAGTTGGTAAGTGATGTACAGTAATCTTCACAGCTCCGTAAGATGACTTACTATGAGAAGGATGCAAAGAACTAAGAAATGTCCAAGCATTACAAATCAGTTATTTCAGTATTTCAAGACATTTCTTAATACATGTAGTGCCTCTAGATGTATCAGAAGCACCGTGTAATATCTGTGTGAAAGAAATCACCAACAATACATGTAGAAAAGAAATAATAAGGGAAGTGTTCCTTTAGAAAGGTATTTTATGGACTCTGGTGTGGCAGGTTCTTTTAAAGAACTGAGGAACAACCAGGTGCATATATTAGCATAGTGAAGGTGATTACTTGTTTCTTTTTTTTTCAAATTTGTGTAATTTGAAAAAAACTATAAATTTTGCGAGGTAGCAGCTCCAGTTTTGCATTGAACAGTTTGCTGATGTCCTCCTCCCATCCTCCTTTCCTTCACACTAATATAAGTAGCAGCACAGATGGAAGGGTCCACCTGCATGGATTTTATTGCAGAATCTGTATCTGTGTGTAAGTATATGATTGTTTGCCTTAAAATATTTTAGGAACACAGGGACTTTATGTCACAGAGAAGGTGTCAGGGAATGCTTAGACCATTTCTTAGAGCAACTGTCGATAACAGTTATTTATGTAGATATTTTGTGTTCAGTCGTGAATTAGATTTTTCTCTTCTTTTTCCAGGTGGATGCACGGAGCATACCAGTGTTAGCAAAATGGCAAAATTCATATAGCATTAAAGTTGTACTTCAAGAGCTAAGACGTCTAATGATGTCCAAAGAAAATATGAAGCTTCCACAACCTCCAGAGGGACAAACTTACAATAATTAATTTTAGCTGATTCTCAAACTTCTGTCTTAAAACAACAACCTTCTACTCATGTAATGTCTTGATTAAATCTCACAATGCAAACACCCACACATTAAAGAATTTCAGCTGGTATACATGACCTGGACATTTGTAAGAATATATATAATATATGTATGCCCAATATGTTTTCAGGCACTATGGGAGAAAAAGGCAGCACAATTATTTTTTTTCTCTTACTGAGGCACTGTCATTTAAGCATAAGCCTGAAATAGCCTATAATTGGAATTCAGGTTTTACAAGATGAAAGCATGACAGAAAGTGTCAGATTGCTGTGGAATAATATATGTTACTGAAAATAATTTCTGGAGAAGGCAAAATATAAATGGCATGCTTTATCCATCTTGCTTAGTAAAAGAGCTGCAGTTAAATTTGTTTTAAGGTAGCAGGTACAGTGAATACCGTTGCTCATCTTGTTTAATTTTGCAAGGGTGTGGGTGCCGACTACTAGTAGTGTCAAAAAGTATGTTCAGGATTGTTTTGATACCTGTATTTATAAAATGGGGGGATTAATTTCTGTTAAGCAGCTCCTGTGTTACATGTATTGGACATGGCAAATATTTGTTTACAGTCTTTGTTCTAATAAACCATGCATTTAAGTTTTAGTGAAACAAAGGAAATGTATGGATATGTGATTGAGATTAAAGTTAGTCTTAAAATGTAAATAAAATGTGGAAAGTGTCTGAGGCTGTGCCATTTCTATAATAGTCATGTAATATATGTACAGTAACTGGCAGAAGTAGTGGAAAGCCGAACATAATATTGCTGCTGGTGTTACGTGCACCTTTTGCTCTTACCACTCTTGTATGCTTAGTTTACTTGAGAGGTCAAGATATTCCATATGTTGCAGAAAAGTAAGTTCTGTCATCAATAGTATCACTTCCTTAGATAAACTTGCACTCTGTGTGTGTGTATATAAATATATTAAAAAAGAACCCCAAACTCCAAACTAAGCCCAAAATAAAAACAAACAAAACCTCCTTTTCTTCCCATCTGCCCTTTAGTTCTCCTCCAGATTCTTTCCAGAAATGAGCTTAACTTTCACTTTGCTTACTTGACCTCTAAGCAGTTTTCAGATCATATTGCTGAAGTCTGTCCTACTTCTCAGTCCTTTGTCTTGCTTTCTTGCATTTTTTTCCTCTTTTATGTTACTTGCCTTTTTTTCTTGTCTGTTCCGCTTTTGCCTTTTCTGAAACACACAAAAAAGAAACTTCAGGAAGCTTTACTAAAAATCACACCTGTGCTACAGATCATCATATTTTCCATCTGCTTAAGATGAATCATTTGCTGTGATGCCACTGTGTTCGTAGCTAGAAGCTTTCTGCCTTTCCTGCAGTCCTTAGTCTGTTTTTTCAGTGTATTCTGTCTGGTGGGAACATTGGTTTTATTTCTGTTACTGATTTCTCATAAGCAAGTAGGTAATGCTGTTCTTTTGGATATTACGTCTTTTTTCCCTACCCCTCACCTTGGAGAATGCAAACCTTTGTTCATTTTGGTGAGAATATGTAACATTGGGAGTGAGTCAGCTGTTTGCATTCAAAGTTTTATTTAGTGGTTCTTTTGAAAAGTGAATATGATCAAAAGCCATCAACAGCTAGGTAACTTTCTTTAATAAGCCTTTTCCTGTTTCTGATGTAAACAATGAAAAGCAATAAACTAAGTATTCTTTTTTTTTTTTAATGGAAAGGTTTGATTGATATTTATCAATTTATGCTTTTTAGACAAATTAGGCACTTCCAGAATTGGTGGATTTATAGCTGCCAGCTACCTCGTGTCTGTATTTATATAACATATCATTTGTGATGGTTTGGCTGAAGTGCATTGCAACATTTTTTTTTCTCCTTGTTTTAATTGGAATGACTTTGATGCCATTAAATCTTCTTTCTTACACTAACACTGCTAATCTATATTTAATCAATTAAAATAATGGAACTGTACAGTTCTGAGATGTGAATTCTTGGGGAAGATTACAACATAAGCTATTGAGAGAATGCTTGTAGACTATTATTTGGTTGGTAACATAATTTAAGAGACTGACTTATTCACAGACCATCAATAAGAGCCTGTTGTTTGCATGGTTGTGTGTGGTACAAGGTGATCGTGTAATAGTCTGTCCGTTTGTGTTGGTGAGAATCTGCATATCCAACTCCAAACAGATTTTGCAGAAGGAAGAAACGGTTCTGGAGGGAGTTGAGCTGATCTCTGACACTGGAATATGTAATACATGGATGATTACAAAAAATATTCCTGTATTGATCTTAGGTGTGTTGATTTTCTATTTTGCTCGCACTGGGACAAGTCTGAAGTGTAATTAATTATGAAATTTTAAAATGTCTTCAACTACTGCATAAAGTTCAGAGCCTCCTCAAAACTCTTCTGCTACCTGAAAATGATTTTGAAGCATTGTGCTTACTCTCCTCCAGAAAAATTATGTGTCGCAAGTGTTGATGTCTGATCAGTGTTTACTTCAAATTTGCTTTCTCATATTCTGAAGTTCTCATTAGGTAGCTTAATTAGGTGAGAGAATTTTAATTTTCCTCTCATGAGCATTTAACTTGTGTTACATTCTTTTTGGCAAGATTTGAATTTGCCATTGTTACCAAATGTGTATTTTTTTATTTTCTTTTCAAACCCATATTTGAACTATTATCAAATAAATCTTGCAAAGCGGAGCACCACATGAAGCCAATTGAGTGAGGGACAAAGTGGAAAAGCTCTAAATACATCATTCTTTTCGTATTGGTGGTCAGTGGCTGGGATTTATTTGTGCTCTGAGGCATTGCCAAAGTTCTTGTGTTTTGGTTGTTTGAGACACAGATACATTTTCTATGAAGCAGAGAAAAAAAGCCAAAGATGGTATGATTCATACTTTGTAAAACCTTAAGATACAATGAGCAAGCCTATGGAAATAGCCACATTATAAATGATGTGCCTTACTCATAGATAATAAAGTAAAGAAAACATTGCAAGGTGTGAAGCTACCAATGGCCTTGATTGCTCTCCTCTTCCTGAACTCAAGCTGAGAATACTTTTCACCAAGCAAGCAAGAGTCAGCAGCACATCCCTCAACTGTCATCAAATAAATGCAAAATGCACATTCCTCCTAAATGTTTGTTACTGTATAGGGGATACCTAAAGAAAAATTCTAGTGCATATTATGCCAATTGATCATCTATAATGGTAACAACTGTGTAATTTAGACAAGTGTTTGCATTTTACATGGTTACTTATTATGGTGAGTTTGTAGCTATTTAGTAGCTTTCGGGACAATAGCTCAAGGCCTAAAAATGTAGCACTTCTCTTATGCTCTCTTTTGATGCAGAAGGCACAAAAGTAGTATCTTAGTAGGCCACCAGATAATTGTCCTGTGGTAGAAGCTGGATATCTGACTACTACTTGCTTTAATTCTGGCCTCTAGTTTATGAAAACTCAGCCAGATTGCCCTGGGGTGGCTGATTTCAGCTGCTAGAGGAGGAGCAAACTGGTACTAAGCAAGTCTCAATATGCGTTACTGTACCAAAGAAAGGTGACTTAAAACTCCTGTTGGTCTTTTATGTGAGTAAAATTCCTCAAAGATGTGAAGCAGTGAGACAAAATATGCTTCTCGTCAATGTTTCTAAATAATGTGTTCAGAACTCTTTTTGTGAAGCTTGAAAGATTTATGAGGTGGGGAGGTGTTGGAGGAACATGACTGTCTGTAGTCTTTATTTAATAATAATGATAATAAATTAAAAAAAAAAAGCTTTGAAACTCGTTAATCCATCTGTTTTAACTGTCTGTGTTGAAACAATTGTGGGAGACTGTTTTTTCTGTTTCTTGTTCTGCTGATTGCCATATTCCCCGAATCAATGTGCTGTACATTTTCTGTTGAAGACCCGACTGATCATGGGCTAAAGTATGAAGGGTGTAATGCTGGAAGTATAAAATAACATACTTGATGCTTTAAAAAACACCCCACAAAATAACTTCTACATTACCGTATTGTTACTATAATAGTAGTCATAGTGGTTTATAGTTTTTTGTTGTTTTGGGTTTTTTTTACTAAATGGATGTATACTTTCAGCTCAATTTGTAAAGAGCTGTAAGTTTATGTACAGTCAATTCTGTTTTTAAAATACACATAAGCCAACTGTCAAGTAGCATTTCCATATTCAAGCAGTTCTATAAAGTTTTTTATTTAGTCTTTGCCATTTAAAAATAGTGATAAATACTTTAAAAATTATTTATATAAGCGACAAAGTGTATAAATGGATAACTTAATGGAAGATGTTGAGATAATGCACATTTAACCAGTGTTTTGGATCTCTTGTTAAAATTTGTGTTTTCTGTACTAATTTATGACTTTCCACCACTTCTTAACAGCAGCATCCCAACCTTATGCTTTTAATATAAGCAGTATTGATTAAATGTAAACATGGTTTTATAATTTATAAACTTTATGTAGTTTGGGTTAGAAAACCCCAAACTGTATATTTGTTAAATCAGAAGTACTGAAGGAATGACTGTGCAATCATACTATGAAAGTTTTCCTAAGCTGGTTTGTGCTTGTTCCTACTTTGCTCCCTGCTGATTGTTACAGATGTGTAGGTATGCTGATTTAACACATTGGCTATTTCAATTTTAATATTACTATTATTAGATCCTATTATTATTATTTTAAGCATGCGGACCTGCAAGGGGAGGGGGGAGGGGTTTGATTTCCCTCTGCAATTTCTACTAAAAATTACCAAGAAAAGAAGAAACCTTGTAAAGGTAAATACATCTCTTACTGACTTGACTTGAAAATAGCACATGAAAAATTTCCTGTATTTTTCCAATTTTCACATAAAGAGCTGTTTTACTTAGGATGAGAGCACCTCAAACAGTAGAGCTGTGAAGTTGTCATGAAGATATGGAAGAAGGTGTTTCTAGCAGGTCTTCCAGCATCATGGAAATTGGGTTAGTATGGGAGTGAGGGTTTGGCTTCACAGAATGACTTTGGCAAATGATGTAGCATTTGGAACTCCTTAAAGTCAGCCTCCCAGGACTTAACCCAATTCTCTTAATCTCTTTTACTTTTTTAAGATAGGGTATTCCTGTATACAGTTGTTGGAAGTTGTTGGATACAGTTGGTGAAGTACAGCAGGTTGAGAGACTTTGTTTCTCTTAAGTTTAGGCAAAACCTGCCACAATGAGGAGCTGTGTAAACCAAAAGTGTGGAAGTGTGTGGTGGTGGCAGCTGGCTCTTTAGTTTCCACATTTATCTAAGTGGTTGGTGATCAGCAGTTTTGGGTTTAAATGTGTGTGTGTAGTTAAGAGAGTCAATACTATTCTGAGAAAACCCTGTACTAAAAGCTCTGCGTTTGTAATGGGATTGAGAAATTGCCAACAGCCCTGCCCTTTTCTGGCTGACAGATTCCTCCAGTGTTTGTGGTTTGCATGACTGCATTTGGGGAGGGCATTATTTCCCATCTCTGGGAGGTATGTTGCACTTTGAACTCTGGGACTGTCTGCTTCTGAGAAATCTAAAATAACTCCTTGCCACAACATCACAATTTGAGGATTTGTGGAGATGGTCATAGTCATCTTGGTTGTGTTTTCTGAAGTGATTTCCTGTCATACATGCATTCTTTTTCTGTCTTAAAGATCTGCAGATTAAATTTACTGTATCATATGATACTACTAACTTGTTGCACTATGTGAGATTTATTACAGTGTTATCAGAAAATGTTTCAACATCTCTGTCCTTTAAGTCAGCACCGTGTGTAGGAGTCGTTGCATGTATAGGAAAATTCTCATGCCAAGGTAGTACTACACTTTCATTCCTTTAATGCTGTAACTTTGAAATAACTCTGAAATAATATGAAATGAAAGTTAAAAGCCATGACATTTCTAGTTAACAATATCTTTATATCTGTCCAATGACTGTGATAATTATTTGCTTCCTTGAGCTGTCATTCAGATTGAGCATTAAACACTCATTTTTTGAAGTCTTTGAGTGTCACCTCAATTAGTAGTGTAATGGTTTTTGATCTTTGGAGTGGGATGCTGTGAACAGAGTACTGTTTTGGAAGCTCTTCGTTCTACCACCTTGCTTTCAATCTGTTGAAAAATATATTCTGAACTGCTCATGTTTCATAGAGTAGAAACTATTTCTTCTGGCATTAGAAAACCTCTTGACTTTTACCTTCAGATTTGTTTGGAATTGATGTGTTACTCATGCAGTGTTAACAATGTTAACTCGCAGTCTCTAATCCTTTATTGCACTTTTGTGATCCTATAATACCTGTATGATTCTAGTATTAAAACTGAAGCCAACAAGAATGGTGCACTGCTTTCCTTGACAGATGGACAGATCACATGTGCTGCACTAAACAAGCCTGTGGTTGAAGACAGAAGGGCAGTGGAGAGGGAAGAAATTCTTGCCCTTTAAGTAAATACAACTCCTGACACCATTCAAAAAGTACGTGGTTTTCTGTCTACTTAAAACTGAGATGCCAACTAAGTATTTGCCTGGTTTTTTATACGTTTGCCACTACAGAGTTAAAATTACATCACAGAGCTATTTAGATAGAGGGGTGACCAGTAACTTGTGCTCAGGCAGGAGAGGTTTAGTGCAACCATAGCAAGAATTAGAGTTCTCTGACAGGTGCTTTTGTGTGTAACAGCTAGAATCTGATTAATGTTTGTACTTTTTAAAGACAAGTGGCAAAATGTCTTAGTATTAAATTCATGCTGTATCTCTACTGCCATTTGGTGGGTAATTATTTGCTCTGGCTTCTAATCTAGCAACTCTTTCTATTTTCATAGTATTAGTTTGGGTTATTCCATCCTGATCTTTTAAAGGATAAAGAACACGTGATGCATGCATGCACATCCTCTTTCACTTACAAAGCATTTAGGCAAATAAAATTGTGTTGTTCCTTCTTCTCTGTTGTTTGGGAGAGGAGTTAGGTGAGCTAGCCTAAAACCTTTTTGGAATGGCCAGCTGCTGATAGTAGTAGCTACATTTCTGCTGTGCTGCACACCTTGCCTGTCACCCAGATCACCAAGTAGCAGAGGTACAATCCTTTGCTGGTCTTTCCTGTTTCAAGGGAGCTGCTTTCCAAGTCCTAACTGGAGGCAGCTTGGCCTGGCCTGGTTATGTTTACCAAGGAAGACAGAGCTGTGCCAGTGTCTGCCCACCCTCCTTATGTGGCCATCACCCTTTTCCAAAGAATCCCATGGCCTGTATAGAAGCTGCTTGGGAGCGGAACAAGGAGCTCTTTGGCTCCCAAATGGGGTCTTCCCACACTGGCCTTTCAAAATTCTTTCCTAACTGAGAAAAATTCAATTTATAACTTGCCTCCTCAAAGCATTTATGCATAGAAGTGTGTAGGTACCTTTTAGTGGTGATGATCACAGATTCCTTCCTCCCCGCGTTGTCTCCAAAGCAGCCATTCCCAATTAGGCTGTGATGAGGTAAGAACACTTTTAAGTCAAGTAGCACACCTTGCAGAAGTCAGAAATTAGTAAAAAATCTGGGAACTGGTTGCAGCCTGGATTCTCTGGTCTCCTTACATAGGAGGGGACATTTTATGTTCCAGTATTGAGAAGGTATTTTTCATCATTACCTCTGATTTTCTTTATCCATGGCAAAACCTGAGTTTTGGAAACTCTTCAATAAGCAGAAAGATCCTTGTGTGATGTTTGGAGATAAAAACATTGCAGAAAGTAGGACAGTCCTTATGCAAAATTCACAGAACTGAGAATATGTGATCTGAAATACTTTTCAAAAGAAAGATGAAGGTTCATGTTCTGCACTGGGAGGTGTTAGTGTATGTAACAGTGACAGCCAAAATACATAGGTTTTGGGTTAAATTCTTACCAGCTAATTAAGCAGTATGTATTCTGAGGAATGTCTGGTGCAGAAGCTTTTACAACCCCAGTCTGCATTTGCCTTCATGTCTCTCAGTCTTCAGGTTTCATCATAAATGAACAAAGCTCCATATGTGTATGTGTTTTGTAAGGCCTTGTCTGTCCTCTGGAGAGTTTTCTCAACTCCTGCATCTTAGGGATGCAGCAGTGCCCCCCTGCAACCTCAAATCTTGCTTTGTTTTTCACCATCTAGCTTTTTAACCATGGCCACTTGTGCACTGCTTCTCACAGGTTCATGAAATATATTTCAGATAAGTAGGTGTACTGGTGGGTTTAAGTTGACTGCAGAGGAGCCCATGAAGAACAAATAACTTGGGGTCAAAATTCGAAAAGACATTTTTACTCAATTTTGTTTTGTAAAATTTGAATGCACGAGAGGGTGTTTGTGAGAATTTGCAGTACAGCTGAGCCACAGCTGCAGGGACTGGGTCTGGTGGAAGAGGAGTTGTCAGCTTTGGTTTTCTGGCAACTGGGGACAGCAAAGGCAAATGCTCAGGTGTGCTCTTAGAGATGGGAATGATATTCCTGTTTGGGTAAAAGCAGCCATCCTGTTTATGTAACAAGTCATTGGGACGTGGAATGAGGAATATCTGCATTTGTGAGCAGTGTGACTTGGCCTCATCTATTTCCCCTAGAAATGTACCTTTAGTTTCAGTGTTCCTCTCCCATCCCCTGTCTGTATTGTTCAGTGGATTTTGTATTTTTGTTTGTGTTGCAATCTTTATAATACCCAGATTTATTCACATTTGGTCTAACACAACTAGGAAGTGACATCAGACAAATTCCCATGTTCCAGAAATAAATGGGCTAAATGGAGGCCTTGGGGCAACCAGTCTAGCATACGAGAATGAAACGGTGATGGGATCCCAGCCAGGAGCTCTGCTCAGGTGCCTGCTTTTCTTGCCTGGCTTCTGCTTTCTTTTGCTCCATTTTAAACATGGAATAGGAGTAGTTAAACCCAGTTTTTGTGCAAGAAGAAGTTAGCAATCTAATCTCATTTTTGTGCTTACACACAAAACTAAGATCTGAGCTTCTGTTTGTGAAGTACCACTTTTTACATGATTAGTGTACATAATCAGGCAGACACCTGCTGTTACTTAATTCACCTTTGACTGGAGGGATTTGATTGATCACACAAAGTGTATTTGTTTTCACATAAGTTTGCTGTGGAGGTACTGGTGGCAGATACATTTATTTCTCTGTATCTGAAGGAAGGTAACTTTTCTAATGCATTTACTGTTGCTTGTAACTATTCACACAGATTCCAGCAACAATTATTTTCTGCAGTCTTTGATTTCCACCTAGATCAATTCTCTTCAACCCGTTCTCTTTTTTGTCAGATTGATTGTTGCCAAGTCTGCAATTTGCATAGTACTTTTGAAATCTCTAGAATGAAATGCCTGATTGAGCTGGCAAAAAACCCCAGCCATGGTGTAGGAAATTTGGCTTAGGCCATTGCTATATGCTGACATGGATGTGCCTTCTGCCCTGGGCAGCATTTCCTTCATGTCTGTGTGTTGTTACATTTGCGAAGTGTGAGTAGCGGGCAAACTTTCAGCGTTACAAAACCATAGGTCCAAAAGACTATTTTGGGTAATTTGCATGTGGTTTTTTTTCTTCTCTCTTGCCCTTTAGTACTCACTGATTCACAACAATGAGCTATTCATGTTTCTTCATTGCCTGGAAAAGAGAAAGCTTTGAGGTGACCCAGTACCTGATGGGAGCCTATAGGAAAGATGGGCATGTAGTGACATGACAAGGGGGAATGGCTTGAAATTGTCAGAGGGTAGGTTTAGGTTGGATATTAGGATGACATTTTTCACTGTGAGGGTGGTAAGGCACTGTTACATGTTATCCAGAGAAGCTGTAGATGCCCCACTCATGGAAGTGCTCAAGGCCAGGCTGGATGGGGCTCTGAGCAACCTGGTCTAGTGGAAGGTATCCCTGTCCAAGGCAGAGGGGTTGGCACTAGATGATCTTAAATGTTCCTTCCAACACAAGCTATTCTATTGTTCTGTGATTCTACGATTATTTGAGATGAGACCTTGCCAAATTGGTCCAAATTCCAGCTGGTGGAAAACAGCAGAAATCCTTTTGTACTCTTTGGTTTACTGAGGTCACACCTTGGCAATGGCAAACCCACAGCATGCTGCTGATTTTGATTTACAGTGAACACTTCACATTCATTGAGTCTTTTGTTCCTCTCCAAGCTGCCAACTTGCAAACTGCCTTGAGTAAAGCATCCAAGCTGTAGTTAGTACCTTTGGTAGAGAGAACACCTGCTAGCCCATGAAATTCTGGATTATTTGTCTTCACACATAAAGGTTTAAAAGAAATGGCTACAAGAGAAAACATACAGGTAAACTTAGCTCAAATAGTGTTGAATTGCTTCTAAAACTGTGTGTAATTTGGACACTCCAGGGAGATGACTGACAGCAGAAGGAATTAAGAAAAAGTTATTTATTGTTTTTGTGTACAAGAAAATATTTTGAATGTAGAAGGGGGCCAAGGGATTAAAGCATATTTTGTAGGTGTTTATGTCTTTGCTCTTCACAATTTACTGAAAATGCAAAACATAATTACTTTATTAACTTTTAAATGTATACAACTTAAAAGAAAGAGACTTTGCAGAAGTTTAGGTAAATGTTCTCTTACTGAGACTTCTTGAAATGAATTATAATTAATTTTTAAATTACAATTAACTTCTAAAATTATTATTCAAAGTAATTAATTTTAATTCTTTTTTTTCTCACAGCATAATCTGCAGGAACCATGGTGTTTGAATCTCAGTAGGCCTGCTCTAGTCCTAGGTGATACTTAAAATAAATCTGTCATTATTACTGGTGCACATTATTATTAGAAGTGTAAGTTTAGGAAAGACAGAATCTGGAGGTAAAAGTTTGCACATTTACATGATGAGTGCTCAGTGCATTATTGCAGTTGAAGGAAACGGATTACTTTGAAATGTGTTCCAAGTGCTCTACCAAATGTTTAATTACTGGGTCATATCATTGATTTTGATATGACATCAAGCATTCAACATCAGAGATCAGACTGCATTGGTAATTCTCTATTAAAAAAACCCAAACAAATCCAAAACCAAAAAATCCAACTGGATTCCTTACCCAAATGAAAATGGCTTGCACCTGAAGGTAAATCTTTGTTGAGTGTACCCTTTTAAAAGAGGTATTGGCAAGGGAAGCCTGTTGTTCAGGCAGTCACAGGTAATATTCAAATGCTCTAAAAATGGAATTTGTGTCTTTGTGAGAGGTAGCATGGCAAATAATCCTGTTTTATGGTCTGAGAGGTAACTGTGTCTTCCTGTTTCTAGAAAAGAGGGGGATGATGGCTGCTGATGGGGCTAATCAGAACAGCAATGGGGGTGCTGGGGTTTTTGATTCATCAGATAATTAAGTCTCTCATCAAATTGAAATGGAATCTGGTGGAAAACTACCTGCAGGTGAGCAAGAGAAAGTCAGAGTGACATTTTCTGTGTTTATTAGAATATGCACAGCGTCAGTTTTAACAGCCTGAAGGTGCTGCCTGTGGAGGTGAGTGTGGAGATCAGATCCCCTCGTGGTCCTTTGTGTACACACACGTTGGTGTCCTTTGCTACAGCTTGGCCTATAGTAGAGTATAATATCTGATTTTGTTCTTCTTATGGGATTGATGAAGACAGTCTTTGGTATACTGTCACCTTCCTCTTCCTCTGTGTGCGCCAGAGGCATGTGCTGCTTTAGGTCTGGGTGATATCCAAGGGAAGGGATTAACTTTAAGGTACTTAGTGAGTGTGGACCTGGTATCAGACATATTATTTCACTCTATGTCTGAGTCAGCTTTATTTTCAGTAGCAGATTACTGTGGAATTATTAATTTGCCTTGATGGCTATCATTATCTCTGTGATAATTGGAATGGTGGTGGTAAAAATCACTGAATGGATAAAACCAATGTAAGTGGTTTTCCTCACCTGTAGAAAGAAGCACATGGTAAAATTTTCACTTGGCTTGTGATATCTATGGTAGATGGTATAAATATTGAAGAGTTTCTTGTGAGAAGGGGCTTTTGAGCTTTCGTTCCAGCTGAATCCTGACCGGGCAGGGTAAGGAATCCTGGCAGCTGATGCTGGGGGAGCCTGAAAAACCACCAGTCACGGCATGCAGCCAGCAGTACTTTGTGCAGGAGGAGGCCAGGGTCTGGGCTGGCAGTGCTTTTGTGCTCAGCAGCAGTGGCAGGGAGTTGCCAGAGCTGGTCCCCAGCACTCCCAGAGAAATTACCCCTGACTCAGCAGAGGCCACAGCCCGGAGCAGGCTGCTGAGGAGGGTGCAGCTCTGCAGATTTGGGGCTGGAGGTCTCTCACTGAGGCTGGAGCAAGGCAGATGAGCTCCTTGTCTGCACAGATGTGGTGGGATAGCTGACAGTGCTGTGGCATTGCAGTGGCTGGAGAGAGGCTCTGTAGGAAGGCCACACCATAGTTAAAAATGGGAATGGTTGGAGCTCTGCTTTGGGAAGAGATGAGTCAGCTGAGAGCTTGCAGATCAGTGTTGGAGGGCACACCAACACGTGGGGTGGTGTTATGGATGTCTGCTGTAGACTGTGAGGAATTAGACAAAGCTGTCATCAGATGTTTGGAAGAAGTCTTGTGGTCACTGGCCCAGATCCTTGTGGGAGTCTAGCCAAATATCCCAACATGTGCTGGAAGGACAACACATCAGGGGGCAAGCAATCCACGAGGTTTCTGGAGTGCATTGATAACAACTTCCTGATAAGGTGATCAAGAAGCAAATGAGGGGACATACTCTGCTGGACCTTGTGCTTGCAGAGAAGGAAAGACTGATCAGGGATGTGAGGGCTGAGGGCAGCAGTAACCATGAGATTGGAGTGTATGGGATCCTGAGATAAGGGGGAAAAGGTGAAGGACTGGACTTCAGGAGAGCACTTTGGTCTGTTCAGGGATTTGCATGGAAGAATTCCAGAGGAGATCATCCTGGAGAGAACTGGGATCCAAGAGGCCTGATTGGTTCTCATCCGTGGTGATGAGCTGTCCATTCCAATGAGCAAATCAAGCAAAATCAAGCATGGTTTTACAGTGGACAACAACTTTCTACCATGAAATGGCTGGAATAGTGTCTGTTCTTTATTTCAGCATTAGCAAGGCTTTCATCACTGTCTCCCATAACACTCTCATAGACAAACTAATGGTCTATGGATTAGGTGTTTGGACAGTGAGACGGATTTACCTGGCAGAACTGCTGGGCTCAAAGCATTATAACCAGTGGTAGGAAGTCCAGCCAGAGGCTGGTCCACAAGGGTGTAGCCCAGGGATCAGTCCTGGGGTCAAATGCTGTTGGATATTTTCACTAATGACCTGGATGATGGGATAATATTTTGGTGCACCCTCAGCAAACTTGCAGACAAATATAAAATGAAATGAAGCAGTGCTTGATAGACCACGACTGAAGCCAACTGACAGCCTCCTGGGCTGCATTCAGAGCCATATTCAGAGGAGGCTGAGGGAAGTGATCCTTCTTGCCTCTTCAGTACTGGTGAGGCCACATCTGGAGTACTGGGCCCAGTTCTGGGCTCTCCAGTGCAATGGAGACATGGATTCTGTGGACTCAAGATAATGGAATCATACCATCAACTGCTGAAGGACAGATCTCAATCACTTCACAGAAATGCAAGGGAAGAGTTATTGTGCAGAACAGATGGAAGCTGAATTTATCAGAGGAAATATTTAAAAAAATGAACAAGTTTAAGTTTTCCATGAGGAAAGCGTATATAATCCTCTTAGAAAGTTATTTCAATTTTTTTAATACACAAACTATGTGTAAGTTTATAAAATATATAAACAGTGGATAAATACACATGCAAACGTGTATATATGCATTTGTATGTATATACAAGCATGTGTGTATATATACACACTAAAGTATAAGTAAATAATACATAGAAAGAAACCACACTTTGACTCCAGGTCATCACAACAACTGTTACACACACTCTTGGTCCTGTTCTGTTATAAAATCTGTCCTATTGTACTATTAATACAGAAGGGCAGGAGGTAAGCTCTGACATCGGTACAAACATGTAATTCCTGCCCTGGAAGATCTCCCCATCAGAATGCCTCCTTCAGCTGCAGATGAGCAAAACTCCTTTTTTGTGCACTTTGCTTTGCTGTTTGGCCGTGCTGCACGATGTTTTACAAAACACATGATGGGATGTGCTGCTGGGAAGGCTGTAACTCTGTGACCTCAGAAACACCAGGGATGTGCTTGACCTACACCCACGGTGTGTCACAGCTGAGCCCTGCGGAAGGCAGCAAAGCACGGGGGAGCTCAGGAGGTCTGCAGGCAGCATGGCTGTGGTCAGACCAAACACAAATAAACACACCAACTAAAAACCTGGGGTGACCAAAACATGTGTTTTGAATGTGAGAAAGCCCTGTTTGAGAGATGGCCTGCTGGTTAAAAGAAAGCAGGAAACAGCTAGCTCACTTATATTCTGCCTACTAATAATAGCTGGAAATTCGTTAAGGTAATTACTGATCTAAGACTTTGAAGGCTCCATTCAGGTAAAATGCCTGGAGACTCTAGAAGAGTGTTGTTTTGTGCTTACTCTTAAGGTACTTGAACCCTGCTTCTGACCTGAAAAGGGCCTTGAGGAGTGACCATGTTTCACTTATAATGTTTTTAGAGATGGGCAGGAAGTCCTGGAAAAAAACCCACGACTTGACACTGAAAGTCATGATTCACCTTACCTTTATTCACTCCCTTCCTTCTGAAGAGCCTGCATTGCTTGTTTTGGTTTTCCCCTGCTGTGTATCTTCTGCCTGCAGAAATGTGTGGTACAAAAGATGACTGAAAAGCAGGACCTGGTCCGTGGGTGCTGATGACCTGGCTGTGAGTGCATCTGTCTGGGCTAGTGGCTCTCTCTCTGGGTTCTGTGCTGGCAAGTGTTAGGTCTCCTATGCAACAAGTCAATAACACTGCAATAAATCAAATCTCTTACTCTTCCATATGCTTGTTGTTTCACTATTTTATTTAAATAATAATAAAAAAGACCTCAATTATACAACCCCACTGGAGAGGTCTTTCTTGGCCTTCAGCCTAAACCTGGATTCCACCACCCGTAACTTGTGTAGAAGTGTCTGGGGTGAAATCAGTGGTGGTGGCAATGCAATTTACACTTAGCATGTGGTGTTTATAAAATAAATACAAGTGGCAGCTGGTATAACTCATGAAAACTCAGTGTTTGGAAGGGGTCTAAGCCAAAGACCATCAGTCCATATAAGAGTTCCTGTTGGTTTTAGATTGATCATTTAGCAGTGCTGTGTGGGTATTGCGTGTGGCCCAGGTTAGTACTTTATGAGGCACCAAAGCTAAAACATTGAGCCTTTCTGTCATTTACCATCCTGCTGTGTTCAATTTAATTGTAGACAGGCAATTAACAGCATAGGTGAGAGAAAAAGTGAGTATTTTACTAGACTTACCCCGAAATCCACCAACAGTAGGAAAAGGGAGTTAAGTGTTATTATGCATACAATGACAGAGCAGGTTTAAACTTTCTAAAGACTGAACTGACTGGACAAATTACAAAGGTTCACATGTCCACCTTGCCTCATCTGTGCAAAGATGAGAGGCTGATGAGCTTC
Organism: Haemorhous mexicanus; assembly: GCF_027477595.1. Classification (NCBI taxonomy): domain Eukaryota; kingdom Metazoa; phylum Chordata; class Aves; order Passeriformes; family Fringillidae; genus Haemorhous; species Haemorhous mexicanus. Next base: position 116,615,409 of record NC_082341.1, read on the forward strand.
AGGCATGAGGATGGAGGCTGGGGCTTGGGACAGGGGCCCTTGTCCATTGTTTTCCTCTCTTGTTGGCCCCAGTATGTGTATGGCAACACTGTAAGGAGCTTGAACTGTTGTGCATCACCAGAACCTATATGGGCATCTGTGTTGGCTGCTAATTCTAGGAAAGTTTGTTTGTGAACAGAGCAAGGTGAGGGTCACACTGAAAAATTGTCCATAGACACATCTAACACATCAACATCTAACGATTGTTGACTCTGTTTCTGTCTATTTTTCCCTTTGCAGTTCTTTTGCCAGCAGCTTTGCTGTCTGGCTTGCCAGAAATCATTGGGTATTTTGAATGGCACTTCTATTCAACATCATTTTAACATCAAGGCATTTTTAGGGACATTTCTCTCATGCATGATGGCTGTGGCCTGCAGGCTCCTCTGTGAGCCAGGAGGTCCCATGATCCATTTGGGGTGAGAAATAGCAATTCTCAATGTTAAAGCTACCAGGCTGAGGGTATGGCTTTGCAACATCTGTCTTAGTAGCAGCACTGGCTTAGAAAATAACCTGCACCAGGAGCTCTTTTCACCTCTGCTGTTCCCCATCCCTTTTTCATTAGCACAACTATTCGTGCCTTGTAGTGAAGGAAAGGATTTGTTTGCTGTGTGTTTTAAATGCTGGCTTGGTTCCCTAGTATGATTCCCCGAGTGATGCTCAGCAAGCAGTTATCTGGATAACTGCAGTCAGTTTTGTTTCTGCAAAAAACCTGCCACACAGCCATGGCCTGCTGGCTGCTTTACATCTCATGTTTTTACCTGTGCAAAGGCTGTATAAAAATAAAGCTGGTGTCAAGTGACTTCACACAACAGGGACAGTAATTTTAAAGAAGTGCCCTAAGTGGCTGTGCAAGGTGCAGACTGATGTAATCTATGTGTCCAGCTTGGGAACAGCCACCAGTGCCAGCTGAGGGCAGCCACAGGAACCAGGTGCTGCTCTGCAGATTGCAAGTTGAGTTGGAGCTGCTTGTTTTTCATGCAGTGGTGTTACACCATGTTTCTAGGTGAAGTAGGAAAAAGTAGAGTTTATAGTCCTTCTAAAGGATAATGTTTTTATGCTGTTTTCTTATGTGCAAAGGAAGAGAATCCCCATCACCCTGCTGTCGTCCTTGGCCTTGTGAGGGGGATAGAGGAGGCTTGCCTGGTCCTTCTGTGTAGGTCAGAGAGGATCTTAAAATTTGCTGTGTTGCAACACAATCAAACTTGGTAACTGTGGGCCAGATATGGGGGTTTTTTGTTTGTTTTGGAAAGTGACATAATTTCCTTTATTCATCATTCAGAGGAGAATCCTGCTGCATTTTATTATCTATCTGGAAACAGATCTTGAGTAGAGATGGTAAAATTGGTCTCTGCTAAAAGGATATAGATTGTTTGTTGGCTGTTTTGCTGTTTTATTTCTGATCCACTTTGGGGCTGGAAAGTATTTATCCTTGAGGTTGGTTCTCTCCTCTTCACCACCCTGACCAAACATGTTTCTCCCCACCAGCCATCCACATTTTCTGTTGCTCTGTTGGTTTATCCTTATTTATTTATTTGCACAGAGGTGCAGCACCCTGGGGGATGACTCAGATGTTCAAAAATAGGAGTGCATGGTTAGTCAGAGGTGGCCACAAACCTAGACAATGCTTCCCAAGGGCTAGCTCTCCCTTTTGGTTTCTTTTGTTTTCTTTGCTTTCAGACATTTGTCTCCAGGAGCTCAGAGACTGCAGCTGGGATTTCTTTTTTTCCTTCGTGCGGGGTTGGTAACCGTGATTTGTGAGCCAGAGAGCTGAATCATATTTCCATGAATAAAGTCATCACAGTATCAACGTGATGCCTTTTCAAAACACAGGAATTAAGAGCTAGTTTAATTTAATTTAGTTGGAACCCTCCACCATTTTTATTAAACATAAACACAACGTAAGTTGCTAAAAGCCTCTGAGAGATTTATTAAGGCTCCTAATTTAAGTCTTGTAGAAAAGTCTTCCAAGATTATACAATGAATAGATTTTTCATTCCACTAAGGGTTTGGATTTTTTTTCCCCCATTTAAATGTAATTTGAAGTGCTGCCTGGGAACACACTGTAATAATTTAAATCATCACACGTCTTCTGTTAGAAGTGGGGCTGTTCTGGCTGCCGTGGTTGTTAACCTGGGAACAGATGATTGAAATGATGGGCTCTAGTCTGATGTGCCACCACACCTGGGCAGATATTAACATGCAATTCTTCAAAGGCACTGCATGGACTACCATAATCTCTGAAAAAGAGACATTGAAGTCTCTGATAGTCTCTAGTAGCTTCCTCCTTTATGTCAATGGGACTTTGCATATTTAAAAGACATGTTCAGCATTTTCCATGTTTAAATCTGTTGAAACCAACCTGTCTTTGCTGCTGCATGCCAGCTAAGGCTCTGTCCTCCTCTGCCTCTAACTGATTTATGAATAATTTACCAAAGAGTGCTCTCAATTATGCAACATCACTTTTAGTGCTCCCCTGGGTTGTGGCCTGAGCCGGCTGCAGTTGGACACCATTGGCATCCACCTCCTGAT